>NW_020824854.1:0-600000 GCF_003285875.2 Drosophila novamexicana | reverse complement strand
GGGTCGAGGGGCAAAGGTCAGTGAGTAGCAGCAGCAAATGACTTCATTAGTTTAATTACAAACATTTTTGTAGTGCAGCCAAAAAGTTGAGCTCAAATGAGCGGGCATCACGTTGCTGCAGCAACCGAACAGCCGAGAAATCATGCCAAAAAAATAAAAAATAAAAATAATTAAAAAAAGGAAAACCCCGAAAAAAGTTGAGTACAAGTCAGTTAGCAAACGTTTCTTGACTGCCTGCAAACAACAATTGTTGCTTGGCCAAAAGAGATAATGAGGCAAAAAGGCAAAAGCTGGCAAAATGGCGTGAAAACACAGCCACGTTTTCCTACTCCTCTTCTACATTTTTGCACATTTTCCGCTGCTGCATAAAATGGCTAAATTATGCAGCAAGAAGAGGCAACCGGAGAAATCTTTGCTGCTTAAAAGAACAGCTGCCAAAGCCTTAACAACTTTCCAACTGCTTATAATAATAAAGTTAAGCAGCAGCTCGTACGCTGCCTTTGGTTATTTAATTAAGAGTTGAGAATGGAGGAGGGTTAATTTTTTTAAAATATATTTTATGCAATAAGCAGCCTTCAAATAATTGTATTGTACATTCTGCATAAAAAAGCCAGTTAAAGACATACATCTGATCATATTTAATCAAATATTTAAAAATGTATATATTTTATTATATATTTATTTTTATTTATTTAAGTTTTTTTTTATACCCTGAACCCATTAAAAATGCGTATAAGGGTAATATACCCGTGCAATATTCGTGCAAAATCCAAATGTATGTAACAGGCAGAAGGAAGCATCTCCGACCCCATAAAGTATATACATTCTTGATCAGCATCAATAGCCGAGTCGATCTAGCCATGTCCGTCTGTCTGTCCGTCCATCCGTCCGTATGTATGAACGCAAGGAGCACAGAACCTATAAGAGCTAGAGACTTGAAATTTTAGATGTAGATGCTCCTAGTTCCCGCGCAGATCGAGTTTGTTTCCGATAATCGATAACTTACTCCGTTTCCAAGCAATCGATAAAAATCGATATTGATATCCTGTTTTTTGGGCAATTTTGGTAAATAGTAAGAGCTAGAGTCACCAAACTTGACATATAGCTTCTAAAATAGAATATATTTATGCATTTGATGTTGGAAGAAGAGGGTTCAGGGTATCCCCTAGTCGGGAGCTCCTGACTAGAACCTCTTACTTGTTTATTTATGTCACATATTTAATTTAATTTGTTTTAGGTATTTTATTTATTTATCTGTAACTATTAGGAATCATTAATTACGGCATATTAAAAAAATTTTAAATTATGATCAGATTAATTTTCCTTTAGTTTATTTTGGTTTGTTTTAAGTAGACATTTTTTGCTTATATTATGCTAATTAATCTTTATATTATGATTTACATAAATAAAATATAAGTAAACAACAGAATATTCTATGAATTAATTTTGCAATTAATTAAGTTATATATATACATATTTCTCCTATTTATTTATAATTATGTCACGCTTAACATTCATTGACCTCCAATGGGAAACTCGAACTACTTGCATTTGCCTCTTATGAGCACACTTCCTGACATACTCTGGCAGCGTAAGCGTAATCTTTCTCTCATTTTGATTACACATTAACTTCATCCAACCATATTGAAAGTCTAGATTATCTGCTATATGCCATACATAATTCCACAAAGTCATTTCTAGTCCTTTCAACGTCTGTCCCCACATACTTCGTATCGAATAACATTATTAGTGCTTTTCTCTTTCGCACATTTTCCTTGGCACACAAACTTTTACCATAATGGCATATCGGCTACGTTGCCGCCACATTCCAACCAGCCCCACCAGCCCCACCTGCCCCGCCAGCAACCATTTGCCACCTATCCGAGCTCAACGGGGCCCATTAAAGAATGCATCAAAAAAGCGGAAATTGCCTTTTTTCCAAAGCCTTTCCAAGCTGCAAGTTTGTCGGTTTCATATTGAAAATTAGCTGCGCTCAGATATTAATGTGCAAATTGCATTTGCCAGTGATGCGCATCCACCAGGTGGAGAAAAAGCAAGCAAGAAAAATTTGCTTCAAAAATAATATTGAAAAACAAAAGAAATTTTACAAAAAATTATGTTGCACATGCGAAGCTAAAAAGTCTTAAAGCTATTAGATTGCTGGTAAAAAGTAAGTTTCAATGGTAAAATAATTATTTTTCATTAATATTACAGGTGTGCTAAGAGGGCACACACACACACATACATACACGCCCATTAGTTACACCTGTTGTCCAGTCGCACAGCCCGCAAAACTGACAAAGCCAAAATAAACTTGGTCAGGGGAAAAATGGAAAAAACACCCTTGTGCGAGAAAATTAGAAAATACATTTTTCAGCATTAAAAATTGTTCGACGTGCGGAGATTGCGGTAATTTCGCTTAACAGTTAGTTGCTGCCACACACACACACACACACACACACACACATGCCGCGGTTGGCAATGTTTCGACACATGCTGCGGTGCCAGTCAAACACACCTGTTTGCCAGTTGGGTGGTCGGGCGGTGGTCTCTGGGGGCGGTAAGCGTGTGGGCGGCGCTAAATGTCGAGAGTGCAGCCCAGCTATCGGATGGAGGGCATGAGCACATAAGGACACAGCACGGAGGCCAGCAGCTGGCACTTGACATGAGCAACGGGCAACGAAACAACTCGAGGGCCTTCGTTCAACTACTTTTGCACACTCGCAACATTTTGCTTCCGTTACGAAATGGCAAAAACACACACAACATACACACAGCACACACATGCAGAAACACATTTACACATGATACATTTAGACTTGGAGCTGGCAAAAAAAAGTGTAACTAAAACAATTTGAAATAAGATACTTCATGCAAACAAAAAACACAAAAATAAAGCACATAGAATACAGAAGAAAAAAATGTATATAGAGCTGGCAAATTTATAACTCAATTTTGAGTCCGTTAGACTGGGTGGATATTATACTAGAACAGTTAGTTTATAGCTGTGAGATTTATAAAATGTGTTCAGAGCTGGATATACGTTAAAGAAACTTATTTCTAAAAGCAAAGTTTGGAGAAAGACTCAAAATTACATTTATTTTATTTCACATAGATTTTTTTAAAGATTTTTTAAATATAATATCCGATAAATATTTTATTTATATCTTAATATATATAACAAAAAAATATAGTGATAGAATATATATATAATAACTAGCGACTTAACTCCGCCGACATATCTCCACCCTTTACATTTTTCCTGCGGAATTAGGTTCCTTTTTTTCTGGCGAAATTATGATATTTAAAAATGACATAACTCCGCCGGCGAGATCATGGCTAGATCATGGCGAGATTATGGCGAGATCATGGCGAGATCATGGCGAGGTCATGGCGAGATTATGTCGTTTTAAAGCGACATAACTCCAACGAGACCTAAAAACAATATATATCTCCACGCGGAGATATGACGTTTGAAACAACATAATTCCGCGCGGAAATAAGTCGTGCGAAATTATTTCGTTCCCCGTAAATAAATTTAGTTTCTATTAACTATTTTTATCTAATACGTACGTATGTATGTCTGTGTGTATATTTGTGTGTATATATGTACGTCTGTAAGTTTTGAATGTTTGTATATATATGTGAATATCTGTATGTGTATATGTATGCATGTACAATGTGGGTGTGTGTGTATATATGTATGTAAGTATGTATGTATGTGTGTGTGTGTGTGTGTGTATGTGTGTGTGTATGTATGTATGTATATATGTATACATGTATGTATGTATGTATGTATGTATGTACAAGTGCATGTATGTATGTATGTATGTACACGTGCATGCATGTGAGTATGTTTGTATGTGCGTAAGCATTTACATGTGTGGATATCTATACATATACACATATGTCTTTTTATTGATTTAAGTGTGTAAGTATGTTTGTATGTATGTAATATACATTCGTGTATGTGCGCAAGTTTGTACTAATTAATGAATATTATTGTATGTTGTTATAACTATATGATATATGTAAGAATTGATGTATGTTTGCATATATATATATGCATGCGTGTTTGTAAATTTATATATATAAATATATATATATATATATATATACGCAAATAAATGTATGCGTACATTTGTATGTTTACTTGCAAGACCAAGCTGCACTCAAATTAAGAAAAAGAAACGTTTGCATAATTAATGCCCTTCTACGCAATTCTCATGAATTCAAGTAAGTCTCATAGATTTCACTTCAAGTAGTGGAGGCGGCTTCAATTCTGAAGGACGCGGCGGCTTCAACTATCTAGGAGACGGCGGCTTTAATATTGGAGGAGACGGCAAATCGAACAGATGTTAAGGCAAGTGCCCTACTACGCACCTCTCACGTATTCATATAAAAGTTCGTCTCGCGCATACTGATAGATGACGGTACAATACTCGTACGTATGAATTTACAGGTGAGTACGATATTACATGTATATATTTGTCTCTATATAGAAAATTATTCGTCCTCACTGAGTTATTGATGATCAAAACATTTTGAAAAATTAATTTCTGTAGGTTGAAATACAGGTTTAAGATTTGGAGGTTGAAGATTTGGTTTAAAAATCATTTCTCAAGCTCTTCATAAAAAATTATTTGAGACGTAATACACACATTTCGCAAAATCCGAGATTCCTCGGTGGAAAATTCGATTATTAGATTTTTTGAGGGACAGCTTCAAGTTCTGCCCAATCAGCCTTAAAATCAAAGCCCTACACAAGAAATTAATTTATACTTTTTGCAAAGAAGGATGTTAGTAAGCAAATTAGCTTTTGTATATTATTTAAAGCATGTGATTAAATATTTGAAATATAGAATGGTAGCCAAAAACATGTTCGTAATATGAGTATTTAAGTGCAACAAAACAAATTAATAAATTAATCAAAGGCATTTTCTATATTTTAGAACCATGCCTAACATTTCTCGCTCGACAAAAGCATTTTAATTCAAGCAACAAACTTGTTTTACTGTATGTTAACAAGGCTATAAACTCAAAAATTTTATTTGTCATTCCATGACTTTTCAAGCATTAGACACGCCGTACACTGTGCTCCACAGCAGCATTTAAGAGAGAAAGATAATATATATAAAAGGCGAATGCGGCTCAACAAGCTGGCTTAATGTGTTTTAGCGCTTGCGGCGCACACATTAAAAACCACAAACAAAAGAAAAAAAAAGAAAAATAAAATGCTGAAGTGCTGTCTTATGCCTAAGCAGATGCCTTTTTCCTGAAACACATGTCCTGCCCCCCACTCGCCCCACACCAAGTTTAGCTTCAGGTGTTGGCCAGCTGCTTTAGTTCGCACGATACTTGAGCCCAACTTTATATGTGTGTGTGGATGTGTGCTTGTGTGAAAATGTGTCAACAATTGCGAATTGAATTGACTTACAGTAATGCGCATTACAATTACGTAAGCATCAAATCGCCATATTTGACAAATCATCGAGCAAACAAAAGCCGAGCCACAAAAGCAAAGACTGTCAATATGGCATTAGGGCCAATCTCAAGCGAAAAACCTTTAGCCAGCATCAATCATAAATATTTTAAGCTGCCAGCCGGCAACAATATGGATGACTTTGTATCTATCTGCTGTGTGTGCGTGTGTGTGTGTGTGTGTGTGTGAGAGTGTATTGTGTGTGTGCGCTCTGTGTGGCTAATTGCATTTGCTGGCCGAAAAACCAAGACGTAACTCGATAAGCTATGCCATGCTTATGGCCATGTCTGCTGGCATTTGGCTCAATTATGAAATTTCACAGCAATTAAAACCTAATGAAGAATGCAACGCACGACCTTTCAACGGATAGTCGATGTCGACAGCAAGGCCAGCAAACGTTTAGAAACTTAAGACCCGCAACCTTAACTCATTTAAGCAGCGCGCTGAAAAGTAGGCAACGCAAAATGTACGCCGCAAATGCCTGTGCGTGCTGTGCGTTGCACGTTGCGTATGCGTGATTTTTAATTGCTATTGCAACGGCCACAAATCCATACGGTACAATAATGACACTTTAAGCCCGGGCCAGCGCGCTTTAAGTCGCTGAGCCCCAATACGGCGCGCCGCCATCGCATGTCCTGCAACGATTTGTCCAATTATATGGACCTTTCCGCATAAATACGGCTAAATAGCGAATATGACTGATTTGCACTTGAGATAAAAGCAAAAGGGGTTTTCGGTTTTTATGTGTCAATAAACATGTACACTAAACAGCGCGTGGACTTTTCTACACAGGCGCGCTGCAAGCTGGCGCCCAAAACGGGGCCGCATATAAAAATTTAAGTATTGCGAATTTTAAGGCTACACAAAATAGTTTTCATCCTTGTCCGTTCGTTATATACTCTTTGTGGTCAGTTTGCCCACACGCTACTCAATCAACTGTGTAAATATATATTTTCATTATAGTAAAATCAATTTTCAGGGGAACCATAAATTTGCTTATTTGCCGAAACTTAGCCCACTACGCTACGCTACCCAATCGTCTGTTTTAACATTTAGCTTTTTTATTTTGCAATCAATTTCTCGAACTGTTTTAAAAACTCCCATAATATGCGCCCTTTAATTAAACCTCTGCAAGCCTGCTTCGCTCCTGCGTCTTCGGTGCTGTCATCCAATGTAAACAATTTGATTGCCAGCCAATAAAATGCTCGTTGCTGGTTGCGCATATGTCCAAAATGTCAAACTTGGTGGCGTTGGAATGCAATAATCAAAGCCAACACTCGGACCATAGGCCAATGCCCAACCACAAGTGGACCACACGCAAGGCAGCACGGATTGCGCCTTGGCCTGTGGCCGAGCCTTCAGCTTTCAGTTGCGAATCGACAATCGTTCCATGAAAATGGACAAACTGGCAGCTGAGCTCATACTGCGCCCCGCGTCAGCGGAAACGGTGGACCCGACGCCGACGACAGCGGCGGATACCGTGAATGCGACAATTGTAAAACATTTGCAAGCGATTAACAATAAATTTGTAATCAACATTGTGCAACACATCGATGATGTCTACCATTTTCACAATCTCATCTTTTACATATCCGAGAAACTGAATCTGAACAGTGCCGGAGGCACAGATTTCTTCAATCGCTTCTGGCTAAAGTTCCCGCTAGTGCCGCGCATAATTGTGAGAAACAACAATAGCTCGGCCAATTCGAATACGTCGATAAGAAGTCTAATAAGCACGCCGTCTCTGGTCATGATCTTCACAACGCATCACACGGATCCCATTATGGAGGTGGCCTCGCAGGGACTGAAGGGCATGCGCTGGCTGAAAACCATATTTGTGCTCTTTCCGTATCTGAGCAGCAGCGAATATCACGATAGTTTCGATACGTTCACCCAGTTCTCCAACATATTCCGGGATGTGCTGCACTGGGCCTGGGCCAAGCAGTTCATCAACACATTTCTGCTGACCATCAACAACAATGTGTACCAACTGGATCCGTACCCAAAGCTTAGCATTTTGAACAAAACCCAACAGTGGCGCAGTTGGGACTTTTACAGGCAGTACAACAACAATATGATGGGCTATCCGCTAAGCACGCCCATTTTTTATGATATGCCTCGTGTTTTCCGGGGCGCCGATCAGAAGACTGTCTACGGCACTAGTGCCAAGCTATTTCAGGGCTTTCTGCAGTTTGTGAATGCCACAATGCTGGACACTAGCGCCAATCTGACCATAAAGAGCTTCGATTTGCCCAATCTCTTGGAGCTGGTGGCACAGGGCGTCTACGAGACGCTGATACACTCCTACACGGATCTCGTGGGTAACTATTCGGTGAGCTTCAGCTATCCCATTGGCATCAATGACTGGTGCCTGATGGTGCCCTATCGCAACGACTCGCTGCAGGAGCTCTATGTGCGCGAGGCACTCCAGGACAATATCTGGCTGCTGTTGATCCTGACCATGCTCTACGTGAGCTTTGCCATTTGGTTATGCACGCCGCAGCGGCCGCGTGATCTGAGCGCCGCCCTGATGCAGTGCATCTGCAGCCTGACAAACAGTCCGCCAATATTTATACTGCGATCAGCTGCACGCCGGATGCGCTATTTGTACATGGTGCTCAGCATCATGGGATTGGTCGCCTCCAATATGTATATCAGTAAAATGACCAGCTATTTTACCTCGGCGCCGCCACAGCGACAGCTGAATACTGTGCAGGACATCATTGATGCCAATCTGAGGATATTGGTGCAGGAATTTGAGTACAATGCACTTAGCAGCCGATTGGAACAGTTTCCGGCCCGTTTCCTGAAGCAAGTGAATATCGAGGATGCGAACTTCATTCAGCAGCATCGCGACCTGCTGAACGCCACCTTTGGCTATTTTGTGTCCAGTGATCGTTGGGATACAATTGTCATGCTGCAGAAGCATCTGCGTGTTCCCGTCTTTCGGCTGACGCAGATCTGTACGGGTCCCTTCTATCATGTCTTTCCCATGCATCTGGACTCGCATCTACGCTCGCCGTTTCAGAACTTTATTCTGATCTCCCAGGAATCCGGCCTGGGCCTTCACTGGAAGTGGGAGGCTTTCTGGGAGGCTTTGTATATGGGCGTCATACGGCTGATTATTGTGCACGAGCAGCCGCAGCCGCTCAGCATGAGTTTCTTTTCCAGCATGATGCGCACCTGGTGCATTGGCCTGGTGCTCGCTGGATTCGTTTTTGTGCTCGAGATGAAGTGGCATCAGCTTGTGCTCAAAGAATACTGCCTAAAGCTGTGGAACAGACTGCGCAGGATCTTAAGAAGGCGCAGAAGCGTTAGAAGAAAATAAATCTAGAATTCTATTATTAAATATTAAGTAACATAAATGCAACAATTTTATTAGGATAAGACTCTTGATTTCTCATCTTTTTATATGGTAAATTTTGTATATATCATTTTTAAGCTTATGAGATTCTCATTATATTCAAAAAGCTTGATCGGGCAAAACAGATTATTTATAGTTAGGGTTTGGTCATTGTTTTATTTGTTTTGGGCAGATTTATTTTTGATTTATTTTCAGTTTAAACAATTTTCAATTTATAGTTTACGCCTGAAATAACTTTATTTTTATTTTAACGACTAATTAAAAACGGCTTTATTTTGAGGTCAATATCAAATCAATAACACAATTTGACCCTGTTCGGGCGAGTGTGAAGGCAAATTCATTTTGAGGTTAATTAATATTTGAAATTCGTCCCTGCTTGGGCGCCCAATTTGAGGTTATGGTCAAATTAAAGCCTCACCTGGTCCGTGCTCGGGCGCCAAATGCGTGCCGCAAGCACCTCGAAAGCAAAAACGATAATTGCAATCGCGGACATGGCCAAAAGCAATATGAATGCTATGGCCAGATGCTGTAGACCCGCGGATGTGTAGACCTTGGTCTCCTGCAGGCGCTGCACAAGGCCCGCATGAAGTGCAGACTCGAAGCTGAGCCGGGCGTAGTAGTAGAGCAGTCCCGAGGAATGCACGCGGAACGTATAGTACTCCAGATCGCGCCACAGAGACGAGTCCTTCTGCATGGGATAGGCCAGGTGATAGGAGCCAAAACAAATGTCGCTGAACTTGAACCGGCGCTGCTTCAGATGCCGCTGCTGCTCATCCAAAAACTGCCAGCTATCCTCAGTGACAAAGTAGGCAAAGGAGCTATTAAAGCTAAGCTGGTGCCGGGCAAAGACGCCGCTGTCCACAGGTCGCAGCAGCTGCCTGAACTCCGCCGGCAGCTCCGTGTGCAGCTGCAAGAGAAACTCGAGCTCATAGTCAATGATCATGACGGGCAGCTGGGCGCGCAGTAAATCCTCCATGGTGTTTAGTTGTGCGTGGAATAGATTCACGGTCAGAATGCTGCCCAGCGTGGATGTGTAATTGGCCGACAAAAAGAAGCCATGAAAAAAGACAGCACAAAGTAGCAGAAGACGCAAAAACGTCGGCTGCAACAGCTGCCGCCCAGTGGCTATGTTGATGATATAGCAAAAGGAGTTGAGCAGAGCGGCCGTGGGTCCAGCTGCCGCATGAGCCGCATCCAACCATAGCCAAAGCAGCTCCAGCAAGCTGAGCGTCAGGAAAGCGCCGAGCACAAAAAACCAAACGGTCCAGTCGAAGGGCTGTAGCGGATAGAAGTAGGTGGAGACGCTGTTGTAGAGCGGTACCATCAGGCACCAGCGCACCACCAGCAGTGGATAGCTCTTCTCCAGCTCATCGTCCGGCATGAACAGGGCATACGCATGGGCAGAGAACTGAACCTTCCGCTGACGCACCAGCTGCAGGGTCTGCTTCATGTTGACCGCACGCCCGCCAAGCTCATCCGGCGGCAGTGGCCACTCCCGGAAGCTGCCGTTCAGATGCTGCACAAAGGTGTCGATGATGCGGTATGTGCTGCCCTCGTAGCGATCGCCAACTCTAAACAGATGCGGCGCATCCTCACGCATGGGCGTGGCAAAACGGTATCCGCCCACATCGTGCGCGGCGCTGGTCACCTGTTTGGCCCGTTGCCGCATGAAGCTCATCAGATCTGTGCGATTCTCGAACTGCACAACGGGATACTGATTTGTGCCAAAGAGCTGATTGATGCCATCCGCTGACTCGAAATACAGGAGAGAGTTCTCAAACTGTTTGTCGTTGAGGAAGCGGCATAACTCATACACCGTCTCCATATCTTCCACCTTGGGCATTAGCATAAACACCGAGAGATAATAGTGTTTGCCCAGCAGCACCTTATCCGCCACCTGCAAAATGGGATCCTCGGGGCCGGTGGTGAAGACGACGCTCACCTGATTGCGCCTCACAGCCGAGAGACTCATGCGCATATCTGAGTTATTGAAGATAACTATTTGGGTTAGGCCAAAGGCCTCGTGTAGTATGCGTATGAATTTGTCCACATTCTCCATATGCTCGCCATTCAGCTGAGGACTAACGAACCACACCAAATCCTGAAACTGACCCATTTTGTTAAAGCCCGCTAGCATTGTGCTAATGTACCTCAGATTCCAGGCACAAGCCCCTTGCAAGAGGCACAGCACAAATATGTACGGCGTATACATGTGACAGCTCTTCAAGACGTTCACGGGGCGTATGCGTAATGTCTACGTTTTGTCGGGGATCGTAACCTTTTAAGTGTCTCAGACTCGTTCTCCAGGGATTACATACCAATTATATCAACGATTTCAACTTATTCCGATTTATATCATAAATTACCATAACAATTAGCATAATAATTAACAACAAAGCTACAAATGTAGGCCTTGTTAGAGGGACTCCCTTATGTATATGTATGTTTAGCGATTCCCATTAAGCTAGTCTGCTGGTGACATGAAAGTGCACGACCTATAAATACTCGGTAATTTTACCGATTAAATACTTAGTATTAAATTTCAAACTCTTTATCGTGATAGATTCTGTAGTTTATGCGCATTGTTCTCCAGCGGATCCACAAATGTTCCAGGCAATAAACGACAGCGCTTATGGGCAGGCCACAGATGAGAACAATCCAGGCGGTGATGAAGAACTCCAAGTTCAGCGGCTCCACGGGATAGGTGTCCAGAAAGACCTGAGCAAAACGCGCACGTACCGCATATATAAAGGCCATCTCCTCCCAGTAATCCCACAGGCCCGCCTGCTGCACATGCATAAGGAAGCGATCCAAGCGGTCGGCGAATTGTGCATTCTTTTGTATCGGAAACGCATTGAAGAGCCCACCAAAGCAGACCTGGGACATGTGAAAGTATGGCTGGATCAAGACGCGCTGCTGGCGATCCAAAAACTCCCACGCATCCTGTGTAACCACATAGGCGTACTTGCGCGGCGGTCTGACCAGCAGTTGCTGATAGTCCTGTCAAATGCGTGGCTCGAACTGGGGATCCAGCGATGAAAGATCCACCACGGGTAAAACGCGCAGCTCCTCCAGCAGCGTATCCGGTATAATGATGCGCACCCGAGACTCGATTAAATCCGACCACGTATTAATGGGCCTCACGAAAACCGGCTTCATGTCGAAGGAGGTCATGTGACTGATATGGTAATTGGACAATATAAAGCCCTGCAAGTAGAGCAGCATGTAGAAGATCAGCATACGCACTGGATGCTGACTAAGCTGCACCTGCATATTCATGTTCGGGCTGTACATGAGTATGGCCAGGGCATGCAGCAGATTCCGCGTATAGGAGCGCGTGGCGGTCTCCCGTCGATGGATGTAGCGCAGCAGCAGGGCCACATAGAATATGGACAAGAAGATTGACGTCCAGACATAGCGACCCAGCGGCCAGACCATGTACATCCATTTGGGCAGCTCCGGTGCCAGCGGCACCATCACGCAGAACTTCATCACCTCGATGGGATAACTGTACTGCGTTATATTGGACAAGGGGTCCTCGGACATGGATCGGATGCTTACACCGTGCACGGACATATTGTAATGACCCTCGGCTATCTGCTGCAGCATCAGCGACTTCTTTGGCAAATTCTCCACATGCTCCAGCTGCAGTTGATAGTGATATTTCTGCGCAAAACTTTCAATGGACCTCAGATAGGGTCCACAATAGAGGGCCGTACCCTGTTTGGTATCATTGTAGATGAACGCGAGCGGTATTTCGGAGCTAAACGGCGAGTATATGGTCTCCTCGGGCATTTTGCCAACCAACTGTTTAACCCTTTCGTGCTGCAAGTCATATTTATAGTAGAAGGCCGCAACAAGCTGTTACTGGGCGGGCACCTGGCTCGTGTTCCTAATGCCAAACAACTGCAAATTAGCAGAACTCAATGCCCAGTCACAGTCAGAGACTGCAAAAAACCAAATAAAACAAAATCAACGGATCAATTGTGACCCTGAGAGTTGGCAGACTTGTTGGCGGCTCCATATGAAGACCGCACTGTGGGCAGAGCCTGACCTTTCTTTGTATAAAATTTTAAATACTCTTTTTTAAAAATATACAAAACTTTTATCTAGATTTGGGCGCATATCGGGGTTTCTTTTATGAAGCGAGCACCAAAAAAAACACTCCAACTATATTTTCCTGTCCGATCTCAGGATCTATTATATCTAAGGCCACAAAATTTGGTATGTGACCTCTTCTAATAGTTGTATACGGCATGACAAAATACTGATATAATAATATGTCATTATAATAACGAGACTAATATATAAAAGGAAGGGTCAAATATCATTAAAAATTATACAACAAAAATACGTACGTATATATGCTATGTGCTTGTGGATGTCAGTATGTGTGTGAGTATGCTCATATATGCTTATATGCATACATATTTTATACTTGCGACAGGCACTGAATTCTTAAATATTGCCCTACTATGCGATTCTCATGATTTCATGTACTTGCTGGTTTTTCTGCTTTGATTTCATTAGGCTAACAAGTTGTATTGGCAATGTACTCAAAATATTTTTGCCAATACTCTCGATGAGTGAATTAATATGTCTCTTTGCCAATAAAACATCGTAAGTATATAACTACATATATATATTTATGTATCAACTAATATAGCCTGAAGCAATTCATAAAATATACGCTAGAAATATATATAGAAATGTAATACATATATTTTAAGCTTATCTCAACCACTGTAAAGCAATTATCAAGTTCATTTTTTTCTTGTTGCCCTTTAACCTCTTTTAAATGCATGTGTGAATCACAATCATATACAGTCAAGCCTCCAGTTAGTTTAAGGCAATGTGTGTGTTAGTTTTTTTCATGCTTGATATCAAAAATTAATTTGTAAAAACGGGACTGAACTAACATACTTTATAGTCATACGGTCAATACTTGTAAATAGCCCAACGCTTTGCGTGATTATTGGAGCGCGAATATTCACACACGAATAGCACAAATACACAGAAACACACACAGAGACACATATATAAATATACACACACAGGTGCAACAAAGAATTGCAGGATTTTTTCATATTTCAAAAGCAGGCCACAAAAATTGCAAAAAACGAAATAAATCCGTGCAAAAATTGTACGGCATGTTGTCTCTGTGTGAGCTTGTGTATGTGTGTGTGTTCTATCTATGTGTATGTGTGTTCGTAATTTTTCAGCTTACATGTAAACACTTTACAGTTTTTTATTTTAAGGGTTTCGCAGCACGTAACGCCAAAGTGGTGTTAAAAAAAAAACTAAAAGCCCAGCCCAGTTTGACTCCACCCCCCCCCCCCCCCCTCTCTCCCACCCCTGCGACGCCCAGCAGCGTTGCATTTTGAAATGGCGCTAAATAAAAACAGAAAGTGCCATTGAAATAATATTGTACTTATGGGTAATTACAAAATCATTAAATGCAAAAATTAAACAAAAACTGGATTCAACGAGATATATGCAGTGTATTTAAGTTGTCGGCAATTGAGACTTGTTTATGTGGAAATGTCTGGCATTGCCGTTGCAATTGCCAAGCAGGCTGGAAATTTTCTTTGAGTGGGAATCTTTGTTGAAATGTAAGCCTTAAGAATAATTAAATTAAATTTTATTTATACATATTATATTGTTTGTTTAACATATTTTCTTTCATATTAAAATGTAGGGTATTTAATCTTCGCCTAACGGGGGGGTTGTCCACATTAATACATTAATTATATACATATTGATTACAAACATAAACCAATATGTGGCATAATTCACATTTCAAAGCAGCTGTCATAATTCATATTTTACACGCGACTTATCAGGCTTATGCACGATGCGCATAACTGTACTTTCTTATCACCCCAGGCAACGAAGGCGATAAGGACTAGCCCACGAATTTATTCGATTTGTGTAACAACTACAGGCCAAATTATATGTTTAAGTGGAAACATATATGACTTATTTAATAGCCCCTAGGGCCCCGTCGCATACAAGTCAGCACCTCATTAAAGGCTCAGTTAATTTTGTATACCCATTCCACTAAAACGCTGTGGGGTATATTAGTCCAATGCATGAGTCTGCACACATTTATATGTGTACAGATATTTTAAGGCGATTTAAAATCATGAGCTTATTGGATTTAGACTTAAATTCCAATGTATAACAAAGCTGTCTGTTAAATTTGGGTGTGGGTATATCCTAGTCAACTTAAGTGCTTAGCCTGTTTACTCAAAAAAAAAGGGACAAATCCAATTGTACACAAAACACAAAAAACCAAGCGTATAACGATAAACTGAAAGCCCTTGATTTCATCTTTTTAATGGTGCTTAAATACAAATTTGAATGCTTTTATATTATGCCCCAATGTAAAAATAATTACTTTTAATGTGTGCTAAATTTATTTCAATTAGCAAAGTGCATTTTTTCGTGCCTATTGAGATTAATTAATAAGGGAAATATGTAAATGCATATATATATAATACATTTTTTTAATACTTATACTGTTATACAAGCAGCTAAAAGTGTTTAACTATAATTTTTAAATGGGAATTTCAAGGCCTTATCATCCTTGTTGACAACTTGCAGATATACATATATATGTACATATTTATTACACATCATAACTCATAACAATTATTTTTATAAGCTAACAAATGCTTAAGCTATTTGCAATTTCTTTAAAAAACAAATCTATGCATAGCTTTAGAAGTATATAATAATCTTTTTATTCATAATTCATTGTCAATTTATGCAAAAATTGTATTTTTCCTAAACTTATTCTTAGCCAGGGGGGGCCTCACCGCAGTTGGAAATTCGCCACAGTTGCCCGCCACTCGAAAGCAGTTGGTTCTGCAATTGCACAGAGCGAAAGCCGCAAAATGCTGTTGATAGCAAAATGAATTGAAATGCCAAGTCAAGCAACACGCCCTGCCGCCCCACCATTGCCCGCAGCTCCCGCTACACTCGCTATCTGCTTCTCACCCTTGCGCTTTATCTCTCCTGCTCGAAATTTAAATTCATTCATAAACCAAAATCTTGTTTATTGGTTGTCGATCTGTTGGTCTGTCGGTTGGTTGTTTGGTTGTTTGGGTCTGTCTTTCCCACTTGTTGGGTTGGGTGGGTCTCTCTCAGCTGCCTTTCACCGCTGATTTTATTTTTCGTTTTCGTTTTTATACTCTTGTTGTTATTGTTATTGCTGCAGCTGCTGTTGCTGCTTGTTATTGTTGCCGTTATTGCCGTACTTGCTCCATAAACAAGTTGTTTGCAGCGCAAGAAGTGTAGACAAACTGTAGCAAAAGCTTGACCAAGCATTGATATACATATACATATATATACAGTTGATATACGCTAGTTTTCGCTATCGACTCAAGTGTCTTCAATAGCCGTGATCGTCTAGTGGTTAGGACCCCACGTTGTGGCCGTGGTAACCCAGGTTCGAATCCTGGTCACGGCAATGCTGCAATATGCATTGTCACGGAGAAGGCTTTACTTTTTTATTAATTATATGCCAAAAAAAATAAACATTAAAGTTGACCAACTGAATAGGTTGAAACTATTAATATTTTAAAACTTTTTTCTTAATTTTTCTTTTAAAATTTGTTGTATTTGAATTTTATTTATAAAATTGTTTTATTTATTAAGATAATATTTAAATGATCTAAAAATAAATTTGCTAACAAGAAAATAATATTCCAAAAATAACTGAAAGTAAATACGAATTCTGAAAATTCCTATGTATACCATACCCTTGACATAAGAAATCAGAAAACAATCTAGTTAAATGATTATGTATGGATAAAAGCAAGAGTTAAAAGTGCACGACTAGAGATACCCTGCAAAATAACAAACTAATACAACCTTACGTTTAAACTCAAGGCGATTGTGGTTCTTCTAGCCTGACGTATCAAGCTATGAAAAATGTATTCTTAGATAACTTGAGTGCTTATTGCTCGATCTTTATAAAATTTTCAAGGAATAAAAATGGCATTCAACAGTGTATGTATACCAAATAGCAAGGCTATACGCTTAGTGTAAAAAAAGGTTACCCCAAAACTAAGATTTATTTATTCTCGTTCTGATCTGTATATTGAAAAAAAAGTACACCTACTTTACTAGCTATAGCTTCTTGATAACCTAGAACTTTCAGACTTAATGGCTTTGGATAAGCCTGTTCTCTCTTTTGGCCAATTTGCATGCGTGCAGTCTATAATTAGCTGAGCTTGATTAAGGCAGATAATTGCATAAGTTGGACGATTATGTGGTTATATAGCTGTCAAAGTGGACACACCATTGTGATGCGGCACTTGTCCGCAATTTGACATCTCAAACGGAGATACGTCCAATTAGCTGTACGATTAAATTCAATTAAATCAATTAGGAGCGCTTCACTATAAAGTGTGCCCGGGGCCGGGTCCTGGGGCACAGTAAGCACTCTGCCATGGGACTAGCGAGGCTGCTGCTGCCGCTGCTCGCCGCTTGGCCCCAGCAGCAGCCGTGGGAGCCGCACAACTTCAGCTTTGTACAAAGCATTTTGGAGAGAGCCGCTGGGCAACAGCGTTGGACGAACACGCCCATCTTCCTGAGTCGCCATGTGCAGCAGGGGCGGGTGAATCATCTGATCAATTGGCTGCACAACAACCTGAGCTGCGCCAGCTATGTGTTCGACGGCACCCAGGAGCAGCCGGATACATATAATCCGCTGCGGAATCACATCAAGAACGATGCATTGAGCCTGCTCTTCTGCCACAGTAGCGAGGAGCTCATCTGGGGCCATCTGGACGAGCGCCTGCGAAAGCTGCGTCAGACTCGGCTCGTAGTGTGCCTGGCGGCACAGCGCGGCGAACCGGCGTTGCGCGACATATTCACCAAGCTGTGGAGTCTGCAGTTTATGCATGCCCTGGTGCTGCACCGGCAGCACGTCTATGCCTACACTCCGTATCCGAGGCTGAGCTATTACCGACTGAGGTCGGAGGTCGCTTCACTCTTTCCAGCTCTACCGCATGATTTGCGCAACTATGTGGTATCCACGCCGGCGGAGAATGATTTGCCGCGCGTGTTTCTGATGCGGGATCCGCGCACGGGCGCACAGCTGATACGCGGCTTTGGCTATCGCATCCTGGCCGAGTTCCTGCACCGACACAATGCCCGGCTGCATGTGAGCAATGCTGGTCAGGCTTTGCCCCTGGGCAGCAGCGTCAACATGAGCCGCATCACGCGGCTAATTGGCGAACAACAACTGGAGATCTCCATGCATCCCTATGTGGGCATCGATCGCAAGCTAGGCATACTCAGCTACCCGCTGCACATAGCCCAGAATTGCCTCATCGTGCCCGTGCGCAACGAGATACCACGCTTTATGTATCTGCTGCGTCCATTTCACTGGAGCAGCTGGCTGCTGTTACTCTTCGCCGTGCTGTACATCACCCTGGCGCTATATTGGCTCAGTCCGGCGGTGAGTGGACGTCGTGGCCCGAGGGCCATGCACAGCCTGCTGGAGGCCATCTGCCAGCTGTTGTTCCTGAGCACGCCGGGCCGCATTTATGCGCCCTCCGTTCGTTACTTTCTGGTGGCACTGCAGCTGTCCGTCCTGGGCTTCTTTGTGACCAACTGGTATGGCAATCAGCTGAGCAGCTTTCTGACGGCCACCCTGGTGGGCGAGCAGGTCGACACCTTTGAGCAGCTAATCGCACAGCAGCAGCGCATTTTGACCAAACATCACGAGGTGCCCATGCTGCTGCAGCAGGTGCCGCCGCATCTCGTCGAGCAGGTGGCACGTCTGGTTGTTAGCGCCGAGGCCGGCGAACAGGTGCGCGCTCTGCTCAGCTTTAATACCAGCTACTCGTATCCCTTCACCGTCGAGCGCTGGGAGTTCTTTGCCCTCCAGCAGCAGTACGCCATGAAGCCCATCTATCGCTTTTCCTCGGTCTGCCTGGGTGCGCCGGTTATTGGCTATCCCATGCGCAAGGATTCGCATCTGGAATCGCCGCTGAAGCACTTCATAATGCGCATACAGAGCATCGGGCTCTTTCAGCATTGGGTCGTCTCCGACTTCAATGATGCCCTGAAGGCGGGCTATGTGCATCTCATAGACAATTCGTTCGGCTTTAAGGCCCTCGATCTGGACACCCTGCGCCTCGGCTGGTACGTCCTGCTCTGCGGCTGGCTGCTGGCCGCTGTGGTTTTCGCTTGCGAGCACCGCACCGCCTGCCATTGACTTCCAGCTTAATTCAATTGTACGCAATTGACAGAAATACACAAACAGGCGTCGCTTCAGCTCCAAGTCCAAGGATATTAAGACGCCGCCGTGTGGCAAGTGGGTGGCCGGAGGCAGGACGCTGGAGGCAGGAGGCAGGAGGCAGGGGCAGGGGCAGGAGGCAGGCGGCAACAGCTGCCGTTGACATAAAAATGCAATAAAAAATGTCACGAAAGCTGGGGGAATCTTGAGTAATAGCACATGCTCTCCTTTTTTAGGCTGGCGAATTTCAAATGCACTTTAAACGAAATAAATAGCTAACACTACTCTAATTGGCTTTTAATTACAGTTATTAACAACTAGCTCATTACCAATTAGTAAACACGTGATAATTTAATGATTAATTAAATTTTAATTATATTTAATTGGTAATCTTAAAGGGTTGACTAGCATATTTGACTTATGGTTCGAAACACCGAGAAGACGAATAATTGAAAAAAATAATATCGTAATTAAAATTTTTATCGTATAATAACCTTATTCTAAGAAAACTTGCAAACTGGAATCCGGAACGGTTCCGATTTGAACCCCCAATCCAAATTTCTCCTGCTAAACCTATCATTACAATAATTTTCACTTCATGCGCTTTTTTGGGTAAGCCTGGCAATATACATCCACAAATCCAGGTTTTATTTCCCCGCTTACTTTGTCATATAATAAAACAGTCTAATTATTTTTTTACAATTGCCTGCTCTAATGAAAATTTCGAAACCCACAGATATTTTTAAATAGAAGTTGAAGGCTACATTCGAACCTTGCCCAAAATTGGCATCTAACAATTATGGTTAGATATATCCAATGATTGGGGCTTAAAATATGTTAAGCAATTGTTTTTACTTTAAGATTCGTATAATAATATAATGATTTCCAGTTAGCACCGGTTCGGTCTTAAGAATCGTAAAACGTGCCTGCACAAGCCAGCGCATATGCTTCTAGTTTTTCTTTTTTCAAAAGAGAGAGAAAAATCGCTCAAAATCAATTCAATGTGACCAGCGCTGCGTGCAGTACAAATGGAATACGAAGGTAGAAATAGCGACAACAATACGTTGTCGTTCTTGTTGCTGTTGTTGTTGCTGTTGTCAAGGAGCTGCTTATTGGATTTGCGCTGTGAGAAGCTGTTGACAACCTTCGGCCGTTGGGGGGCGCTGCTGTCACAAGTGTTGAATTTTTGCTTTGCAATCGAAGGCAGCAGCAACTCGTCAACAATTTTAATTGCATGTCCCGCACAACAGTCCAACAATCCACCTAATTTAAAGCCATGCGCATTTCTTTTTAATAAAATTGCATATTTTATACAAATAAATGGGCTCCCCTTCCATACACAAACACGTGTGACAATCATATTATGCAAGACAATGCAGAATAATGGCCATTTCCATGCCGTTTCATTGAATATAAAATAAGAAATACAAATAATAACCTCAAAAGCGATGCTCAGCCGCTTTCCATCTGTCCCTCTCTCACTTTCTCTTGCCCTTTGTCACTCTGTGTGGGTGTGTGTGTGTGTGTGTGTGTGTGCATTCGCCTATACCTGTGTGCGTGCATTTATATTCGCCTGTTGGTAAATATGCATATTGAATGGATATAAAGGATTTGCGTTTATTTCGTGTTTCGTCTGGCTGTTTGGGCACTGCCGCCCCTCCCCCCTTGCAGTTGACAAACCAACGCACCGGAAACACTATATACCGTTGTTCGCTTTTCATTGTTACATATTTTTGTTTAACACATTGGCTGCAACAGAGCCATTGGAGAGCCTGTCGCTGCATGTTTTATGAACCATGCGGCTGCTAGTTATGCTCTCGGCGCTTCATAAAATACGCAGCACATGAGACCCACAAACATTTGTAGTGATTTTCTGTAAAGCTTGTCCTTACTTAAAGGGCTGAATTTAAAACGAAGTATGAAAAATTATTAAGCCAGCATAAATTTCAAACGTTTAGCCAAGACAAGAACCGGCGCTGCAAGCGCGCCAAGCAAGCAATGTTAGGCAGCGCTCAAACTAGCCGTGTTAAGCAACACTATGAAAATCAAGCAGCAACAACGCTGCAGTTCATTGCCTGGCTATAAAATATCCTACAGCACTGTTAGCCGGTCGTGGGAATAAGCATTATGTTAAAATAACATTTTAATTATAATGTTGATAGTTGAGTATAAAATGTATGTGCCTAAATTATAATAAATATGCTCTATAGTGCCTGTATATAGCCTCGCATAACGGGGTATATATTGACAACGGAAATGTTACTTTAAATTAATTAAGCTCTAACAAGAAACACACAAGACAGACACGTTTAAGTAGTCAGTAAAGTTGAACTGCACTTTAACAGCTTACAAATTTTATTAGTTACAATTTATGACTTGAATTTAGCTACAAATTATTTAATATGCAGTAATAAATTAGGCAATGGCAACGTTTATGTCTTTTGCATAGTTGTTTCTGTACGTGCCTCGAGGTGTACATTTTGTGCAAAATGACAAAATAAATTAAAAACAATTACAAACTACACAATTAACAGATGCTAGCACGTACAAGACATTCACAATGAGATGACATTTGGTTCATTTCAAGCAGCTATTTCGATTTCTTGGACTCCAGTGGCTCCTGTTTAGCCGGCAGCCGTTCCACAGCCTGTTTGTACAGTTGATTCAGTCCAAATGTGGCGCGCACATTGTCGCTGGAGAAGAAGAACTTTTGCAGCTTGCCCTTGGCATCGCCGCAGGGCCGACGATCCACTTCCTTGCCCTGCTGGAACAGTATAACCGTGGGCAGCTGGCGCGAGAAGCTGCTGTCCGAAATGCGAAACTTTTGCGCAACATCCGGAAAGCGTCCAATATCGATTTTGCCAAATTTCAGCAGCTCCGTATCGTATTCCGCCGACAGCTCAGCGAAGATGGGCGCAAAATTAACACAGCTCGGATTCCAAACGGTGTAGAAACAAATCAGCCAACTGATGCGCTTGTCGCGCGCCAGTTCCTCCTCGAAGACCTGGGCATTGCGGAAGTAGGTGATGTGCTCCGGGCCACGATACGAGGGCTCCGGCAGCAGCATGCCGACCAGCACGCATATCAGCAGAAAGCCCAATCCGTAACGAAAGTCTGCGTACGCCCAGAGTATCATATTGGCCACTTTTGTGTAGAGAAACGACGAGGTCAGATAGTTGATCATGGTGACGCTGCCCGTTTTGCGAGACCTTATCATGACCACAATGAGCAGAAAGAACAATATCTCTACCTCGCGGCTGTCCATATCGCAGACGTCCTCCTGGTCGGCCTGCTGGAAAAGGCGCGTGCATATCACCTTTGTTTTCTTCGCCAGCAGATACGATATGGCTAGCAGTATATTAACCCAATAGTAGGGCTTGGCGAGAACGCGCAGCTCCTTTTTCCACGACATGCTGTCGCAGTGCGGCCTCCGTAAGTGTGTTTTTGTATCTGGGTCACCTTTTTAATTAACAACTTCCCGTGTTTTTCGTTTGTTGTTAGCTAATTTTGGCGACGAACAATCGATAGGCAACAACAGCTCGATAACCTCTGCGAGCACTGTAAACACTTAACAGAATTGCGGCGAACTTAACAGATAAGTATGCGGGCTAGTGTTGAAAGTGCGCGCAAAGAGCGGCACACGTTAGATATTTAAATTTAAAAATTAAATTAAATTTGCGCAAAGTGCGTCTGAACTTGACATCTAAATACAAAAAACAGGTTAATATTTTTTGTTTGTTTTTGTTTGATTTGTTTATATATGCATATATATACATGTGTTGTCAAAGGCCATTAATCTGATAGGCTCAGTACTCATTTGACTCTGCTAGCCTTGCCCAATATAAAGTCCACATAATCTATTTATGAGTATGTATTTGTTTATATTGTTTATATATGGAAAAAACACGCTGGTTTATAATCAGCAAAACGAATCATACTACGTGACTTCGGACGCTCGTGGCCAGACAAATCACTCAGTGTCAGTATTTTGGGCACCTCTTTTGCTCTTTTATTTTTATTTTTGTTTAATTTTAGGTAAGAAAATACAAAATTATTGCAAACGTGTGTTTCGACTGCTGCTGATTACAGGCCGGGCGAAATGCATTAATGCCGCCATATATAGTAAACAAATCAAGCGTCACAGATGTCTATGATTTACGACATTTTATAAAATTATCATTATAATGCTCTCAATAAATTGCAAATATAGCATTTACACAGATTTGCCATTGCCTATGAGCCTGGCAACAGCCGATCCAGCATTGAACAATGAAATCAATTACAAATCGATTATGATGTATTAGAGATCGGGTTACAGCATTTTTATAGTCATGCCACAAACCCTTATGCAGCTCAATCAGAAATCAATCATCGATAAGATTGTCACATAATAGCTCTTAAGTGTGTCGTTTTAATTAGGAATTAATTAAAGAATTGCTAATCGCATATTAGTGTAAAATCTTGTGAATCAGTGGGATCAGACAAAGCGATCACAAGATTTTTATAATTTAGTATAGTTTGACGCATCGATCGATCAATCAATCTGTATTTTCGTAAATACAACATATATGCACGTTACAGGCTAGTCGTAAACAACTTTTCAATAAAACAAAGAATAAACATTAGTAAGGTCAGTAATTGCATCAGCAGGTATATATGTGCATATACTCAACGATTTGCAACTTATATAAATATAGAAAACATAACGAAAATATAGCTACAAATTCGGGTATATCTGACTGTGCAATACTCTGCGGCCCTGCAAATTAATAAGAGTTATTTTCCTATTTGTCTGGTCTATAAAGAAGCTCTTCAGTAACTCTCAACCCAACTCAAATTTGGCCATTCTAGCCCTCAAACTGTGCAAGATGTGGACTATCAAGTTTTTAGGGGCCTGGCGTGGGTTTGGACAAAACACTGTAGGCTATTTTTGTCGCTAATCTAGTTTTAAGACGGGCTGACATAAAGATGTATGCGATAGTCCCGCCAAAATCTAATACCTAGACTATTCCCAATTTCATCTAGAGCAAGATGGAAAAAACCAATATACTTCTTTCACTTTACGAGCGAGTATAAAAAAGAGCCACTCGCTAGAATAGACTGTAAGATCGGTATAGCTGGAAACCGGTAAAAACCGGCTTAGTTGTTGACTGGACATGAACCGCAAAGATAGTGCTGCCATATAGATGTGTTCATGGCAAACCAGAACTGGAGTAAGAGTCCCATTAATATACTTTGCCCGCACACCTGACAATTTGATATAGTCTCAATTGGTTTCAATTGGTTTATCTGCCAGATTTGGTGCGATAATTGTTTGTTAGGCCAAACACAATTTGAATGACTGACAAAAAACTTGTTCGACGAATTGCGCAGTTTTCAAACAAATTAGATTAGAAAAGTTTTTAATCAGTTTCAGAACAATGTCGAATCCCATCCCAGCTGCTACACATACGACCCGAACGGGTGCGGGGGCTACACACAGATCAAATGGGTTCAAATCCATCTAGTACTTGCACATATATTCAAAAACTACATCCAGCAAAAAGAAAAATCCAGCACGTTCACGCTGCATACGCTCACACACACACACACAAGCGCATACTCAGACTCACTGAGACACACACACACACACACACACACGTACTCGAAAACAAAATGGCGTCCAAGCTGATCTCTGTCTCTCTCTTATCGTGTTGATAAGTTTCATTGTGTGCGTTGTCTCTATAAATTTCCAACAAAGCCCCGCCACAGACTCAGTTCAGTTTTGAACCTGTTTCGTGTTGTGTCAATATACAACGTGTGTGCTCTCAAAAACCTTTGCAAAAGATCGTGGAAACCATCAAAAGCCGGGCATTTTTAAATGCCGTACAACAAGAATTGTGCAATCGTGACTTTATAAATACTTATTGGCAAATTTGCTTAAATTTTGTGAACTTCTCAATTGCGATTTGAAAGTGTTTCGACCAAATATTTATCAACTGCGTTCGGAAAACAAAAAGAAAACACTTTAACCACCAAATTTGAATGGTGCTGCTGCGCGTTAAAAACTCGAAAATTGCTCAATACGTGAATAACGTCTATTATAGACTGTACGAACTAAGCAACCTGCAGCTGACACAGCTTTTCTTCTTCTTAAATAATCTGAATTTCAACAGTAAGTGCACGAGAAAAATACTTCAATTCGTTTACTGAAAAAAAAAAGTTGTAAATTGTAAATTTGTCTCAATTTTTCCTTTCTATTTTACCACAGTTGTGGACATGGCCTTGCCACAGGGAGCCTTTGCCGCCTGCAAGATACGCGAGCAGTTCCAGGAGCGCGATATGATCATCTCACGTTTGCGAGCCGCCAATATTGCTGATAAGGCTGATAACAATGCGCGTAAGTGTGACCAGCTGCACTCCGAATCAGTTTAACTGACTCACATGCCTTCTTGTGCTTCTCTCTTCTAGAGCGTGAATATTTGCCGGTCAAGTACAATGACAAGCTAATGAATTCGATCTGGGGTCTGTACAATCGTTATTCGCCCCACAATGTCAAGAAGAACGAGTACGCTCCGCCAAAATTCTAAATAAATCTGGCGGCGCAGCAGCTGTAAGTAAAAGCGAAAGCGAAAGCGAAAGCTTCCCTATTGTATTTGATCTTATTATTTTATTTATTTGTAGCCTCTTTGGAGCTGTTGCGCCCCCTTGCTGCCACTATCCCATTACCTATGTACTTGGGGCATTGGCTTTTGTGCTTGTAGCACTCTCATGATCTATATAGAGATATACCTATATATATATATATACCCTCCACATATATACTCAACTATATACAAATTTTAACACACGATAAATTCGAAATAACAAATTTAATCATTCGCATCTATGTAAAATTCAATAAATACTCGTGATATGTTATATATATATATATATATATATATATATATACATATATATGAAGCATAAAATATGTAAGCGCTTTCTTTGAAACTGGCCATAAATATATAAGCCATGGCTAATTGAAGCAGCTGCCAGGTTTTCGCTTGATCCACAGCTACAGCTTCAATTCAAATAGCAGGACTCGTAGGTCGGCACCATGTACTTGATATTGATGAAGGCATCCTCGCCGCCATGCAGCTCCAGGACCTGCAACGTCTCATCAATCAAATCGCCCAGATTCAAATTGTTCTTTTGCGCATAGTCAATTTCATCGCCGCAGTTTACTGAAAGGAAATGTAAAACTAATTATAAAAGCTATTAATATGAAAATGGAATGAAACCTTATATAATATTTATCGAATTTCTGCCTATGCTGATTTTCAATCTATACTCCGATTGTACAAAGTTTCTTTACCAGTAAAATATACCATTTATCTCTGGTTTAATGTACATTTTTCTCAATCGGAAGTATACTATTTTTGCCTATATAAGAGCGTTTGCTGCGACTGATTGGTGTCTGAGCGTCGGACTAACAAGCGAACAGTCGCCGGTTCAAATCAAGCAGCAAACCAGAGAAAAAAGTAAATCAAGTAGGTCGAATTCATAGAATGGTATGCCAGATGGAATTTGAATAGCTTTTTGTAACTGCAGATTCCTTGACCTAGACAATGCCCGAGTGAAATCTTCCATCTCTCTATAGAAACTTACAGTTCTTCACTTTGAACGCATTGAACATGGGCAACAGTTGCCTGTAGAAGGGCACCAGAGCGGGTCCCACCATATCCGAGGCCATGACCAGCTGTTGTATAATTTTCAATGTCGTGCACATCACCTCCACATTTCTGGTGCTCAATGCGTCTGCAAGAAATAAAAAAAAAAAGTTGCAAGTGCAAATTAAAGACACATTTGCGTGCCACAACAAATTCCAATTTGCGGGTTTTTCTAAGTCCATAGTTTCTTTTTTATTATTTGGCCCCATCACGGGCAGGTACTCACTCTTTAAGGGCAGAATTAATTGCGGTACCACGGGATGGATTTTGTCGCCGCCGGCGAGCAGCAGGTCGCTAACACCCTGGCGTGCATAGGTCTTGTAGGGATGCTTTGGCTCTGCCAGGCCGTCAAAGAACAGCGGCAAATAGAGGCTGTAGTCCAGCTTGTCAATGTCCACCTGGCAACGAGAATTATTGAAGCAATGGCATTATTGACAATTGTGGGCGGGTTTTTGACGCTTGTTTCGCCCGGTTTTACAGGTGTAAATTTTGCACGCGATGCTTGTTAAGTTTTTCCTGATTTCTATTAAGATGCTTTTTGTTTATTTTGCTAACCAATTGGAAAAGTTAGCAAAATGCCACAAAAATGTGTCATCTATATGCTGTGCATATGCTATGGCTAGGAAATTCTCGTACTACTGAAAATAATTGAATTTTTATTTTTAGTTTTTACATTTCATTTTTACATTTTCCCATTTTGCCTAAGCTTAGTTTCGAAGACGAAATAAAAAACTTTTAAATTTATCATATAGAAAATCGTATATAATCTATAGCAAGAAGTTTTCCGCTTTACCTCCTTGAGCTAGACCTTTCATCATTCCTTTTAAATGTTGTATATTTCCTTATTCTAATTACTTTTCGTAGTACACAAAGTTCCACAAACATCTCACTTTCTCTCTAACCAAGTGAAGCGCACTTCACGCTCCTTTTACAACTTTCAATCTGACCTTCAGCCTGAGTTCGCATATGACGCAAAATGATATAGTGTCACTCACGTATGGTTCATATGTAAATGAGCTGTCAAAACTGTCTCACGGCTAGATAAACAAACGCACCTACTTGGGCATCATACCATTTATAGAAACAATATCACTCCCACTGCCCCCATGACATTGAATGGAGCCTAGGCCCAGTTACGCCCCAATGTTCCCATAATTTGTTTTTTCCTTTTTGCTAACTGACTGCCTGCCTGACACCTGGACGTCACGGCTTTACGGAATGCCTGAGAATGCGACGGATTCAGTCCGTTTGCTTGCTGCTGTTTTTCCGGAAATAGACAATGGCATATTATTTATACAATGCCAGTGAGAGTTCTTGTTCTTTTTTGTGCCACACTTCAAATAATTGGACACGCAGCTGGTGCTGTTGGTTGAATAAATTCGGGCCAATACCTATTGGCAATTAGTTGGCATTGAAGCTTGTCAGGTAATTTACGGTTCAAAGTACAGCAAAGCACGGTACTTAGTAACAGAAATCATACAGCTACTAATAGTGCTTCAATTAGGTTAATAGTTCGAAAATTCCCGATTCTAGATCGATTTGATTGTCTAGCTTTAGAGACAGAACTCAATACGAGTTTATATAATTTTCTACTATAATTCCCAAGTCGTTTAAGCGAATTTCATTGCGTTGCCAGACCGTAGACCGCAAAGCCTTACTTACCGTCCAGCCAATCTTATCGCCACCGCATAGATATTCCATTTTAATGGGTAAGTCTCCGCGATCGAAATACATGCGAAACAAAGTGCCACGCCCCGGATTCTTAACCGCCGTGCAGGAGTGAAGACTAGCGCCCAGATTATTTGATGAAATGGACTTCTGCTGTTTCTTCAAACCTTAAATAAAAAAACAATGGCAAATAGTAATTATTATGTTATAGTTAAAGTATGTTAATTAAGGATCCACCAGGAAATACGCACATTTGGGATTCGGCGCTCTGCCGCGCGCGCTTGCCGTAACTGGGGGCTCATGAATGGGCCCGTTAATGACGACCGTGTTTTTCTGCTGCGATTGTATGGAAAATGGCGGCACATAACGGGGTCGCGAGCCCTGTATACCGCTAAATGGCCGTAATTGCGGTGGATTTGCGGATTTGGAACGTTGTTTCAGCGATATGGAGTTTGTATGCAAATCGTGCGATGGCCGTGCTCCAAAGGCGGTGGTTATCCGTGCTTGAGACATATTGCGTGGGTGCCGCTGCCAACAGCCGTCGAACTGGAGTCACCTGGCGTAAACAACAGACTGGCGACCAAGATGCAGGAATTTTCTAGCCCCAAAATTCGGCGGGCACACTTCGTGTGTTGGTATCGCTGCCGTTACTATGGCACGCGTTGCTAGGGCAGCCAAGAGCGCAGTGACTGATAAGGCACATTGTTTACGAATTGCATTTAAAGGTATTTATGCATGCTGTTGCCGTTACCATTGCCAGTCAACAGCCGCATTTCACGAAATTCAAATGTTGCATTGCGCCAAATAGCGATGCATCGACTTTGTTTACATATGGCATTGGGACAGTCTGGCAACACCGAGCAGAGCAAACAAATAATACACTTTTTTGCAGCCCCCACAAGTGGTTCGAGTGTACCTAAGCTGTTACTCAACTATATTCAATAGTACACTGCATCTCGTTTTTTACAAGGAAAGTTAAACATTTAGCATGTGATTTCTGGCACAAAATATTTGTTTCAAATGACAACCGTGCACTTGTCATCATTTCCTACACGCGCCAATGTGTGACCAAAGCAAAAAAAATCGATAACCACACATGCATTGACAAAGCGATAAAAATAATTATTTATCTAACATGTATTACGGTCATATGGTAACTAATATATAACAAACAGCAGTGAGTATTAATTAAAGCTGGAATTAACATATTTAAGCAAGGTTACTTAAACTATTAATATCTAACAAAGGAATAAAAGTATTTTGAAAATATTATTTAATACTGGATGCGTATTTTGAGGTCATCTGTGACTGGTCACTTTAAAATACCTGTGACTAGCAATTTTACTGCACCAGCTCTACTGGCGACCGAATAAAGAACAAATGTGCGTGAAAAAATGTCCCTTTAAATTGGCAATTATTGTCGGGCAGGTATTGTGTTAATTAAAAGCCAATATACCGAAAATACGTAGCATTTGTGAATGATCAACTGGTACGCATATGAAAGCACAACGACCCAAACAAGAAGAAGAACGACAACAGAACAGCCAGCAACATGTCTTCCAATACAAATGGCAATGGGGAGTTAAAGAAATTATCCGAGGAATCGCTGCTGCAGCCGCCGGAGAAGGTCTTTGACATCATGTACAAACTGGGCGAGGGTAGCTACGGTTCCGTTTACAAGGCGCTGCACAAGGAGAGCAGCTCCATAGTGGCCATCAAACTGGTGCCGGTTGAGTCCGATCTGCACGAGATTATCAAGGAGATTTCGATTATGCAACAATGTGATTCCCCGTATGTGGTGCGCTATTATGGCTCCTATTTTAAGCAATATGATCTGTGGATCTGCATGGAATACTGCGGTGCCGGCAGCGTTTCGGATATTATGCGTTTGCGCAAGAAGACGTTAACCGAGGATGAAATCGCCACCATATTGTCGGATACGCTCAAGGGCCTCGTCTATTTGCATCTGCGCCGCAAGATCCATCGCGACATCAAGGCGGCCAATATATTGCTCAACACCGAGGGCTATGCTAAGCTGGCGGACTTTGGTGTGGCCGGTCAGCTGACGGATACGATGGCCAAAAGGAACACCGTGATTGGCACACCCTTCTGGATGGCGCCGGAGGTCATTGAGGAGATTGGCTACGATTGTGTCGCAGACATCTGGTCGCTGGGCATCACAGCGCTGGAAATGGCCGAGGGCAAGCCACCATATGGTGATATACATCCCATGCGTGCCATATTCATGATACCCCAAAAGCCGCCACCGTCATTTCGCGAACCCGATCGTTGGAGCACCGAGTTTATTGATTTCGTCAGCAAGTGCCTGGTCAAGGATCCGGATGAGCGTGCCACGGCCACGGAGCTGCTGGAGCACGAGTTCATACGCAATGCCAAGCATCGCAGCATACTGAAGAACATGCTGGAGGAGACGTGCGCCATAAGAGAACAGCAGCGTGCCAATCGTGCGGCCGGCGTTGCCATGAGCCAGGCCAAGAGTCTGGCCACACAGGAGTCGGGTCTGATGCTTCAGGAGGAGGAGACCGAATTCAATTCGGGCACTGTGAAAACTTTCATAGACGATCCCGGCACCCTGGTGCCTGAGAAATTCAATGAATACCAACAGAACTCTGCCTCTGATGCGACCATGATAGCACATCCGGAAGATATGGACGAGGGCACGCTGGGACCCGGCGGCATACGCGGTGGCATGGCCAAAGCAGCTGCCAAGGCGGCAGCAACAACAGCCGGCGCTGCTGGTGGTTCGTCGGGTGCAGATGTGGCCACTGTGGATAGCGGCACTATGGTCGAGCTTGAGTCCAATTTGGGTAAGTAGACGATGTGGGAAAAGATGATTTAATACGCAAGTCGCGAGTGCCTCGCCTGTTAGGCACCTTGCTCCATCGATAATTATCGATTTTGGGAAATCGATATTAATTAGTTCTTAGATGAACTATCGATCATTTAAAATATACCTACCCTGCGTGTCCTAGAAAGCCTTAAATGTGAATTTGGTGCCTTCGGATCGTAAAATATATTTATCGATTTTAAGGGGATAGGGTAGAGATGTTCACAAAGAAATCAAGAATATATGTATGTGTATACTTGTATACCAAGGATTAAGACAACAAAGAAAGGTCGATAGGTTACGGTTCCCACATTTATTAGCCCAGGCTTTTTTCCAAACTTTAGTTGACATAGGTTTTTAAATAAATTATATAGATGGGACCCAAGCTACGTATGCTATGTCTCCTTCAAATTGGAATTCCGAGTTCGGGGCAGTTCGATTCCAAAGTGGTTTCTAGCCGTGTACTTTGCACAATGGTTCAAGCTATAAAAAGCAGACAAACTGATATGCCTGCGTATACTATTCATCAGCTTATCTCAAGCTGTGTGCTTAGTAGGCATTTCAGATGCATCCATATACTGATTGTACAAATCCTATGCCAAGGCACATCAAAACATCATATAGCCTATTGAACGGGTTTCTCTTGTCCGCAGGCACAATGGTCATCAACTCGGATTCGGATGACTCGACCACGGCCAAGCGGAATGACGATCAGAAGCCGCGCTATCGCTATCGACCACAGTTCCTCGATCACTTTGAGCGCAAGAATGCGGGCGATGGACGCGGCGATGAGAAGGCAACAAGCACTCCCACGGAATACTCGCCGGCTGCTGCAGAACAGCAGCTGCAGCAGCAGCAGCAACAACAGCAGCATCAGCAGCAGCAACAACAGGAGCAACAGCATTTGGCCAGCGGTGCGCATGATGCCAACAATTGGGAGCACAACATGGAAATGCAATTTCAGCAAATCTCCGCCATCAATCAGTATGGACTGCAGCAGCATCAGCAGCAACAGCAACAGCAGCAGCAACAGTTGCTCATGGCCTATCCGCTGATGAACGAGCAGCTGATTGCGCTCAACAATCAGCAGAATTTACTGCGCAGCAATGCAGCGCAGCAGCAGCAGCAGCAGCAGGGAGGAGCTGCAGCAGCGGCAGCTGCAGCACAGCCGCCACCCGCATATCAGCATCAGCATTTGCACACACAATCCCATGCTTATGTGGAGGGTGAATTTGAGTTCTTGAAGTTTCTTACCTTTGACGATCTGAATCAGAGGCTCAGCAATATTGATCACGAAATGGAGCTGGAGATTGAGCAGCTCAATAAGAAATACAATGCCAAACGGCAGCCCATTGTGGATGCAATGAATGCGAAGCGCAAACGCCAACAGAATATCAACAATAATCTGATTAAAATATAAGAAAATAAAGTTAAACAAAAAAGATAACGCAAACTCAACCGAGCAGCAGCTGATATTGTAAGTGAAACGAGAACGTAAAAGCTTTATTGTAAAATGCACTGAAAATGCGGCAAAGCAGATAAATATATATTTATATATAGGAACTACTGATTATATAAAGGAAGGAATCACGAAAACATATTCTAAAATGCACGTATATCGTTTCCTATTCAATTAGTGGCATATAATTTAAATGTTTCTTCAGTTCTGCTATCTCAACTGCCCCAAAAAAAAAAAAAAAACACTCCCCTCTCAAAAGCCTGCTCCTGTAAACATAAGACTTAATTGGTGCGTTCTACCTTTGTTAACTAAACTTATTAATATAATTTAAACACCCTTTTAACAAATTTTGTTTTAAAATTTTCTTTTAATTTAAATCAACACAATTTTAGTGCATCACAAAGAATAAGCAACTTTCAAGCAATAAACATAAAAAGAAAATACAGTTTTTATAACGCATTGGAATGCATATTTTTCGAAGAGATATATATTGACACATACACACACACACTCACATACATATATAAACGTATATATATATATATAGTAACTCTAGCGTTTATATAAATAATTTACACAATAAATATATATATAAAGAATTATATGCAAAGAATTATTTGATTATCAACTGTGCTAAGCAAAAATTTAGTTCTTTGAAATTCAATTGTCCACAAAAAAAATACATGGTACATATAACTGATAAATTTAGCATGTATATAGAACTTTCCTGTTCCAGTTTTTTGTTTAAATCAATAAAGTGATGACAAAGTTTAAGAACCTTTCTGCCTGGCTATTCGGCTATGTCCATTTGCTGTGCCGCCTGCTGTAAATCATGCAGCTGTGCCCGCAAATCTTCGGGCAAACTGTGTTCGTTCAGTGCACTGGGATCCTCGCCATCGACAACAATCTCCTCGGGATCGGGCGCACGCGGCAGAAACTCATCGTTCTCATAGAGCTGACTGAATATATGCCGTGCATCGGCTATGGCTGCATCATAGTCCAGCTCGTAGGTGGGCGCGGCAGTGCAATAAACGGGCGTGGCAGCGCTTGCATTTAGATTCGTGGGCGCCGCGATGGTAAAGTAGGCGCTGTAGAGGATCTGGGGAGCATTTGTCTCAAACAGCTGCGCCGTAAAGTCAGCCAAATCGGCAGCAGGATCTTCGCTAAAAGCGGGCGTCGTTAAATGGAGTATGTCTAGAAACAAATTTGGGAATCATAAGATTTAAAAAGTTAAGAGTACAGATGGGCTTTACGTACACAAACCAGCCGGACAGGCGCCCGAGTAGTGCGACAATTGTATTAGGCACGCCTCCCGTCGTCCATCGTCCGCCAACAGGCGCAACAAATTGACACCACCGCCGCCCTTATTGAGCTCCTCGTTACCTAACGGACTGGCGGCAATGAACAACCCTCTGGAGATATGCGGCTGCAGCGGGCCATAGTGTGGGGCCAATGTCGCAGGCAGTTGACCGGGCGCACAGACAATATGCTTGGCGCGCAGCGTTTTGCCCGCGCTGCTCAACAGCAGCTCCTTGGCGTCCGGCGTCCAACTGATGTCGTCTACGCTGCGCTTCAGACAATAAATGCCGCCAAAGACGGCGCACAGGCGGCAAAAGCATTGCGGCAATTCACCGCAGCCGTACATGGGAAACAGAAAGGGCGTATTGCCATAGCGGCCCAGGCTGGCCAAAAAGCGCTGGGTGCGCTGCATGCCCGTCTCAAAGCTGCTGCTGGCATCGCACATGGCTATAGCTTGCATCACGCATGTGGCTATCTTGTCCGTAACCCGTTGCGCCTTCAGATACTCCAGAAACGTGCGCCCGCGATAGGCGAGCGCATCCTCATTGCACTTATCCTCGCCGTAATCATTGCAGGCCGTCAGAAACTTCATAAGCAGACGCTTCTCCACGATGGTCAGCGTTTTGGTGTTGAAGACATCGCTGCGGGAGCAGGGTACCGAGACGAGTTCGTTATTGTACAGCATGCACACATGGTCCAGGGCACGGAACTCCGCATAGCGGCAAATGTTGGACTTGATTAGCAACTGCACCAGCGCGCCGGCAGAGTAGGCAACACGAGGACTCAGATCCAGACTGAAGCGTCGCGACTTTTCCAGCAATGTTTCGCGCGTCCAACTGGGTGCCTCTTCCTCCTCCTCCGCTGGCGTGTGCCAGGTGTAGCTGCCGTTGCGCAGGCTGCAGCTGGGCTGGTCCAACAGCTTGTTAAATGCCTCCAGGCTAAATGAGCTCCAAACGTCGCCATAGTAATCATTGGAGTCGATGTGCAACACCGTTTTGCCAATCCGACTGGCAGCAGCGGCTATGCAGGATTCAGCGAAGCCTGACAAAGATTCGTGAGTCATCAGACAGGTGAAAACGAAAACAAAAACAAATAACGCCCAGTACCTGTGCCTATGACTATCAGATCGAATTCCTCAGGCAGATCATCCGACATGGTAAATGCTTTAAAGTTTGTTTATTTTTCCGTAAACTTAGTGTTTTTAATTAATTAAATTTATTAAAATTAAAGAGAACTTTATACTTAATGTTATTGCAGCTGTTATCTACTTTATGACTAGTATGCTGCACACAAAATTCAGTATATTTGGTATTTGGTAAAACTACCTGTGCACTGCTTGCCAAAGCGGTAGCATTGATTAAAAACTACTTGTTGCTGCCATAGCAAAATGTCAAAAGAGTGTTAGCAAAAAGTTGTACGTATTATTTATTTGCTTATATGTTGTAATCAATTAACTGTACTTAATTTATTAAATTAATTGTATTAAAGACAGAACTTTACAGCTGTTAGCGGCCTTATGTAGCACGTTTTGTTATTTCTGCTTTATTTCAGCTACGGTCACACTGTTTGCCAGAGCGAGTAGTATCGCTTTGAAAAACTACTTGTTGCTGCCATAGCAACGGCTAAAAAGCGTAAACAAAAGGCGAAAAAAATTTCAGGTTCTGCAAAATGCAGCACAAGTGCAATAATATTATAAAAAAAACATGAATTTGTAGTAGTTTAATGCTAAAAATGTCGTTTGAGAAGATATTGTACAAATACGATGAGCCGCACGGCATCGGCGACGTGTACTTCATTTGGCAGAAGAGCGCGGGAGCTTTGCTGGCGACAACGGGCACCGACGGCTCCGTGGCGTTGTACAATCGCCAGGGCCAACTTGTGCAGCGCATCATATTGGCCGGGTAATCACGGAGTACTGCCTTTAGGCCCATTTAAATAACCAATGCATATTTCAGTTTGTGCTCTGGTTTTGCCTGGGATTGCGAGGGTGACCTGTTAGGCATCATCACCAGCACATCGCCGAATATAACGCTCTGGGATTATGCAACACAGCAGAAACTGACGGTAGAATCGGGACTACGTGATCCGCTCACATGCATACTGTGGTCCAAGCAGCAGCAACTGCTCGCTGTGGGCACAGGTCGCGGTAATTTGGCCATCTACAATCATCGCAGCGGCAAGCGTACCCCGGTGCTGGGCAAGCACAACAAGCGGATTACATGCGGCGCCTGGTCGGCACAAAATCTGCTTGCTCTGGGCTCCGATGACAAGAGTTTCTCGCTGAGCAGCGAGGATGGCGACACGGTGCGCATTGTCCAGCTGCGTGATGCGCCCACGGACATGTATTTTGCGGAAATGGCGAATGATGAACGCATCGCGGGTGACAATGCCCTAAGCATGATTATTGGCAAGCGTACGCTGTTCTTGTACTATCTGCCGGAGCCGGAGAATCCTACAGAGCTGGGCTTTCAGAGCCGGTATGGTTCGCTATTGCAGCACAAATGGTTCGGCGATGGCTATATACTGTTGGGCTTTTCGAATGGTCATGTGGTGGCCATTTCTACGCATCCCAAAGACGTGGGCCAAGAGCTGTGGCAGGTAAGAAATCACAAGGAAACTCTAACCGGTTTGGCCTACTGCCCATCGCTGGACATTGTCGCCTCCTGCGGGGATGACAGGTTAGTACACCCCCACAGCTATGTACCGTGTTTTCTATTGACACCTCTCTCCAACATGCAGCATTAAAATCCACTCGATAACCAATCTGCAGGAAACGGAACGCATCATCACAGTGCCGGATCGCGCGAGTGTGCAAATGATTGACTGGTCGCCGGACGGGCAACTGCTGGCGGTCACCACCAGCGGCGGCACCGTTTACACTTATGTGACCAAGCTGCCGCACTTGTTTGCCGTCTCCGCGCCACGCCTCGTCATGCTGAGCAGCCTGGCCGAGGTTTCTATATATGTTTATGCGCCCGACAAATCCAAATCATTGCCATTTCGCCTGCCACTGGAAACGGAGCCGACGTTTTTAGCCATTGGTCCCTATAATTTTGCTGCTGGTCTGGACAAGCACGTCTGGTTCTATGATCTGGGCAAGAGCCTGGGTGATGAGCCGCGTCCGCTCAGTGAGCGCGATTTGCCGCATGACATTGCAGCCATGAAACTGAATGCGGATTACTGCGCCGCACTGTGCCCGCCCCAGCTAATACTTCAGGCCATAGCCGCAGACAATCCTAACTGCAAGGACAAGCTGCAGGCGTGCTTTCCCAGCGCGCTGCCAACCATGCCCAGCGATGCAGTCATCACGTGCTTTGCCCTTAGCCAGGAACTGCTCATCTTTGCCACGGATGTGCATATGTTGAAAACATTGTTTGGCTGTGGTATTTATTTTTATTTCTCTTGCAGATTGGCCACCTGGTCTTCTACTCGCTGGAAAAGTGGGACACCTGCACCATCTACCGCCACAGCAATGGCATACGTCAGCTTTTCACAGACGTCGAGGGCACCAAAACAATTTTCATAGATGAACATGGACAGGGCTTTGTCTATCTGCCCGCCTTAGATCAGGAGGCGCTGTTGATTGCGGATCTGCCCAAGCAATGCGTGGGCTGTCTGTGGGACTTAACGCAGTCAAACATCTTTATAAGCTATGATTCACGTATGGCTTATACTCATGTCTTTGCGCGTCACTCGGTGCGTGGCAGACACACACAGAAGCTGGGTGAAACGAAGCTTAATCCGGGCCAGATGCCGCTGTTGGTGTGCGCTGGCGAAATGGCGTTGCACATCGATGGTGGTCAGTATGCGACACAATCCCTGAGCACACATGTTATCAATCCCAGCAACAGTCAGTCGGATAATCTGCTGCTGCTGCTGCGGCTCAAGAAATACGACGAGGCCTACAAGCTGTGCGAGCAGATGCAATTGGACAGTGCCTGGCGACAGTTTGGCGAGCATGCAATAGCGGATCTGGAGCCGGAAATCGGTATGCAACAGATACTAGAATACAGCTCGTTCCTTTATCTGCGCGCTTGCTTAAGATTCAATTTATTGATACCTCGCGCCCTTAAACAGCTCTCCGCGCCTATCGCCAACTGGGTGATGCTGCGCTGGTCAAGGCGCTGGACGAGCTGCGTTACATAGAGGATCTGCACATGCTGAGCGGCTGCTGTTGCATGCTGCTGGCTCAGTACGATCAGGCCAAGGAGTATTTGCTGAAGGGCGTTTACACACGCGCTGCACTGGATCTCAGCCGTGATCTGCTGCAGTGGGATCAGGCGCTGCTGTTGGCGCACAAATATGAGCCGCTCGAGGTGCCCTTCATAGCGCGAGAGTACGCACAGCAGCTGGAGTTCACGTGAGTGCCACCAATTAGATTCGAGATTTAATTAAAACTAATTTTGTTTCGTCTAGTGGCAACTATGCGGATGCTTTGTATCACTATGAGAAGGGCTACAAGGAGGACTTGATAAACAATGAGGATACGGAACCGCCAACGCTGCTGCACAGCACGCCCGAATACGAGGAGCATGTGCGTCTGTGTAAAATGGGGATTGCGCGCACCTCCATACGCGCAGGCGATTTCCGACGTGGTGTAAGAGCTGTTGTGTCTTCGTTAGCCCCATTCCCAATATTTACTTTTTTTTACTATTTGCAGATTCAATACGCTGTGGAGCTGCAGGACAAGCAGTTGCTCTTCGACTGCGCCGAGCTGCTGGCCACTGTGGGTCATATTACCGAGGCGGCGGGTCTGTACGAACGCGGCGGCTACTATGATGAGGCCTGCGGGCATTATATAGCTCTTAAGATGTGGCACAAGGCCAACAACATTTTGGGCCACGTGAAGAGCAGCAAACTGCATGCGGCCTATGCCAAGGCAAAGGAATCGGATGGTCATTTCGAGGAGGCCATACGCAGCTATCGCATAGCCGGCGATTTAGATGCCTGCGTCAGAATCTATCTGGATCATCTGTGCGATCCACATGCCGCCTCCGAAATTGTGCTGGAATCACGCTCCATGGATGCGGCCAAACTGCTGGCCAAGTTCTATCAGAAAATTAATGATATTGAGCAAGCGCTGCAGTTTCTTGTCATCTGCGGCTGTGTGGAGGAGGCTTTCGCCTTGGCCCAACGTCACAATAAGCTGCGACGTCATGGCGAACTCCTGGAACGCTACGAGAATGCCAAATCGGCAGACTATCTGGCGCTGGCGCATTACTTTGAGAGCGAGAAGTATACGCTGCTGGCGGGCAAATATTACTTTTTGGCCAGGGAGTTTACCAAGGCGTTGCGCTTTTTGCTGAAAGCCTCCGCCTTCAGTAATGAGGAGTCGCAGGCGCTTTCGCTGGCCATTGACTGTGTGGCCACCTCCAACAATGAGCAGCTGGCCACGCAGTTAATTGAGTTTCTGCTGGGCGAATCGGATGGCGTGCCGAAGGATCCGCGTTATTTATTCCGCTTGTATATGGCGCGCAAGCATTACAAGGACGCGGCCAAGACAGCTGTCATTATAGCCAATCAGGAGCAACTGGCCGGCAACTACAAGTCTGCACGAGATTTGCTTTACTCCATGTACCAGGAGCTGCGACGCAATAATCTGTCGGTCACTGCCGAAATGCGCCACAACCTGATACTGCTGCATCGCTATACGCTGGTGCGCATCCACGTCAAGCTGGGCAATCATCTGCTAGCCGCCAAACTTCTGGTGCAGGTGGCCGCTTGCATATCACAGTTTCCGGAGCGTGAGTAATCAACACATTATAACCATAAAAAAGTTGCTAACTCTTCAATTCCCACCCAGACATTGTGCCCATACTCACATCTACAGTGATTGAATGCCATCGCGCAGGCCTCAAGAAGTCCGCCTTTATGTATGCCTCCACGCTGATGCGTCCGGACTATCGCAATCAACTGGACACTCGTTACATCAAGAAGATCGAATCGATTGTGCGCAAAGCGCCCAAGGGCGTAAAGCAGCTGCGCGATGAAATCGACGACGAGACTATGGAATGTCCCATATGCGATGCCAATTTGGCCAACATGGAGGTCACCTGCTACAGCTGCAAGACCACGCTGCCCATCTGCATAGCAACGGGCCAGCACGTAATCAAGCAACAAATGACATCGTGTCCGCAGTGCGATTTTCTTTGCTTTCGCGCCGAAATGGAGAAGTGGGTGCACATTTTATCTTTTACGTTTTTATAATATACAAATATGATTTACACACTATGATTACAGCATACTCTCGGAGAATGGCGACTGTCCCATGTGTGGAGAGCGCGTGGCGCCTGAGCAGCTGCTCGATGTGGAGGATATACGCCCCTATATCTTGGCCGCCTCCTAGACTCAATACTTTAGTACTTAAGCAAACTAATAGACTGCACTGAACAACACCAAAAAGTATTTATAAGTTATTTAGAGCATTTTATACATGATGCCTGACACCAATTACACTGATACAGAAAACATAAGCGATTCTTATTGCAATTCGTAAGTTTACAATGTTTTGCCAAAGCGACTTGGCTGAGGGATCGGAGCATCACAGTTTCTTTCCAAATATCCACAAGGCTAACCTTTCCAGAATCTTCAGTTTACTAGAAGAGATGATGAGAATACAGTTTAAGATACATGAAATATCCAATAGTACTCACTCTTTTTCTGGCACAGATCCTATTGAAAAGTCCAACGTAGAAAAACCTTCCTTATAGTCACAGCCACTCCCAAGGACATTAACTTAAAGCCCTCGAAATGCTGTTCCAAAATTTCATTTATTTCTAGAAAAACCATGAAATGAATTTAACAAAAACAGTAACAATTTGCATATTGCTGATAAAGTATTACTTTTTCAACTGCACGGCGAATTTGGTGGCTTGAATATCACATTCGGGCAGACTTGATTTGAGGCTGCGCGCCACTTCTTCCATATTCTTGACGTAGATCATATCAAAGATGAGCAACTGCTTCAGATTGTGCAGCTCGCTGATGATGGCCAAGCCCGAGTCGCTGATGTTATAACAGCCGGACACCTGCAGACGTGTCAGCGACTTGCTAATATGGGACAGCCCGTTCAGACCCTCATTCTCCAGGTGCTTACAATTGTGAAAGATGACCGTGTCTATGTGGTCGCAGCCTTTCAAATGTTCGAGCCCAATTTTCATGACCGAAGCATTTGAGGCATCTACAACTTTAATGCGAAACGCAGTGTTCTCCGACGGCAGCTGATTGTAGTCCTTCCATAGTTTGGTTGGACTCTCTGTAAAGCGTACGCCGCCACCGTTTTTTACCACCCACTCGGCGCAGAGCCGATTCGGACCCACTTTTGCCAAACGATCTGCGTCCACCTGGTTGAAGGCCACAGCCACATAGCCCCAAATACTGCGCGTTGGTGTTGCAAATGTTCGGGAGTCTGCATGATGGGGTTTGGCGGCGATACGCAAATAATTTTGCTGAACGCCAGCGCCTTGCAATATTAAACGTTTAGATAATGATTTAATAACTGTGTGTAACAACGACATTGCTAAAAACAAAACAGCTGTTTTGATTCAGCTCGCAGCTATGTGCGTTATACAGCACTGTTGTCGCAACGAACGAGTGGGCAACAAATTAATGTTGGCATTAATTTAAAACGCCTTTAACGGTTGTTATTCCCATCGAAACTTTATCCATTTTTAAATTTGGTTGAAAAACAATTTTTTTACAAATAAATTTGATTAATATTTTATAAATGACATATTTTTGAATTTACCAGCACTGGTTCGGCAGCCCTGATTTTGGCCGCAGCGCAGCTGAACAAATACACTCAACTTATCGATATAATATTTACAATCAGTTCTCGTTCAGTTGTCAAAGCGTAAGGTTGTCGCGTTGCGCGTAAATGTTTGCGTTTCTCTACGCTTAATTAATCGAAAACAAAAGCGCGTGTGTGTTGCCAATCAATACAAAACTAAACAGAAACACAAAATAATGCAATGCATGTGAACAGCATATGTGTGATAACACATAATAATCATAACGCGCTGCATTTTAGCAGGCAACAAAATTCTAATAGTGCAAGTGAGAACTCTACAGAGAGATAGAAAGAGAGAAAGACCAAGAGCGCCTGCGAGAGCGAGCATAAAATCACAGTCACAGCAGCAATAACAAAAATAAATACATACACACACACATATATGGTACGTACATAGTTTTTTAAGGCAGTTTAACTTTTACATCGCTTTGTTTTGTTACGCATTTGGCGGCAACAATCAAAACAATCATACGAAAAACCAAATTCAATCTTGATAGGCATAACATGCAGCATACATACATACAGTATGCACATACAAACACACGCATATGCGAGGCGCGCATTAAATAAAAATAAGTTCTGCCGCTGCGTTTCGTTTATTTTGTTTGTGTCTGTATGAGTTTGTGTTTGTGCGTTGTGTCGGTGTCAGTGACGTTGCGTCGCAGTCGCTGTCGCTGCCGCCGACGCTGTCCCGCTGCTTGCGCGCGCGTCAGCATCGAACGTGTTAAAGTGACGAATAAATAACACAGAATCGTTCACTAGAAAAGATACGACAAATAGACAGACAGACCGACAGCCAAACATTTGTACATTTCTTTCACACAAACACACACATACACACAGCTGAAACACACACACACACACACGCTGTGTCTTTATGGCCGCAGCAGACATTTTGGCTGCTCCGTTCGCGCAATTTGTTTATATGAGTGCAGCCGCAGCCCCCCCCCACGCCACACTAACAACACCGCTTGCTAGGTGTGTAAATTCCCTACCGCACCCCACCTCCCACACCCCCCATTGCCACACGTCTCAGCCAGCAGTTTTCATTCACGCTAATTTTGCCTTCACTTCTATTTTTATACCCATTTTAAATGTCCAATAAAGGGTATATTGCATTTGTGCATCGTCGAGCCCATAAAGTATAGTATCGATTTCTATTCCCCATCTTTGAGCATGTCTTACTGATTATAAGAGCTGGACACACTTAATTAAACTATGCGATTCCTTAAGAATGAATTTGTCATAGCTTAAACTATTCATTTATGTATTTATAATGTATATTGCGCGCATAGGGCATCTCACAGTCGAGCTCTTTCGCCTGAAGCACTCTTACTTGTTTTCTACTTCCACTTTTTTTTTTTTGTCTACTCCTGAGGCACCCAACTGTGTGTGCTCGCGCGCGCGTGTGTGTGTGTGTGCCAAGATGAAGAATGATATGCAGCAATGTTAGATGATAAATAGCGCGCTATATTAAATGATTTATTTTGCCTGCCTGTCTGCCTGCCTGCCTGCCCTCCCCTTTGCCCTCTGCACCCGCCCGGCTCTGGCCCCAGGTTCATTGTGCCCGTTTCTCGCTTTGCATCTCTTGACCGTAGCTAAAGGCATCCATCTATGGGCTAATGCTAATGCCTATGCTGCCTTTCAATCTGTATCTGTTGTTGTTGTTGTTGTTGTTGTTCTCGTTGTTGTTGTTGCTGCGGCTCTGGTAATTGAACAACCAATTGTACAAATCCGCGGTACAGTCACAACTTGCGCCTTTATTCAGTTTAATAAAAGCGCACAATCTGAAAGTTCAAGAAATCTTTTCTATAGCTTCTCTCATTCCATTTATCCGAAAGCAAAACGAATCTTGTACAAAAAAAAAAAAAAAACAAATAAATAAAATAAAATTGAGTTAAATAAAATTGGGGATTATAACTGCATAAAGGCCTTGCTATGGAATACATTACATGAAATTTAAAATTTTTATTTGAATACCAAGACGAATAGGAATAGGCTGGAATCTACAACCTAATTGAAGGCAATATTCTGGCCTACACCTATGATAGAATTTTCATTTTAAACTACAAAGATTTGAATATAAGAAATGTATCAGAAATTTTGAATAAGAACTTCTCAAATTTAGAGTAAGAAAACATGTTTTAACCCTATCAATCCTGACATTAAAAAAAAACAATGATTTTATGTTTTCAAGCCCATAAGTTTATTGTTTTTAGAAGAAATTTGATTTTTCCCAATTGCATTCTATAAATGTAGTAATATTATCCTTCTCAACACTTAGAAACAGTTCAGAATGCACATAAGCTCTTCTCAACACTTGAAAACAGTTCAGACGCGTTTGAAAATTCATTTTTGCCTTGCCAATATTGTGGCATTCATTTAGAAACCTCTTAATGCTGTTCCAAACTATTCACATATTCAAAGCCATATCTAGCTTACACTTTTAATACATCAATCAATCCTGACAAAGAGTTTTGGAACGATCAAGTTTTTTGAGCAATGAATTATTTTAAAAAAAGATGCTATAAAAAGATTCTTAAGCCCGTAAGAGAAGAGAATTGATTTTTATGAAATGCATTAGTAAAATGTGCTAATATGATATGTGAAATGTGCTAATATGATTTACATATGATTTGTTAAGCACTTCTCAACACTTAGAAACAGTTCAGAATGCAGTTGAGCGCTTCTCAATACTTTGAAACAGTTCAGAGTGAACAAATGCTCTTTGCGAATTTCTTTTTGCCTCGTCAGCATTTTGGGATTCACTTGTCAAACTTATATATCCAGGGCTATGTCCGGATTGCAGTTATTATAAATCGTTAGATTAATCAATTGAAATGCCATTCGCCTGTTGACTCAATTATTTCGTTTATTGTTGCGGATTTCATTTCGCCTCGCCACTAATCGCATATCATTTCCACAGCATTTCCACTGGCTCTAATCATTTGCCATGGTCGTAGCAAAGGGGGAGCGGGGGGCTGTAGAGAGCAAGAGATTGGAAAAAACATGAAAACAATTTCTAAAAAATGTGTTTTTTTTTATGGGCCATTTATGCGGCTTGTGTTTTGTTTTTGCCATTTGCCATTTATTTTTTGTTTTTGTATTTTAGTTTATTTTTTTTTTCAAATTAGTTATAATTACACTTAATGCAATTTAGTTATGAGGCTGTGTTGTTGTTTTTTTTTTTATTTCCACTGTTCGTGCTGCTTTTATTTTTTTTTGCTGTTTCTTTCTCTTCGGGGGGTTTTTCACGATTTGTGTAAGTTGCATTTGTTGTTGTTGCATTTGAAGCTTTAGAAAAAAAACGTTTTTGTTACAAGGGCTTGCCATATGTGTGCACATATATGCTAGTGCGGGGAGAGAGAGGGGACGGGGCCTTGGCATTTCTATTGAGCACACGAGAGAGGTGTTAATGCATTCTGTATTTGTAGATTTCAGTTGGTCCGATAAGTTTAACCGCATTCTGAGTACCTGCTGTATGCCATATACATATATTCTTCCACTTCATCTTATTGTTTAATGCATATTGTTTGCGCTCAGCCAAGATTCGTAATGTGCTAAAATATTTATGAATTAGCGAGAAAGCCACGTTTCAGTTATTCAGATTGCTTAACTAACAATCGTGTCGGCAGAACTGGGCAAATAACTGGCGGGAGATGAAAACTCATAGACACGATGCTATGTACGGGTATTTTTTCAAATTGAATAAGACTAAAAATTACTTTTAGAAGATAGTGGAAAAATACTATTCATATATATATATGTATAAGGCTTATCCAGGAATTAAAAAATGACACAAGAAAGCAAATAAGAGTAGATTTCCAAGATGAAATATTCCAACAAAAGCAAATGTGCAATATTTTCAATCAAAAAACTGTATTTCCCACAGATTCTTGGATTTTAAAGAAAACCGATATTTCCCACAGACTCTTGCAATACTGAGAGCTATATGATATAAAAGTTCTGGGTATATATGATCTATAATGAGATTTGGAGACATAAACATACAATTTCTATATTTTGACCATTATTTCCTATGGTAAAAATATAATATAGTGTGTCGATCCGGATGATATAGTAGATGTGATATTATATATAGATGATTTATTATATATATAGTAGATTTGAATTTGGAAGCATAAATTACCAAATGAAACAGTAGTTCATATAAAAATCTTTATTTACTATATGATATAGATTATCTGTTTATATAGATAATAAACTAGATCTGCTATTACCTGCGCTTATTGCCCTTATTGTTAGCTACATGATATAGTGTACTGACCCGTCAGCCTTTAATATATGCAAAAGCTTCAATATCTCTGCAAACAAAAGGCTAATGCTTAGTTTTATGAGCACAGCTTCAGAACTGAACGAAAACAGACGAACAGAATTGTGGACATTGATCAGGCACATATATTACTTATAAGATCGGATTAGTCTTTCTTAATATGTTCGATATTTCATGACCAACTCATGATATCCTATGCAAATGTCTAATAAGAATATATGACTCATATTGTGCGCAATTTATGGCTCTCGCATCTTTAAGAGGATTAAATATGATTTATCGTTTCCTTCTTAAGAAGGGCTAGACAGCTAGAGAGAGTTAGAGGATTGCCAAAGGAGATGGGCACCGGCTCTAGTCATCTTTTATTATATGAACAGCTTCATAAAGCATGAAATGTTGACCTTATTGTTGATCATTAACATTATAACTATGATTATGGATGCAATTAGTGTGAAACTCTGCTAGTTTTTCAATGTAAGCCATTTTCCATATCATTTAACTTGACTTGCTTTTTTGATTCGAGCATTTTTCCAGCTAAACGCGAGTTAGTCTGCGGCTGCGGCTGCGACTGCTCGTATATTATCTTAGGGAGGGTATTTGGTGTGAGAGGGAGGTGGATGGGGGAGGAGGGCAGAAGCCTCAAGGTGTGAATTCTAGTTAAATTCAATATCACAATATGCGCATCATATGCGAGCTGCACGTATGCATATGAGCCGCCAATTTTAGCCGAAGATTATATCAAAAGAGGGTAGAGCTCATAAATAAATGCATTTAATGGTTGGCTGGCCGCTCGCTTCAAGCCTTGCCAATGAGCTTGCCGTGGCTTACAAACTGTCCATGAAATACGTTTTCTTTTTGAGCTTGCGCTTGTCTCACGGAAGGAATCTGTGGCAATTGCAGCTCTCTTTAGCTGGCCCTGACGCTGACTTTGGCTGCCCGGCTGCCCGGTTGTCCGGCTGCCCGGCTGGCTTCTCATCATTAGCAATTTGAAATGCATTCAAAAAAGGAGATGCGAGTGTATCCAATTATTTTCACATTTTATGGCGTAAATTTTCTTAAGCTCCCCGAAAACCATTTTTCAACCGAAACGAAACGAAACGAACAAAAAGCCGCTCAAGAAAAAATGAAAAATAAGAAGCAGCAGCAGAAGAGAAAAAAATGCAGCTCCACGTAGCTCCAGCTCCAACTAAGGAGGCAGCCAACAAATCTTAAAAAGGCATCAAGATTATTGCACAGAAAAATTCTTTTCTTCACACCTTCGAACTGGGGGCCCCAGCGGAGACTTTGGAGCGCAGCAACAACAAAAGGCAGGCTCCAAGAATTAAATGCGACTTCAAAGAAAGGTAAAAAATTGAAGAAGAAGCAGCAGCAGCAACAAGAAATATGGTCAAAACGAATGCGGCAACACCAACAATGGACATGTGCAACGGGTAACAGCAGCAACAATAAAAACCAATTTAAGCCAACCGACGCGTCGCCTCCATGTGGCTCGCTGCGTCTATCTGTATCTGTATCTCGCGTCTGTCTGTGTCTCTCTGTGTGTGTGTGTGTATCTGGAGGATTTCACGTAGGTTGTTGTTTTCTTTCTGCTCGTTTTTTTTTTCTTTAACTCGAACTGACGTTGGGCACAAACGTCAACTGTGCAACAACAACAACAACAACAACAACAAATGCAACAGCAACAGCAACGCATACACAATCAGTTTCAGAAATCAGATTCGGTTCGAAGTTGAATAGTTGTCGGTTATGTTGTTGTTGTTGTTGCTGTTGTTATTATTATGTGGGTATCTCTATGCTCCATGTATGTGCGTGCGTGTGTGTGTGTGTGTGCCTCAGCTACGTGCACGTCTGTAAAACCCAACGTTGGGTTCTGCAAGGTAGGGTTAACAGATCTATTGATATACAAAACATGTTTCTAAAATATATTTAAATTATTTACAAGCCGCTCTTTTACAAAGAAAAAGACCAAAGCCCAACTTAAGATGCCCAAAACTCAAGGCATAAAGAAAACTATTAGAAGAAAATTAAATAAAATTAAAAAGAATTACTTTAAGTAACAATTAAATAGCCATGTTATCCAAGTTTTCTATAGCTTGCCCAAAACTGAGAGCATGTGAAAAGCTGTTAAAAGAAAATTAACAACAAATAATAACTATAGAAAAACTATTATATGGCTATGTTTTGCGAATAATAGAAAGCGAAAAACATCTAGAGAAACAAATCTCAATCAAAACTCAGAACATTTACAAAACTACTAATAGAAAATTAACAAAAAATAATATGAATGACTATATAAAATCATTATTTAGTTATGCTATCTAAGTGCTTACCCCTAGCACATATTGAAAGAAAAAAAATTGTTGGAGAAAATAAACCTAGATCAAAACTCAGAACATTAAGAAAACGTTTCAAGGATAATTCACATAAGAAATATAAATAGCAATAATCAAAATTAATATAATATTAATAATATGAAATATTAATTCATAATATTGCTATTTCATTCAAATATATAAATTCAGAACCAACAAAAATTGAAAGAAAACAAGATTCTTTCGACCTTATAGAAACAGAAAATTAAATTATAAATTAATGATAAAATTCTAGAATTTAACAAATTTTTTTTAGATATGTGCGTCTTAGATTTAATTTTAATTAAAAAGTACGTATAGATAACCGAAGCGTAAATAATTAAATTAAATTAAATTAAAACAAAATAAAAAATATATATTGCCTATGCAAAATTAAATTGTTATATACACTTATATCAAAAGTTTAATTATGATTTATGATTCATAAAAATATAAAAAAATATTAAAACGAACAAATAATTCGTAAATAAGTTGAAAATTAAATTTTATTGAAAGGGTCTATCAATTATAATATAACACTGAGATTACTAATGACTTATTATACACATTTATTATTATTTTATATTTATTATATATTTATGAAACATCTTATACATTAAAGACCTCCAGATAATATTCCTTTATTCAATCCAAATATTATAGAACAATTTATAAAGACATTCTTGCAATCAATGTGTGCAGTAATTCAAAGATAAGTTTCTTATCAAATGAATTGTATTTAAAGTTAAGAGATCTTTATTAAAGCACATAATCTTAATTCATATTTCGATATGTCATGGCAAAGTTCAAAAGATACAAAGAGCTAACAAATTCTAAAGATACCCTAAGAAATGTCAACTCATTCTTCAATGGACATTGGTCCGCATTATTGATACAGTTTTTCCTGATATTCATTTTCCCAAGCTGTCTCAAAAGACGTCACATTCAATAATTAAATACGAAGCGCGCTTTGTTAAGATTTGTTCCTTTGAATAAATCTTAATAAGAAATATATTTTCAGCATTTGCCATGCATGAACGAACAATATAAATCCGAATTCTATAAGCTAAGAGATCATTATTGAAAAATGAAAAAAAAAAAGAAACGATTGTTACACTTGAGTTTGTCAGGACAAAAGTCAGCTATATAGTGAAAGAAAAGAACACCCAGACAAAAACAGAAAAAAAGAAAAGGAACAAAAAAAAAGGCACATATTGTAGGGTATGCGTTTGACGAGCCGTAATCTTAATGCGCCCATTTACCCGTCAGGCTTCCTTATTATAAGTACTTTTCACCTTCGGTTCTTGAGGCCTGTCAGGGCTGACCGAAGTGGCAAAAAGCAACAACACGAAAAACCAATCCCGAAACCGAAACCCGAAACACGAAAGAAACAGATGCTTCTTCTAACTGGCAGAGATCATAGCCAGAGCCGTGGCAACAACAATGCTGAAACCCTCTGTGAAATCCCAAAGAGTCTGCCCCATGCCGCAGCACTGGAAAACGAGCCAACAATCCAGTTTTCAGTTTCTTATTATTATTTTGTTGTTGTTGTTGTTGTTGTCGTTGTTGTTGTTGTTGTTTATTCCTGGGTATCTGGCTGGGCTCAGTTCTTTAGTTTCTGTTCTGGCAGATCTGCAGTTGATTTCGTTCTGGCTGAAGTTTTTCAGAATTTCGTGCTGGGCCACGTCGTCTTTGTTGTTGTTGTTGCTGTTGCTGTTGTTGCTGTGCTTTGTATTTTATTTTTTCTTCACACCTTTAAAAAAGGCAAAGGCACAAATTTTGAACGTCCGACTGGAAATTCAATTCAATTCCCTTGCCACAGGCCGCAGGCCGTCAGAAAAGACGCCAGAGCCGCAGTCGTAGCCGGTTTTTGGTGTTGGTGTCGCGCTTGGTTTTCTCACTTGGCCCGAACACAGTGCATGTGTTGTGCCAGTGTGTGTGCCTGTGTGTGTGCGCATCTGTGTGTGTCTCTTTCGGCTCTGGAGACTGCAAACTGCGAACTTGGCAGCGCGCAAACTGACAGCCCTTCTGCGCGTTTTTGTAAGTCTTCGCCTGCCAGGATCGTTTTTTCAGCTTTTTTCGTTCGTCGTTGCTTTTTTTTCTTCCTCTTATTTCATCGTTAAGATCTTTTGACAGCCGCATTGCGTTCTTTTTATTTTGTTTTTTTATACCCACTACCCATTGAAAATCTTTAAAGGCGGGTATAATAAAGGCGGAGGCTGCAAGCATATATATACATATATACATATTCTGCCATTTGTTTGGAGGCGGCGATCGCAGATAGCTCAGACCTTAGCTAGCAGAGCTAGAAACTTCTAGTTCAGCATTTGGCTGCTTGTTAAGTGCGTGCTTATGAAACTTGATTCAAGACAACGTTAACTACCGATAAATATCGATATTTAAACATAAGTTACGCATATTTCAAACACTACAACACAATTTGTCATGTAAGCTCCCGAATAGCCCATACTGATCTGAAATATTGATCAATTTCCTCAAGCTTCTCAAAAAATTCATCAAATTTCTTTATATATTATCTTGATTTTTGGTATATGCGTAGTTTTTAATGCTATTTTAAAACCCTGAAAATCGTATGACAATCGCACAAGTAATCCTCAAGTTATTCAAGAATGAAAACTTTGACTTTTGGTATAATTTTTTTAGTGCTAAGTGAAAGCCTTGCTGCTTTTATAGGGTTCAGAAATGATTAAGGAATGATTTCTATATTGTAAGATAAGACGAGGCACAACGAGTGGCTACAGGGTAGCTGCTAGTCTAGCACTGTTAATTGGAGCATGCTAAATTAATGGTTTTTTTTCAACTTGCCCGCATTCTGTAGCTTTTGTTTTGTATATTTCTCTCGCTCTTTTTTGAATGGAGCTCAATTTGACATGCCTGAAGATTTTCTTGAGCCGCTTTAACCAAGAAAACAACAACAGCAAAATATTAAAAAGAGACCAAAATTAAATCGAAAAATTATTGCGCTCTGCGGATTAATTTTGTATGCGCTGCTGGTCATTCCCGTGGCCTGAGGCCAGCAGGCCCACGCCCACGCCCCCGCCTACGCCTTTGCAGCAGCAGCGGCTTCTTTCTTTCTTTCCTTTGAGCTGCATCCGTAAGCGTTATATATGGGCCGCATAAATTGCGTACTTACAAGTCAACGCTTATTTCTTTTTAGTTCAAGGTGAGTTTCTAAAGCTCTAAAGAAATTGTGTTTATTTGCAGCTCGTTCTTGACTAAACCCTGGCAAAAATTTCGAAAATAAAATATAAAAAAAAAAGACGTCCACTTGACATTATCTTAAATTGAGGGCTCATAAGTCTGGTGGGGCCTTTCAAAGTTGGTTTGTCGCAGCCATAAAATGTGTTTGTCGTTTGTTTTGTTCAGTGCTTATCGTGTGCGATGTGATAACACGTTTAGTAATAACAAACAGAAATACTAGAGATAAACCAGAACGCTCATAAAATACCCTGTACGTGACTGTCAAGTAAATAAAAGTTAACAGAGTACATTACTGTAGGGCTATTTTTAATATTTATGAGTCAGTATGTTTTTAATCACCTTAAATACAGGGTATACAAGTTTTTAGTCACAGTAAATGAAAGTGTTCGACCTGTTATACCCTGTACATGGAGTTAAGTCATCAAAATCGATGAATACTCCTTAATTAATTCATTTTTTTATAAGCTTACCTTACCTTATATCGCAGTACAGGGTAAATATGAGTGTAACTTATAGATCGACTAGAAGATACATAAATTCTCTTAATTAATCTTAATTCTCTGATTACAGGGTATGCACATGTCTAGCGTTCATTAAATTACAAATATGAATATTGTTTTAGCTCTTGTTAACCCATGATCTCCTCTTGATCCCTTAGTTGACATACCCTACTGGCTATCCCTTACAGGGTATATGCATTTCTAGCCACCGTAAGCAAATTGAATTTGTACAACTCTCATGCAGCTGATGTCACGGGTTATAAAACAGCAACGAATTTCTATGGAATTAGACGAGATATGGAATCAAATATAGGGAAATAGTTGATTTATGGCTTATTCACGCCTCTTTCTGGGTAACAACGCGTTGCCAGTAACAAGCTTTGTTAGAGAGTTGATCCCAATGTATCGTACTTATTTGAAAATAGCTAAGGGTACAAAAAATGCCAAGGATTTTTACAATCTTTAAGATTTGTAGACTACAAAGTTTCAGATTGTATCTTATATGAAAGATGCGCATGATAAGATTCTTATTCAATTAGATTTTTAGACGGATTGATAAAAGATATCTTGAAGCTTTTAAGGATCTGCAAGATTTGTAGAGAGCAGAGATTTAAAATGTATCTTCCTTTTAAAAAGCCGATGTCAGGATGCTTTTGAAGAGATTTGTAGACTGCCATGATTCCAAAGTTGACGTTCAGATTGTGACACATCCCGATCAACATCATCTGAGAGTTCATTGTAATGAATCATACATTCAACAGAGCTTAACGAAAAAAAGTCCCACTATTCTTAAAATTGTAACAAGCTTTGTAAGAGAGATGATCAAACTGTATACTATTTTCAAATAACAGTCAGAACAAAGACCTCCGGATTCTTAAGATCCTATTCAACGATTCTATAAATTGATTTAACTATTTTTCTGCTATAAAATATCAAATACCCAAATTTGTAGACTAGAAAAATTCCAAAGTAATTCACGTTCAGATTGTTTTCGCTAACCAAAATATATATATAAACTCGATTAAAAAAGGAAAAGTGCAGGATTCTGTTAATCTGAGCCGAAGATTCCTTCGTACGATTTATTCTTTTATCAAAAAAAATATTTAATTAACTACATTAAGCTTTTTCCACAAATTCCCGTTCTCAACGTGACACAACTATTTTTTTTTAAACATTTTTTAGAACATTTTTTCTACGCTCGTGGAGGTATTTTTCATGAATTTTCAGAAACACGAGTTTTTCAATTATCAAAAATATATATAAATGCGTTTTTAAGGTCCACGTGCAGCATTTGGAACAATATACTCGGCATCATCGGGCAGATCGTAAAGCTTATAGTATTCCCCATTAATTTCGGTACAGACGCAACGTGAGCTGTTGTTCGGATTGTGTTTACGCTTTTTGGGTCTATTCTGTAGCGGCACGAAGCGCGGCTGCTGCGCTTGCTCCAGTTCTGGCACCTCCATTAGCTGTTCCACATGAGCGGTCAAGCGTCTGGTGTACTTGGTCCGCCTTTGCACGCGCAATTGATTATCCAGACGCTGGACCAATTGTTCCTCCACTCGATTGTTCAGCTCCTGCTCGACATGTCGCTTCCGCTCCTGCATGAGCACCAAACGGGCGCTGCGGCGCGGCTTTATCGGCTGTTCGATGGGTTCTACATTGGCGGAAGCGTCACCAGACATTATCTACAGTATGGCGATCCTTAATGCTGAGCTCTATAGTTGCTTGCAGTTTTATTTTCAATATTTACCGGTTGAAGTAATTTTCCGAAGAAGTTTTTGAAAATCTCGCTCATCTTTTGCTTCCTATCGTGTTGTGATTGTAATTTATACTGACTGAGCCGGGGCTTAAATCTCATAATGTTGCCTTGATGAAGTGAAAAACTCTGGCTATTTGTTTGTATTCCAAATTTTTAAGATTTTGAAAGTTTTCCATTATCCCAAACTTGTTCTACGTATGGATTATTGTATTATATAAATAAATTTTAGATTTCATAATGAATTATAATCCCCTTCATCGAGTCAAATGCTTATGTATATCCATTAAGAAATATACAGATTTATTTTATGCAACAAAATAGCAATAAATTCCCCTTGGAACGTATAATTAATTCTTTAAAAAATAATCTATGCATATCCATTTATATATTTATGTGAAGTATATTTAAAATTTGTCGCCGAATTCCTCATGATGTCTCACAGTTTCTAAATATAGTACCCAAGCATGTTCTCATAAGCAGCTGAGATTATCGGATACTAAAAAAAATATATTCATTGGAGGAATACCTCAAGCTTATATATAAATGGCAAACGGTATAATTAAATATATATTTAGAACCATATCGACTATATAAAGACGCAGTCTTTAAACTTTATTAAATTCCTTACATATTTTTGGTTTTCACATTAGAAACTTTCCAAAATTAGAAAAATATATTAGTATTATTTAACACATATATATATATTATATGTACACACTTTTTCTTATTGCAAGTTCTTGAAAATCCTTAGGACACTTTCTCACTCTCTCTCTCTCTCTATCCATCTATCTTTCTCTCCCCCACATTGCTATCAGCTATTTTGCAATACATATTTGTTTTATCGCACATTCCCAAGGTTAATTCCTTAAGTCCAGTCCACCTGACTGGCACACATACCCTACTCGGGAGGGGGTGTATATTTTGGCATATGATATCACACACGTATCACAAGCTACCCCTCAGTCTTATCAAGAAGGCAACAACAATAACAATAACACTTTTGTACGCTTTGTTTGTTTGTTATTTATGCGCTTTAGACCAATCAAGCAAAACGGTTTATCATTAAAGCGATAACAAAAAAAGACGTTAATTTATTATAAACACAAACACACGCGCGTTTTTATTTACATACACATGCATAAATACGCAAATGTTAACTAATTGTGCAAAAAAAAGAAGAAGAAAAAACCCAAATTAAACTTGAAGCTTCTCTCATGCCGTACTGCTCTAGCTCCCTTACTTGACGCCCTGTTTGCTGCGCCTTCGTTTTAATAAACCGTTATAAGCGTGCGTGCATGCAGCAACTGCTGTATGTATGTGTGTGTGTGTGTGTGTGTGTGTATATGTATTTATGCAGTCCAAAGCATCCAAGCAGAAGGCAATGAAATAAGCCAACAATTATAAAAACTCTTTTTAGTTATTTAATTAGCCAGCCACCATATAGACGTTGCGGGCGCAGGCGTGAGGGTAGCTGTGGGCAACGGTGGCAGCGTCTCGCGTTCGTATCTAGAGTGGAAAATTAATGGCTACAAAATTAAATTTATTTTTGCAAAAACAAAAAACAAAACAAAAGCAACAACAACACCGCACGGCAGCGCGACGAGGCTGCCGCTGGCACAGACAGCCTGGCAGGCCGCGCAGTTGCTTTCTTATTGGATTTTGTTGTTAGTGTATATATGTGTTTTTTTTTGTATGTGCGTGTGCGACTGTGTGCAAAATTTATGTTGCTATTTGCGTCGTTGTTGCTGCGCAGCGACTGCGCTGCTCTTATCATGGGTCTGTTCTTGTTGTTGTAGCTGGCACGTTACCTAATTAGTCGCCGCAGACAGCGCGGCAATAGGCAACGATTTTACCTTTTATGTTGTTATTGTAAGCCGTAGACCAATACAAATAAATACACACAAGCAAACAAACACACACACGCACACATCTCACATTGACGTAACGTCAACTGCGACAGACAACGCCGACGCTGACTGCGCGCTGTTTCCGTTCTCGTGCCCACGCACCTCGGCACAGATACACAGCAAGAGAAAGAGAGACGACAGGAGACTGTGCGAGCAGAGCAGCGCAGAGAGGGACAGCGCAGACCACGCGACAAACGCAGCTTCAACTTTGTTGTTGTTGTTTCTTTTGCTGTTCTTGTTGTTAGCGGCTGCTGCTGTCGCTGCTGCTGTGTTGCTTTTGTAGACAGTGGGTTTTAAAAAAAAAATGCACAGTGCTGGGAGAGAGACAAATTGTGGGGTGTAATGGAAACGAGCAAATTTTATGTGCCTTTGAATAGCTGCTTGATCACGGCGAAACGAATCGATTACACTAAAAAGAGAGACATACAAATTAGACATGCAAGATACACACACACACACATACATGCACACACACATGCATGCTTAAAGTACTAGCATAAGCGTTCACTTTGACAACTGATCAGCTTTGTAGTTGTTGTTGTTGGTTTTTTTACGAACCAGCTTATATGCAATTAAATTCAATTGATTACATTTGAAGTATAGCCGGATGTGGCGCAGCGGCTTAGTGAGAGCTTGGATATCACATTTTGACTTGTTGTAATGTGCATATAAATGTCAATAACATAGTGTTTACCTTTACTTGAAAACTTGCCAAATACACTTTTATTCAAGAGATTATTTACAGACAAATTCTAGTTAAGAATTAAAATATATCTTATAAGTTTAGCTCTCTCGATTCTGGGCGTCTAAATTCTGATAAATTTCATATTCCCAAGGATTACAATATCCGTGTTTTTTCCTCTGCTGTATTTATACTTGAGTTTTTCGTACTCTTAAAATCAATAATTTTCTACTAAATCTAACTAAGATTGTAATTTCTACGAATTTATTTCTGTTAATTCATTATTTTTGAATGCATTTTTCTGCTACTCTGCAAAATTGTAAATAAGTACATAAATATTTATTTCAAATTTTCTTTTATCTTCGAAATGCACTACAGAAGGCGATTATTGCATACCACTGTAGTAGGTTTTCATCTGCAGTTTTGGCAACGGCAGCTGCAGCTGCTTTGAACTCAACTTCACCTCACCACAGCCCACCTCAACTTATTCCAACTCAAATTACTGCCCGCCCACTGCATGTGCTTTGGCTTATTTTGGTTTTGCTTTGATTTTTTTTTTTTTTTGGTATTTTTACGCCAACGACAAACGTCACTTACACAGACACACATACGAAAATATTGTATATATTTTTATTCATTTGGCAAAGGCAATAAACAGCAACAAAAAACGACACAAGTAGAAACAACAACAAGATAACATTTGGGCGAAGCGTTTTCATCATACAGAAAGAAAAAAAAAAACAGAAAAAAACAAGCAGTGGGCGACAACAACGACAACAACAACAATAAGAAATGAACCGAGCCAGCAGAAAAATAATAAAAACAGGCAACAACAAGAAAAATTACCAATTTAAATGTTAAAAAGCAAATCAACAGGCAGCAGGTAAAAATTAAGACCAATAAAAATGCGGCCTCAGGCATTTACTAAGCTCCAAGTAAAAACAAAAAAATGTTACAACAAGAGAAACACATTTCAAATGTTATATAAATTAAAATTAAAACAAAAACTATTTTCTCTCTCTCTCTCTCACTCTCTCGCTCTCTTATTTTATCTATTTCCACAATCTGCTCTCGAATAGAATGAAAAATGATGTTATTCTTGTGCAGCTAACGATCTTTAACACAGATACATACACACGCACACATACATGCATACATACATGCATACATGCGTATGCATATGGACATGTCGCATGTGTTTTACCCCCGTCCATTGTATATTTATGTGTGCGGCATTATCATATCATCGCCATCGACAGCTAACAACGTCGACATTTTGTCGTTTTCATAAGAAAACAATACTCGCCCATGCTCCGTACCGTTATCTAATAAATTGTGAGGGAGTTGACGAACACTACAAAAACGAAAAAAAAAAAACAACAACAACACTACTAAAATATCTCGACAAAATCTGCATTTCATTTGCGCATCGTAAATTTTGTTGTTGTCCACCGACAAAAAAAAAAAACAGTTCAAAGCTTTCGCTTCGCGAACAACCAATGTTTACTTATAAAATTGATTGGCGTGGGTTTTGCCCTTAGATTGGGTTTTTTGCCTCGTATCTTATTTTCTTACGAGAGAACTTATGCTAATCAATATGCGATTTAGTTTGCGTTTTATACATGCAAATTGATTCAAAATGGCCGCCAGTTTTAAACAACTACGAAAATTAGTAAACCGAACGTCGCTGATTGGTGTGTGAAAATTGTAGCGCACAAGACTTGCCTAAAAAAAAACACAATACCAGACTAATTTATATGTGAAATAGTAAAAAAAAACATCGTGTCGCTTCCCTTTTTATACCCTGAACCCATTTAAAATGGGTATATTTGTGCAAAATCCAAATGTATGTAACAGGTAGAAGGAAGCATTTCCGACCCCATACAGTATATATATTCTTGAGTAGCACCAATAGCCGAGTCGATCTAGCCATGTCCGTATGTCTGTCTGTCTGTCTGTCCGTCCGTCCGTCCGTCCGTCCGTTCGTATGTATAAACGCAGGGATCTCAGAACCTATAAGAGCTAGAGACTTGAAATTTTAAATGGTGATGCTCCTAGTTCCCGCGCAGATCGAGTTTGTTTCCGATAATCGATAACTTACTGCGTCTCCAAGCTATCGATAAAAATCGATATCGATATCCTGTTTTTTGAGCTAGAGTCACCAAACTTGACATATAGCTTCTAAAATAGAATATATTTATGCATTTGATGTTGGAAAAAGAGGGTTCAGGGTATCTCCTAGTCGGGAGCTCCCGACTAGAACCTCTTACTTGTTTTTTTTTGGCATCTCCAAGATATTGATCGATAGACAGCAAGCGTTTGCAAACTGTCATCGATTCTGACTGGCGGCATCTATTGATCGATAGTTTTATTAAAAGCGTGTCAAAGGCGTTGGATAATATTTTATTTCTCCGTAGAAGCATGTTGTCAAATCAACTGAAAGCAACAAATGATAGCTACAAATTGTTGTGATTTATGAATATTGATTGCTTTTAAGCATATTTTAATATTATTGATTTTGCTAAGCAGAGATTAATGTAAAGCTTAGAGTTGGGATTAGTTTAGAATATCTATTAGAACGCGCCTCCTCTTATGGGTAGAGCTAAATTTCTAATCTTAAGTTTTGATTGGACTTTAGGTTGAGCTGAGACTCTTTCACCTAGATAACCCGGGTTATTGTCGGGTTTTTCATTAGGTTAGTTTCCCATTAAGTTTTCTTGCATGCTTATCAGAATATACAAAGTAAACAGCTTGTTTTTTGCTTTTCGGAAAACTTGGTCAATTTTCAAGTCAAGCACTTGCCGCAATCAATTCAAATATTTACCATTAACAAGTTTTTCAACATAACTGCTCAATAAATTTCATATGTACTACGGGCATATAAAAAAAAAATACAAAAATGATTTTCTCTGTAGATACCGACGCGCCTCAACGATCGCACCACGTTCGTAGACAGTGCAAACCTATTGATTAGATAATTGCATGGAGTGATACTTAAACACAAATATATACATATATAAGGGAGCCCAATATAAAAATTATCTAATTGAGACCAGAGACAGCAACAGTTTCAGTTAGTTAGGGGGAGTGCCTCACACAGAATTGAGGCCAATTCATGTTGCTGTTGTTGTTGTTCTTGTTGTTGCTGTTGTTATCGATGGCAACTAAAACTAATCAAAAGCACTTCACTGCGGACACTTGAGCAACAACTCGCCAGAAACTACTAACTATATATAGAAAAGAGTCTGCAGTTGCAAGAAAATGTTTTCATTTTGATGTGCTGCTGCTGCTGCTGCTGGAAAACTCTTTGAAGCAGCAAGAAAAGAAGAAGAAGAAAATTGGAAATAAAAAAGATCTTCAACTAAGTAAAGTGAGCGGGTTCTGCTGCTGACTTCTTGCTGTATGCTGGCTTTTCCTTCTGGCGTGCACTTTTTTATTTGATTTCATTACGCTTTGCTCTTTGTAGTTGTTGTTGTTGTTGTTGTTGTTGTTGCTGTGTTACTAAATTTGGTTGTCTGGGCATTTTAACGCGCCTCTCAGTGTGCTTGTGTGTGTGTGTGTGTGTGCCAGACCATTTTTAGTAGCCTGGCCGGCAAAAGCCGCCTCTCTATGCGTTACGTATTCGGTAAATACATACATACATACATGCATGCATACATACATACATACATACATACATACATATATAAATATATATATATAGATATATAAAAGTGTATATGGGCATGTCTGGTGCGGTAATTGCGACTATTGCTGAGTTTTTGCAGCCGCCTGCTTAGCTTTTTGCCCTTTTTGGTGGGTGGTTTTTGTTGTTGTTGTTGTTGTTGTTGTTTTTTCTCTCATTTTTGGCCTGGGAAAAATGTTTGTTAGCTGAACATGCCCATAAGCCGTATTACCAATGCCCGGCGATTCGCATTCGCATTAGAACTTATTTGTGCAACAGGTCAACGCAAACATCAATCGATTTGTTATTTAATTAAAATGTTATTACCAAAAGGAATTTGTTGTGTAGAAATCATTTATACAATTCTATAAAGGCCAAGCATTTGTGATATTTGGTCAAATTTAGAGTCTTCTAATTGGATTTTTGCTCATTTTACAAAACACACAATATTTATCTCTTATTTCAAGCAAACTTGAGTTAAGAGCTCGAATAAAATCTTGGTAAAGATGCACTTTTTATAGAGCCTTACCTAATTCGCAGAATCTAAATTTCCTAGATAATTGAGTTTATATGAGAATGACATTTTCAGATAGTCGCATTTACTAACTTTTGCTTGCGATAAACACATGCACAACTTAATCGTGCATTATTATAATTATTTTTTGTCAATTTAAGTGCACCTTGACTTTTGGTACTAACTTTTTATGAAGCTGATAACATCGGCTAAGGTGAGTTGTAGAAATTCGCTTTGTAGAAGCCAGGCGAGCCTGTCTACCAAATTGAATAGCTCTAGCGCTTATAGAACCCGAGTTCGTTGAGATTATGGAGGGAAATTTAAAGAGCTGCCAACTTTTGCTTGTCAGCAAACTTAATTATAGGTTTTTATGGGCATTTTATGTGTACAAGGTATATTAAATTTATCTATAGAGCTGTTAAACCTATTTGCACACTTCAGCTGATTGCGGGGCATCTCAATGTCGAGCACGCCCCAATTTAGCTGATAGCGAAAAGTGCGCAGCATTCGCTTTATCTGAATGTCGCCGAATTTCTTTTGAATTCGTGTGTGTCTGGCTGTGCGTGTGTGTGTAGGTGTGTGTGTGTGTGCGCGCTTTGGACTTTTTGCAAGCGCAAAGTACAAAATGCAAAACGCTGCACAATTTCAACAAGTTGAAAGATATTTTATTTTATTTTTTTAGGGGCTGATGCTGCTGTCTGGTGCGTCTTTTGCCGTTGGATTTGTATAAAACGTTGGCTCTGCGCGTTTTTTTTTACTCGTGTTTTATTTTTTTTTTTTGCACAAAAACATCCGGTCGTATTTTAATTTAATGAGCATTTATTTTGCACACTGCCAGAGTCATTTGCCAGCGCTGTTTATAAATTATAATTTATTTATTTTGCTTTACGTTAATATAAACAACTTAAATTGCAGTACAAGCTGCATTAAATATACTTAATTTGTTTTTTACTGATTGCTATCAGCATTGAGTACATTTAACCGATACCTAATAATGCCCAGTATTGAGTACATTTAACATTATTTCTAATACTGTGGCATCCTTGAACTCACGCTCTCTCTCTCTCTCTCTCTTTCTCTCTACTTGACAGGCGCTGATCATGCAGCAGCTTCTGACGAAGAGAATGCGAGCGTGCTTCACAACACTGGCCGTTGGCGAGGCCGCCACTGACGCCGCAGCCACTGCGCAGGAATAACGGAATATGTAGGGAAAAGCGCACGCAAAGTTGAAAACGCACGAATTTATCAAGCATACAAAGCAACAACAACAACAACAAATAAAAACCAAACGCAAATTAAAAAGCTAAACAGCAAAAGAGCAAAACGCCTCAAAATGCACGTTTCGACTATAAAAAGCGAACAACAGGAAAGGGCAAAGGATGCATGTGCATGCGCCGTGGACGCAGCCACAACGATAAAGTTTAATAATTATCGAAAACGACGCATATGCAACAGCAGCAGCGAGAACGGTAATAACAACAACTACATTTGCAAATTTATAATGACGACGTCAATTCTGCTGCAACGCCTCGCAACGCTGAGCATGAGTGGCAAGTGGCGACGGCGCCGGCGGCGGCGCAAACAGCAAAACGACAACGCAATTGTGCAAAAAGCAACAACAAGAACAACAGGCGCCAATAATGATAATTGTAATTATAGTACAACAACAATGCGTAGCAATGATTTCAATAAAATCAATAAATTATTGCTAATTACGTGCATGCTGCTGATAACAACTACAACAATTTGTCAAAGCTATGTACCAGGCGCTGCCGCTGCCGCCGCCGTTGCGCCATCGACGTCAGCGTCCGGCGAGGCGTCAACGTCGCCGCTGAGCGCGCTGCTCAAATCGGGCGGAGCCTCCTACAAGCAACAGCTGCCGCAGCAACAACTTTTTGCGATGTTAGCAAGGAATAACGGTGCTGGCATCGGCCTCGGTCTCGGCAGCGGAAACACGGCTGCGCTGGCATCGGCAGCAGCGGCACCGCATCAGCATCAACGTCAGCGTTCACGTTTTCCGCCGTTGCGCGAAGACGAAGATTCGGAGGATGCGGCAGATGAAGAATTTGCTGGCTTGCATATTCCAATGGAAATCGCAGCGGCTGCTGCTGTTGCTGCGCCATCTTCCATTTCATCTGCTTCGCTGGAAACAAGGGGCTTCGTGGCCGACGATGGTGGGCAATACGAACAGGCGCAGAGGGCGCTGGCCGAATCAGCGGCAAATCCGAATGCCAAAAATAACAACAACATCAACTGTCCCAAGGAGTGCAAGTGCCTGAACGTGTTCTTCGATTGCGATAAGCTGCACTTGGACCGTGTGCCTGTGCTGCCCAGCTATGTGCAAACGCTGTGAGTAAACCAAGCAGCCCCGTTTTTGCAACCCCAAAAAGAGGAGGGTGAATTTGCAGCAACCCTCGCAGTTTTCTTTTATTTTTTATACCCTGTAATAGTTGTAGATCAAACAGTGCGTATTACTGTTATAAACATTTAACAGATATATGTATGCACAACATGGTATGTTATCTATTAACAGAACTGTTATCTAACATTATCGGTGTTAAAAATTGCATCTTAGGGACTGTTAGAGCCAAGATGGGCTTTTTTTTTTTATGAAGTTTCTTTATTTGTGATTTCAAAATGAATATAATTTAAATACAATTTTCATCTCTGATAAATACTGTTGGTTATATCAAACTTATACGCAAGTTTATAGGGTATATCGCAGCCAGACACTTTCGGCTCAAACACCGCCCCGTATTTTGTTTTTATTTATACGTTTCCCTCTTAATTTGGGGGGTTGCGATTTTTATCGTTGCGCTTTTAATCAATTTAATGCACTGCAAAATTATGCAAAATGTGCCGCGAGTCGAGTTATCGACGGCAATGCATCAATAATTGCACGACTGTGGCACGCTTATCAGTCAAATTGCAGCATAATTACAGCGCATTAATTGCAGGCCTCGAAAATCCAATCAGCTAACATTGTTATTCGTATTATTTATAATTTTTTTTTTTTTTACCCCATAGGCATCTGGCGGGCAACAAATTGAACGACAGCACCGTCCTAGCGATACGAAATCTGCCCGAGCTACACAAACTGTAAGTAAAAACAAAAACAAAATCAAAAACAACAACGACTAAATATTGAATTAATTGTTCCATTTGCGGCCAGCTATCTAGAGTAGATAATGCTGTATAATCTGTTAGCTAAGCGTGTATTTTTAGATACTCGTATTTATAAGTTACAAATATATATATATATATATATATATATAAGCTATATACCTCAATTTCAGATAAAGCTTTCGAGAGCTAAATGCAGCTAAAAGCTTAAATCATGTAGAAAAAAAAAACTTTAAAAATGTTCACCCAGTAACATGATTTCACCAACAAGAGATAATAATTAACTTTGCTTAACAGAAATGTTAATGGTAACATATTAGCCTAATATGTAACTTTTAACAGTGCACTGTTAGCATCGTCCAAAGCAGTTTCCATTTAGATGAACCTTTTTGTGTTTCTATAAATAACTTTAATTAGTAAATTAATTTTAATAACTAATTAACATATAATTGAATATTAAGAAAGTACTTTCAAATATGTTGTGAAGCTCGTACATTTTAGGAAGAATAGCCATCTAGTATTATTGTTATTTTTAAATTAATGTTAATGAAGTATTTATCATATGGCATACGCGAAAAATTTTTAAACTTGATTTCATTACTAACATACACTCAATAAGAGCTTCAGCTACTGCTTTATGTTAACTCTTAACAGCTGTTTAACATAGCTGTTAGAAACAGCTCAAAAACTACATAACAGTGCTGGAAAGCGGGGACACAAACCACATGAAATACATTACAACATAATGTGGATTTAAATATATATATATTGGTTGCATTTATATATATCAAATCTAAACCATCTCCTTAATCTCCACAGTACGCTGAAACGCAATCAATTGGATGTTATGCCCATGTTTGTGGGTCTTACTGCATTGCGGCAACTCAACTTGGCCAACAATCGCATACAGCGCATCTCGAGCGGAGCGCTGGCGCTGCTGCCCAAACTCAAATCGCTGGATCTGAGCAAGAATCAGCTGCACAGCGTCGAGGCCAATGTGTTCCCCAGGCCCAATCGACTGGCGCACTTGTGAGTTACAAGCCGATAATACCCTATTAAAACTGTTGTCTAATTGCAAAATCCATTTGCATTTACAGAATACTCAACTCCAATGAGATAGCCAGCGTGGATGAGCTGGCGTTTGCAGCACTGAGCAATCTAACGGATCTGGAGCTGAGCAACAATCGCTTGAGCAGCCTGCCAGTGGGCGTGTTCAAGAATCTGAATCGCCTGAAGAAGCTGTACGTGCTGACTGCGATCATTATTAAAGTTGTCCTAACATTGTTTCCATTTGCCTTGCAGCGCACTCAACTACAATCAGCTGGAGATCAATTGGTCCACATTTCGTGGCCTGCTATCGCTGCAGAAGCTGCAACTGAAGGCGAACAACATTAAGATGCTGCAGGATGGCGTCTTTCATGTGATGCGCAGCATTGAGAGCATCGAGCTGGATCACAATGGCATCAGTTCGCTCTCCCGCCAGGGTCTGTTCAATTTGACCAAGCTGCATCATCTCAGTTTGTCCAATAATTCCATTACACGCATCGAACTGGACACTTGGGAGTTTACGCAATCTCTGGAATCGCTGGACTTGTCACATAACTTTATTAGCGAGTTCAAGGCACAGCATTTGGACTGTCTTAAGCGTTTGAAGACTCTGAATTTGGCGCACAATAAGCTGCAGTATTTGCCGGAGAATACGTTTGACTGTGTCAAGAATCTGGAGGAACTGAATTTGCGGCGCAATCGTCTCTCCTGGATCATTGAGGATCAGTCGGCTGTGCCGCCATTTAAAGCGCTTCGCAAACTGCGCCAGCTCGATCTCAACGGCAATTATCTGAAACAGATTAGCAGCAAGGCTCTCAGCGGTCTCATTAATCTGGAGCTGCTCAATCTGGGCGGCAATGCTCTGGCCAGCATACAGCCGAATGCATTCGAGCATATGCAGAACCTACAGAAGCTCGTCTTCAAGTCGGACAATTTTATATGCGATTGCGAGCTGCTTTGGTTCCGTCAGTGGCTGCGCAGCCGCTTTGCCAAGCAGGCTCAGCAGCTGCTCGCGAACGTGGTCTGCGGCTATCCGGATCAGCTGCTCGATCGCCAGTTGTTCAATCTAACCGAAAAGGAACTGGTCTGCTGTACGTTTTAACTATTTCTGCACAATTCAAAAATGTTTTTATTTGAACCACAATTCTTTTCTGCTTACAGCTGACTCACCCAAGCCGGTGGTGCAAAAAGAGCCAACCAATTTGCTGGCCGTGAAGGGCGCCAATATAACCTTGGAGTGCATAGCCAGCTCGCCAGCTGCCGCCTCTATAGCCGCCACCGATGAGCTGAAGATTAAGTGGCGCCACGACAATCAGCACGTGCTGGAGCATCAAAGCCTACACGATGGCGCCAGCACAGAAACCCAAATACATCACGATCAGCGCACCAATCAGACAACCATTTATGGCTATCTGCGTTTATCCAATGTCAGCTACGAGAGCGCCGGACGCTATCAGTGCGTGGTATCCAATGCATTTGGCACGACCTACGCACAGAAGTTCAAAATATCCATAGGCAGTGAGTAGCTCAATTCCATCTCGATATATAGATTATCGCTAACCATATTTCGTGCTTTCAGTCCATCCCAGCTTTTTGCATGTGCCCTCAAATCTAACGCTGGACGCAGGAGAAACAGCCCGTCTGGTCTGCTCCGCCAGCGGTGATCCAATGCCGGAGATAGCATTGCAAAAGTTTGGCGCTAGGGATTTTCCGGCAGCCACAGAGCGGCGCTTGCAGGTGATACGCGAGGAGAACGCGTTTATCATCACGAATGCCAAGCCCAGCGATTCGGGCATATATACCTGCACAGCAGAGAGCCCGGCGGGCGTGATCAAAGTGAATGCTACACTGCTTGTAAATGGTAAGTGCAAAGCTGTGACCCCCAGCCAGGAAAGATTGTACCTTAAAATACATATACTTCGTGTACAGACAAGCCGCTGCCTAGCATACCGCTGGTGCACAAGGAGGTCGTGCTGGGACGCACCTGTGTGCTGGAGTGCCTCAGCGAAACGATTAACATGGAGCTGGAGCAGCAGCATCGCGAGTGGTACAAGGAGAACAAACCGTTGCATAATTCACCCACTGGACCCGATGCGGAACGCTTTTACTTTACCAAGAACAAGGAGGTGCTGGTCATCGTGAATGCACAGTCAAATGATGCGGGTCATTATCGCTGCGATATCAGCGACAATTTGCGCACCCTAACGTTGCAGTCGGAGCTATTGGTGGTGCAGGATAGCTACAATATTGATGTAGTGCTATGGTCCGTGGTGCATGTAACGATTTGCTGTGCCCTGATTGGCATTTGCATTGTTTGGAGCACTTTGCGCTATCAGCGCCGTAAGCAGTCGCATAGCAGCAATCAGAGTACACTGGAACAGACGCAGCTGACGACACTGAATCTTCCTCAGCTGCGACCATATCAATCGCAGCTGGTCATTGACGGACTGGCCAGCGTGCAGAAACAACAGCGCCAGCAACAACAACAGCAACAGCCGCAAACGCAGTTGCGTCCGCGCAGCTTGGCGGATTTGGGCGCCGGCGAGGCACAGACGCACAGTCGCCTGATTGTAACCACAACGCCTTCGTATGAGCAGCGCTGTCTGGAGGAGCGCCTGACGCTCAGCTTCTTGCAGCAGGCGGATCTCGAGCTGCAACAGGATCATTTATCCAGCAAGGATTCCGGCACTGGCTCGGATGCGGCGGTTAAGCGTAGCCTCGAGGATTTTGTGGTGGCCATGCCGCTGCGTCAGCCGCGACGTCGCCTTCTGCATGAGGACGATGATGTGGATGATGACGATGTGGACGAGGCGGATGACGATAATGATTTGCAGTTTGCGCCGACACGTGCGCTCGGCGTCTCCGTCTACGACGACATGGAGCTCTACGAGCTGAATCACAGCGCTGCCGAGCAGCAGCGCTTCCTGCGCAACAACAATCACAACTACGATGGTGGGGGCGCGGGCGTGGCAAATGGTGGTGTAGCGCCGCAGCTGACGCCGCCGGCGGTGCCGCGCAAGTGCAGCGCACAGCTGAGCGGCGCCAGCGTTGACTACAAAGCAGCCAACGCGGTGGACATTTAAGTTTGAGCCAAAGCCAAGAGATATGCAAATAAAACCAAAATGCACACACCAAAAAAACTACAACTGGGGAGATGGGCTGCGCTTGCCACGCCCCTACCTTAAAACCAAAACCACCCGCCACCCAAAAACTAAGAAGAAGAAAACCTAACAAACGAACAAAGACTGTTACTCGTAATATAAAAGTAAACAATTAAATATAATTAAATATATGACGACGCTTGCCATTAGGCGGCCTTAAAGAGTATATATTCGACTGTCGCAGCACAGAGATATATATATATATATATAATATATATGTGTATATGTATATATATGCATGCTGTATATATATTATATACATACCAGTGTCTTCGTAATTTATGAAATTTAATGGATTTTTTATTACTTTACTTTTAATTAAAATATAATTAAATATTACTTTAGTATATAAGCATATATATATATATATATTTATAATTTGTAATTGTTTATTTCGCTTGTGATATTATTTATTATTATTTTTTGATCGCTTAAACATTTGCAGCTGTATATATATGGCACCTGTTACCAATTAGTATCTAGTTTTAATTGTAGCTCCTAAGTCCCAATTGCCACGAAATCGGCTATGAATTGCTAAAATAATGTATATTGCCTGAATGCAGACAACTATTTAAGTCTGTTTTATGTTGCTACTATTTCAAATTTGATATATGTTTATGTGAATTGATTTGCCTTATGCTTATGGCCTTGACTATATATATATATTTATATATAGTATTTGAAAAATCTAGAATCGTAAGTGATACATTTTTGAAGCAAAATGAAGTCAACAAATTCTAATAAAATTCAAATTTATAAAATTTAAACATCTTCAGTTGTAAAACAATTTCAATTTATACTAACTATTAATCTAAGGGCAAGGTTCAAATTCTCTATTTGTATTTTGCGATCTTAGTGCTGATTCTTGGTTCTTGCTGATCCCAAAACAAATGCTTGGGAACGACGAGGTAGAATCTAAATTAAGCCTTTGCTTAGCCCAGTTTTCATTAAATTTAATTTAAAAGGAGCTTAAGGCACATTTTACGAATCATGTGCATAAATTCTCTACAAAACTAAATTTAAGGGCATAAATATTTCAATTTCTAAAATCTATAACTAAAAATTGGAAAATCATGCTGCATCATCACGGACTAGATTGAGTTTCTTACTCGTAACCGATAAAGAAATAGTTTTCGAGAAAATATAACTTCTGTAATTCTTCGCACCCAAATAGTAAGTTAGTTCCAAGCTAATGAAACCTTTCTACCTTTAGAAACTGACTTCCTCCTCGCATAGAAGGAAAGGTCTTGGTCATGCAGATATTTCATGTTCTGAGTATATAATATGTATATATAGAAGATATGGTAAGCACATACATTTATTACATGTTCTCTCCTACTTATTTGTGCCTTAGCATAAGCTTTAGCTAATTGGAATAAAAACTAAGACTTGACATAAATGCTAATAATGTGCAAAGGTCAGTTGGAATCCTCAGAGCTGTCACTGTATGCAGCCAAAAGGGATAAACCAGCAGGTGCTGCTGCCGGCTTAGGCGTGACTATTGCGGATGCGGCTGCCGTAGCTGTTCTAGTTGCAGTTGTATTTGCTGCTCCTGCTGCAGGCTTTGGTTTCACCAGCACCAGAGGCGTCTTGCGTTTTACTAGCTGAGCGCCAGCTGTGGCTTTGCTGGGCGCTGACGCACTGTTGGGCTTGGCGAATTTGGCGGCTGGTGGCGCTGGCAATGCTGTCTCCTCCTCCTTCAGCTCCTCGATAATTTCCTCAGTGACAATGCGCGTGCCGCTGCTCTCCGCTTTGTTTTTAAAGTTCACAGATCTAACGAATATAAATGAATTGTTTAGGAGATCATATCAAAGGGCTAGCTGCAGACTTACTTGACAAACTCCTCATCTTCACGTTCCTCGCGCTCCTGGCGTTCACGTTCCGTTTCCGCAGGATTATACTGCTCCAGCATGGTCGTGTAGTCCACAGTTTGTTGTCGTCTGTTCAAATCGCGCAGCTCCTCGAGACTCTCGAGCATTTCGATTTCGTTGCGCGACTGTTGCGTGCGATTCTCGAGCAATTTCATGGGATTGTTAGCCTCCTCCTCGCGTTCTTCACGCTCCTCGCGACGCGCCTGCTCCTCGGCCAGTTTCAATGCCATAAAATTACGTGTGGCGCCCGCTTCGATCTCGTAGTCGGTGTTCTGTGGATCCGTTTTGAACGAGATCTCCTGCAGGCAGCGCGTGCACTTGATGTAGAATCTATAGATACGTATGCCCAAATACGTTTCATTCTCCACATCCTCCTTGCGCGCATTAAACTTCTTGCCCTTGTATATGTATTCCCCGCAAGTTTTGCAGCGCATATTAAACGGTGCCATCAATCGGACTGTGTATTGCCGATTTTTGGCCAATTTCATGCGCGGTATCTTCGATGGATCGAAGTCCGGCGGATAGTATTTCTATAAAGAATTCATGGTTAGCGCAGGGCACAGGCCATATAAGGGCATAATTCTACTCACGTTTAACACTTTGCGCTCAGACATTTTGTTGATGCACTACTAATTACTAATTATCAGCTTTGTAAATAAATGTTTTGTGCTTCTTCCTACTAATTTGCCATTCACACTAGCGGGAGAAAGAAACGTGCCTGTCTTTTAATATCGATTGTTTTTCGATAGGCACGTAGCGAATTTAACGTTTTTCGATAACATGTTCTATTACGTACTCAAATTCAAATTTTCCGTTACGAAACTTGTATAGTTTTAAAAACCAACCGTTAAATTGAAATGCCAAAACAAATATGATTGCATTCCCAGCACCTTTAAAATTTGTTACATATATTTGTTTATTTTCACAGTACAATGCTTTAGCGATAGACATTTCTCTTTGGCTATTATTGCTGCTAAATTATATTTGTATAATACAATAAATACACACACACATACTTCGCAGAACACATGCATGATGTCAGTGAAATGCTCATAAAATCATATGGAGCACTCGCCGTTGCCACCATTTGGCTGCTTGTTGCTGTTCCGCTCCGGCTGCTCGTACAACGAATCCAAATCCTTTGTTCGGCGCAGGCCCCCAAAACGTGAGGGTAGCTGGACTGTTGTCGAAAGTCCAGCGTCTTCGTGCAACTCCGGATCTGGTGTGTCCAGCACTGCCGCCTCTACACGGCTCAGATCGGTATCTGGAAAGCTGACCTTCTTAGTGGTGGGCAACGTTGGTATTGAATCCGTTTTGGTGCGTCCGTCAAGCTTGAGTGCGGCACGTGGTATCTTGTGCTTGACCAGCTCATAGGTGCATCTGTACAGGAATGTGTACTGCTGTTGCGTTTGCACCATTTTCATGCGCTGCAATTTTAAAAGACCTCAAGACTTATACACAAGCTGACGGGCTTGAATACTATTATTACCTGAAAGCGCAGTTTCTTGACCGTTTCAAAAATATTTATTTTCGATTCGCTCTTCAAACGCTGCATTATCAAATCCAGACCAATAAATGTGCCCGTCCGTCCGACTCCGGCGCTGCAGTGCACCACAATGGGCGAGTAGTTTGGACGCTTCTCCGCTTTCACCTTCCTGACAAAGGTAATCAAATGGTTGGGATCTTCGGGACAGCCATGATCGGGCCACTTTTTAAAGAAGAAATGTATGACTTTCTCCTTGAGACCATATTTCTCGTGGACCACACAGAGCTCCGTGCGATCGTAGATCTCGAAAGATTCCTTGGACTTAATTGTGACGCTGACACCGCGCATATTATAGGGATAATACTCGTGGCATTTGATCTGAAAGGGAAACAGAAATATAAATTAAATTTGTGGGAGTGGGCACTAAAGAGTTTCTCACTATGTTGCCTTCGCGAAACTGGGTAACCTGCACAATGACGCGGACATTGTGCTGCAGAATCATGCGCCAGAAATCCATAACGCTCTCCGGCTTCGGTCCCTGAGTCGCGATATACTCCTTTTTGCGTGTGTGACCCTAAAAGTAAGGTTTAATAAAGATAATTTGTTTCGAAGAGCTTTTAAAACGTACATCAATAAAGGACGCATTGATATAGTCCGATCCTTCACTATCTATGTCCAATATCACGCGATTCTTATCATCTGGAATATACAAAATTGAATCTCTAAAGTTACCCAAATCTGAAGTCAACTTACATGGATATATATCCACATAACGATTCTTATTGCTGCCCAATTCAGAGGCCGAATAGCTCAGCTCCAAGGCCACCACGGTAATTTCCTTGAATTCGCGCGTCAATTTCTCCGGCTTGGCCACGTCCGCATAAAATATGGCAAAGTTCTTGGCTATAACATTACCAAATGGATCTTCTATGCCCTGACCAGAGTCGCGATGCCAGGCTATACGCTTGCGCACCCAAAGCACAACCAAGCCCAGGATGAAAGCCAGCAGCAGGCAGCTGCAGACGCTGACCAGGATGAGCGTCACCTTGATGGCCGCATCCGTCCTGAACTCCAGCAGGGCGGCATCATTGTAGCCGGAGCTGGTGAACAGACGCACCACCATGTTGTACTCGGTGTTAGCAGTGAGCGGTCCATTGCAATAGCGCTCGGTTACATCCGGGCACTTGCCCACACCAATGGTAAAGGTTATTTCCTCCTCGCTAATGTCGCGTCCGTTCCTTGCGATATGTGGCTGCCACTGGAGCGGCGTGGTTTGATACTGATAAATGCAATCGCTGCCCACCTCGTCCCAGGATGCCACAGTGGGCCATTCCCCAGATTTGAGCACATCGTGTTTCAGCTGCGGCTCACCAGCACAGTTCTTCTGGGATAGCAACAGCGCTATATACGTTATGTTGCCCGACTCGGAGTTAACAATGTTGCCGGGCAGGCGCACTATTGCCGAACTGGTTGGATGATTTGTCTCATAGGCGCTGACGCGCATTTGACGCACCAGATCCTCATCCAGGGCAGAGGGCACTAATTAGGTATATATTAAAATAAATAGTTAAGTCTTAGGGCTAATTGCATATATCAGACTTTCTTTTTATTCGCGCCTCCAATTAACAGTTGCCCTCACAGTGTTAGAAAATTGGCAGAATTTTGTTTTGCCAGCAGCAGTGCTGCAAAGTGCAACACACAAGTGAAACACACAACATACAATATACCAAAAGAAGACCAACAAGAAAAAGAGTGCCCGTAGTTTTTCAACACCAACTGGTGCAATTAACCTTCAGTTTAAAGCACTGCACAAAAATGGCGCGCATGGACTAGGACACAAATTGAGGCATTTTTAGCACGTTATGCTAACCGAATATTAAAAATAAAGCGTTGCAGCTCAGGAAAAGAGAAAGACTTTACAACACTAACTGCCACAAATGGGTGTAATATATAGCAATATAGAAATAATAGCGCGCAATTCCTATATAAAAACGAAGGTACAAAAGTGAATATCAAATATGTTGTGTGTCAAAACGGTTGGGTAAGTAAGTAAGATCCCATCCATACTTACAGCCAGATGGCGATTTCCACTCCCTTTTTGTACTGTCGCTCAAAGTAGACACATTGCTCGTTTTAATGGCCACTTTTACGGTGTATTCAACTTCGGGCTGTAGATCTGTTTCGGTATATGACATGCGTCCCTTCATGTCGTGTCCGGCAGGCGGCACTTGTCGTTGGAATTTGATTTCCTGCTGTTTTCGTGTGCCACTAAATTCCAAGAGGAACCACTCGATTTGACCATTCGATTTACATGGTATGGTCCAGGCGACGGTCACATTGGCGCTATAATTGTCAGGATCCAGCCCGGGTCCCTCCGAGGTAACATTCAGATCCGTCACAGGATCCGACACTGTTATAGACAAATTGATCTCTTTAGGTAAGGTTTGAGCAAAATTGAATATCACCTACCATCCGAGGCCGTAACTCCTATAACTGGCGCCGTATAAGGGCCCAGACCGAAATCATTTTGTGCAGCCACTTGCACAATGTACTTGACGGCGGGCGCCAGATCATAGAAGGTATTGGTCATGTCGCCTAAGTGGATAAATTACATTTTAGGTTAGTTTGGGTTTAGGGATTGCTGGAAGATGCACACAAACCCTTGGTATCGGTCTTTGGCAACTCGGTTATAGCTTCGCATATGCTGGGCACGAAGTAATCTGCTTCATAGCGCATCAGAAATGCCTGGTAATACTTGATGGGTCCGTTCAGTAGTTTCGGCTGCTCCCAGGTGAAGGTCAAGCTGTGCTTGCTGCTGCTGGTTAACATAACGTTCCTGGGTTGTTCGGGAACTGAAATTGACTAGATTTGCTAAGTATGGAATTGAACAATAGCTCCATGCTGCCAGCACATACAGTAGACCAAGGTTTCCAGCGTCAGGGACTTGACCTTCGAGGCTCCAGCCATATTGTGCAGCGACACACGGCAAACGTATTTCGTGTAGGGCGAGAGCGGCGCGAGAATTGCCTGAAAGCCCCTCTCGCGATAGCTCTCCACGTATTTCTCCGCATAGGTGTACGGCACATCCGAGTTGGCGGAGCAATTGAAGTGCGCAAAGAACGTCTGGCAATTGTTATTGAAATCCTTATTATAGGCAATCAGCTCCAGGCTGTGCGATGTGGCGCCGTTGCCCACCAGTGCGAGATCAGTCTACAAAGGAGATATCTGTATAAGGCACGGCTGTCAAAATTTCCTTCCGCTAATATATGAAAATTATTGTTAAGTCCTATCAAATGTATCTTTTGTATCAAGGGCCGATCCTGTCCAGCTTAGCACTAGACAATTCTCTAGGAACCACAAGCTATAGAGCAGGAGTTAATCCATATCCATGAATTTTTGCACTTTCCTTATCATAAATAATTGAGACTATGCATTGTTTCAAACGTAAGCCTTGCAGCCGTAATCAATTTCTCAAACCTTGTCGCCGTTAACAACATCGGCCTGTGTTTCCACTTCGATTTGCCGCAGCTCTCCATCCAGATTCTCGTGCGTGTAGGGTATTATTTGTATGGTGTATGCCTGGCAGGCCATCAGATCCTTCTCGAAGAGCACAGTATTGTTTTGTGTGCTGACGCTCAAGGCGACGACCTCTGAGCCACCGTCCATCCAACCGGATATGCGATAGCCCTCGATGCACAGATCGGCGTAGCTCGGTATCTGCCAGTTCAACTGGATGGAAAAGGGTCCTGTGCTGCTGTGCGGCTCCAATATCTGTGTGGGCTCTATAGCAAGTATATAGGATTAATATCTAATGGCATTGATAGCTTCTGGGCTACTTACGATCCTCGCTGAGGGTGCTCTGACTCTGGAACTTGCCGCCCAAGCTGCCGTTCGCTAAAAGCGGCACAATTTCCACATTGTAAGTGCCGCAAGGCTCCAGTTGAGTGAAGAGCATGAAGGTCTCATTGGTCAGCTGCTCGCCACTCTCATATTCCAGGCGCTGTATGGGCCCAGCCAGATTCACACGATAATTGGCCACACACTGCGCATGGTCGCTGGGCGGTGACCAGGACCAGCGCAGCTCCGTGGCATTGATCTCCTGCATGGGCTGCGACACAGCGCTGGGCACTGTTTGCGCATAGATTTAGTCGGGGCTTAGGCGTGCCAGCTGGTTCTACTTACTCTTCGCGCCGGACACAAACGTCTCGGTGGCCTTGGCCGTTGTATTGCGCTCCATATTGATGTAGACCTCGATGGTGTGCAGTGCGCAGCCTTGCAGCTCGGTAATGGTAAACTGTTTCAATGTGCTGTCATTCGAGGTCTCGCTTCCACCGCAATCTTCTGAAGAAAACAATTGAGAGGGTTCTAGTCGGGCGTGTCCGACTAGCAGATACCCTAAACCCAGCGGCGAGCTGTCCTAATAAACATTCTAGCTTACTTTTAAAGATACGTAAAAAACGTCTCAAAATCGATATTTATCGATATCGAAAATATATATTCTTTTAATTGTCTCGGACATGCTAGCTTCTCCCTGTCACTCTTATTTCCGATGGGTTCAGGGCATAAAATTTCAACGGATCACATTCTAGCCTACTTTTAAAAGTCTCAAAATCGATAATTATCGATTATATGAAAATATATACTAATAGTGTCGGACATGCTAGCTTCTGCCTGTCGAATTTATTTCCGATGGGTTCAGAGCATAAATATACCAAGGATTAAGCTGCGGCAGCTCTAGAGCCGGGAGTACTCACCTTTAGTCTCCGATTCCATGTCGGTATATGGCGGCACAGTCGTTGCGCCCGTCCAGTCATCCAAAGCCGTGGTTGCTGTCGTCTCATCCGCCTGCTCTGTGGTCGTCCCCTGCTCCTCATCCGATACGCAACCGTTGCGCCGCCAGACAATGGTGAAGCTGCCTATGCAGCTCTTATTGTCCGGCTCGTTCCATGCGACCAGCGTGTCGCCATTGGAGCGATTGCTAATTGTTAGCTGCAGCTCGCCAGGCTCCAGATAGCCGGTGTCCACGAATCTCATGTCGCTATCGACTATAACGCTCGCATTATTCCTCGTTTCCAGTGTGACATTGTAGGTGCGACAGGGCCACACTTCCTCAACGGTGTCTTTGCTCTCCTCCTTGAACTGCTGCCTGAAGCGCGAGGTATCCGGCGCAGTTGCATAGATCTCGAAGTGCTTCACACAGGCCCGATCGCTGGTCTCCCACGTCAGTTCGATGCTTGTCTCCGAAGCCACAACGGAGGTCAAATTGGTTTTTGGATCTGCGAAATACAGTCAAAAAACTGATTAAATGATAAAGCATATTTCCACAATTGCCAGGTTTTCTATTCGAGTACAAATTATATTCATAAAAATTTCTTTATCGCATTAATAGATCTTTATTATACCCATGCATTTGTTATTACAGTATTATATATAGATTTTTATTTAAATATTCTTTTCATGGAAATCATTTTCTATGGGCTTTGAATATCTGACGACTCACCCTTGTAGTCTGTGTAGGCAATTACGATTTGGTCAAAGGGCGTGGCGCCTACAGCCGTGCCCCTCAGCGTTACGACGGTTGTATAGCTCGTGCAGGGCTCCAGATTTTCACTAGATAAACATAAGCAAAATGTGTTAGATTAAATATATATATATTCGACTGAATTGTGGGTCTTATCTGAGCATTACCAGACAAGCTGCTCTGCGCCTAGGCTCGTCGAGGCGCTGCCCGCGGGACACGTGACATTCTCAATTATGTATTTATCCTTATCCTCGGCGCTAACGCTAAAGCTGAGCGTATACGGCGTACTAATCACAGTCACCTGAACTACTAACGTCAAAAATATGAAAGTAAACAAAGTTGTTTTAGGTATTAAAGTGTTAAGCCAAGGCTTAAGCTGATTGGCTCAAGGTCGACGTTGTTTAACTTTAACAATAACAACAACAAAGGTTAATTGGTTGTTCCAAAAACTTATCGCCCTATCATCAGCACAGTTTACTTTGGCCGACGCCTTATCAGTCGTTCAAAGCTTAAACTCATTGCGAATTACAACCGAAATTGCCAATTCCTTAGCTGGCATACCAGCTACTTAGCTCGTGTCTTGTTTTTCGATTAGAACTCACCCTCATTTAGTTCCTGTTCAGTAAGCGCTGTGCTTGTTTGCGCCTGCGCCTGTGACCAGGCCAACAGCAATAACGGCACACTGAGCAGTCCATAGAGCCGTGTCCTTGGCTTCCCGTGTCTCTGGTGCCGCATCTTAGGTCCACATTGCCAGCAGTTGCTGTGTGCGAGTTACGAGTACGAAAATCGGAAGTTAAAATCAAGTTCAATGTCAGCTCAACAAATGCAACCGGTTTTTAATTGCACCTCCAAAAACAAAACAAAAAAAATGGAAAAAAAATAAAAATCAAAATATTAACGTATTGAAAGTATTAACCCCGCCATATAAGAAAACAGCTCGCTTAAGTGCAATGCGCACATTAATAAAGTTTAGGCGTGAATCAATAAAAAACGAAAAGAAAAGCAACAACAACAATTAATCGATATATACATACTATATATACAGAATATCATGAGTGATACGTGTTTCGGGCAGCTGAACTTATTGCGCTGAGCGCAAGTGTCAATATTACAAATAACATTAATTATAATAACAAAGGAAATAATTACACAATTACGCTCAGCATTTGACCCGAAGAGAGCGAGAGGGAGACAGAAATATAACTAAAACCGATGGCATTTACGAATAAATATCTCGAATATTACTCATGACTAGCTCTATACCTTTACCTCTAGATGCGCTGCGCTCTTTTTATACCCTTGTATAGACGGTATTACAAATATTTTATGAGATATGTAACGCACAGATGAAGACTTCTTCGACCACACAGAGTATATATATTCTAGAACTAGTTGAACACCCGAGTTGATATAGCCATATCCATCTGTCCGTCCGTCCAGCTGTCCATCTGCCTGCTTCTATGTGAACTAGTCTCTCAGTCTTAAATCGTCTTCATATTTTTCATAAGTCCGTCTTTCTGTTTCAGATAGTAATTATGTCGGAACCGATCTGATCGGACAACCATTTCGTATAGCTGCCATAGAAACGATCGGTTCTTGAATGAACAACTTTTTTGTTTTTCGAGATATCTTAACTTACTTAACAACTTAACAAGTAAGAGGTTCTAGTCGGGAGCTCCCGACTAGGGGATACCCTGAACGCTCTTCTTCCAACATCAAATGCATATATATATTCTATTTTAGAAGCTATATGTCAAGTTTGGTGACTCTAGCTCTTATTATTTACCAAAATTGTCCAAAAAACAGGATATCGATATCGAATTTAAACGATTGCTTGGAAACGGAGTAAGTTATCGATTATCGGAAACAAACTCGATCTGCGCGGGAACTAGAAGCATCTACGTCTAAAATTTCAAGTCTGTAGCTCTTATAGGATCTGAGATCCTTGCGTTCATACATACGGACGGACGGACGGACGGACGGACGGACGGACAGACAGACGGACATGGCTAGATCGACTCGGCTATTGGTGCTGATCAAGAATATATATATACTTTATGGGGTCGGAGATGCTTCCTTCTGCCTGTTACATACATTTGGATATTTGCATATAGTTGCGATGGGAACGATCCGTCGAAAATCAGTTTCTTGTATGGAAAATTTTTTGTTTATCAAGATATCTTAGCGGGATTTATTCACTCCGCTCCTCATTTATGTGCAAAATGTTATCACCATCGGATTACTATATCATACAGCTATTATATAGGAACGATCGTTCGAAAAATAGGTTCTTTTATGGCAAGATATTTTCAACTTAGCATTTACGAGCTTTTTTTCACTATTCTCACATAATTGAAAAATCGTTGGGAAAATGTCTACAAGGGTATTAAATCATCAGCTTACCGAAAGTATCCTTACATCCTTACTTTCTCGTTTAGTTTTTTATATAACTTGTATATATTTATAATTTATAATTTGTAAGAAGTGCATACTTAATTTCAGGATATTTTTTAGATTAAAGAAGATCGGTTAGACCTTAGGTGGGGTCTTCCAAGAAAAAATATGAAAATCTGGTCAACAAATTCTTTGGATTTATTCTTGATTGATTCACAAGTCATATTCGACTGCGCCAAGAAGTCATCTTAAGAGACTGTCTTACCCCAAAATCGATAAATATCGAAATTCGAGCACAAGAACTAGGAAACTTGGTGTTTGGGGTAAGAAAAGATAATTTCGACTGTTTTTGGATTGTGCTCAACTAAGGCACTCTGACTTGTCTTTAGTATAGACCCAAATGATTGAAGCGTATTTTTTCACATAATACTAACCTCTTAAGTTTCGTACTTTTTAAAATGGGAAATACCTTTAACATGAGACTTGAACGTCGTGAGCTCTTATACGATCTCTTCAAATGTAAGCGTTATATTACTTTTGAGTTAAGATAAATGTGGTATGCTCGTAAAATGTAAAAAACGTTTAACTTCAGTCATATTGTTTTTAATTTGAAATTGTTTTATTTTCTGCACGTTTTAAACGTTGCTTGAAATGGAGATTTCTGAACTCATTTGAAATTTAGTTGAAAAACGATTGCCAACTAAAGCATGCATCCATGTACATTTATGAATATGAAGGAAGGGGAAAGGAAGGCAGGAGGAGGGGGCATAAGAAAAAATCGGATCAAAGTACGTGACACATATGACTCAAGTTCTTTGACAAAGCCTTGCAGGCAGATTTTAATTGTGTAATTGAGAGCTTCTGCGCGGATTGGCATTGAGCAAAAGTCAAATTTGCGATTGTAAAAAATGAAAACAATAAAAAAAAAAAAAACATTCTCTATGCACTGCACACTTGAGCAATGTCAAGTCCAGGGGATTGGGTTCGGGTAAGGGCTTATCAAGGCACTTAATGGACGATTCGTGTGAGTTGAGCGAAGCGCGTGAAAACCAAAAACCAAAACTCTGGCAGACGCAATACACAATTATTGGCACAGATAACGATCTGAACAACTTGAGATTTATAGCGAAAATCGAAGTGTATATTGTGGTTGAAACACGGCTGAGACGAGAGCTTCGGCTCTTGTTATCACACAGCTGCTCAAGATTTTGTTGTTGCTTTTAAACAATTCCGATATTTCGACATTATTGACTCGAGAATGTTTGTGTGTGTGTGTGTGTGTGCGTATTTAATCAAAAAACTACAACGCTAATTACTAATTTCAGTAGCTCGAACGCCACGGCTGCCACTGCAGAGACATTTTATAGCAAATAAAATTACATTTTTTCGATATTTATTAATAGCTCGGCGACATATTTTGTTATCTACTTGAAAAACTGTATGGCAGCGGCAGCAGCCGTTGAGACAATTTCCTATGCTTTTGCTTGTTTAAACAAGTCGCGAATCACTCATTTTTTTTTTGTTATTTATTTTTTATTTTGGCGTGCCCACAAATCATGCATGAAACAACAAATAAGCCAATAATAACAATTTAACGGTCATAGAAAGTAAACGCTGGAAGTGCTTGCGTATTTTATCATATCAACAATATATAATCAGAGCAGCTCCCTGATAACAATGTGCATATGCGGCCGCTGAAACATTGTCCACTGTGCGCCACAAATTGTTTCCCAATAATACACACACACACACACGCACTCGCAATAAGATGTGTGTAATTTGTTTAATACATTTATGGCTTGTATTAAGGATGTGCTTCCGTTACAAATCAAATTATCGATAGACAAACACAATGCAATTGGCAGCACTTTTGATTTCAATTTTGAAACCGTTATCGCAGTGGCATGTGTAACGAGACGGAGCGAGCAGGCTGCTGATTAGAATCGCGATGGCTTGATAACGCTGGCCGTCATAATTTGCGAATCATTTACATATTTTGGCAATTTGCTCATTAAATTGATTCGCCAATTGATGGAGCCAAGTTCACAATGCGCACGCAGTAAACATAAATTCTTAGCACTCACAATGGGGTATGAATAGATGGAGTATTTTTTGCCTTAAATATACGCGCGAGCGAATCGAATTGTTCGGAAAAATTGCACTTTAATATGCGCAACGATATCGTTACTCTTTTTAACGAATAACCGTTCCCGTTGAGTGTTAGTCGACAACTGAGCGTAAAAATTAATAACACATGGCTGTATCATTGTGCTTATTACTGATAAGGAAGTTACTCCAACAGGGTATATATGTGTGTGTATGTTGAAGATAAAAACAATACATTGCAGTTCTGTCAAAGTTTATGCACATGCAGTGTTGTACAATGCCAACAGCGTATTGTATATAACATATATTATATTGACTTTTAAAAAGTAAAGGAAAGTGCGCCAAATTGATTTCAACAGCTGTTCAGTGCATTTCGTCCAGCCATCGATAGGTGCCGTCGCTAGCGAATATCGATAACAAAACTACACGTGACCCTGTAACTAGTGCTGGTAAACAAAAACTTTTGCATCGATACGTTGAAAGCATCGAAAGATATTGGAAGCATTTCTCGCCGCGCTTGACTTCTGCGTAATTATTTCCCAATTGATTAAAATTAATATAATTAAAATAATTATAAAAATAACAACTTGTGTAAGTATGCGTAGTGTGCCTTGAAAAACGTCAAATCATCGCAAGTGCACGCGCTGCAACGCATAATCAAAGTTGCTTTTCGCAAGTGTCGTTTACGCGACGGCAACGCAGCAGCGAAGTGTATGTAATGGGCAAATGGGAAAAAAGAAAAAATTTGTCATATGTATGTATGAACATTGGCAGTGTGTTGGTGCGCGCTTATAAGAGAAAGAAACGAAAACCCCTTTTAAAACGCAATCGTTTTGTGGCAAATGTGCGTGTCTTACAAATCTATTTGGCCTTTTTCAATTTTGCATATTGCCACTTTTTTAAACGCTGCCGCAGAGACGCTGGCTGCGCTGCTCATTCAAGATGGCCGTCGTAACAGTTTTTATTTTTCGTCAGTGTCAGTGTTGTTGTTGTTATTGTGTTTGGTGTGTGTGTGTGTGTGCGCGCTTGTATATATATATATATATATATATATATATATGCGTGTTTTTGTTATTGAAAAGCATAGCGAACAAGCTAAAGTTATGCAAATAATGCTGCAAAGTGTAAACTGAACTAAAGTACAAATATACACGAAAATTCAACCTAACATACAATTGCAAAAACAAAAACAATTTCAAGTTCTTCCTATTTGCTACAACAACCACCAAAGAGCGATGACACATCGTCCCCTGCGTCAGTTTTATGTGTGCGCGCGTGTGTGTGTGTGTTGCGTTTTTGCGCATGTATCCTCCTACGCCTCCTGTTACCCCTGCCCCTGACTGGGGAAATTGATCGATTTTTAGCCAGAACAAACGTAAGCAGCGAATTTCGATGCCTTCGCCTGCACCCCAAGCGCCTCTAACAGCTTTTTACATGGGCCAAAGTTAAAAAGCAAACCAGTTCTGCAAATGCAACTTGGTCGTGTCTCGGTAGAAATCTTGTTTTTATTTTTTTTTTCTTTCTTTTTACAGTTTTTCCGTTTTGGGCTGCTTTGGCATTGGCCATCGCACATACACTAAAATACAAAACACATGTGTTTGACTGTGGTATTTGGGCCCACATATAGTTGTAGAACTGTTAACAGCGCTCGCTGCATTTCCCAGAACGTGTGCAATTTGCTGAGTTAAGCTGGTTCTTCGGTCTGGAGTCGCCAAGTCTGAGACTGACTGTGCAAATTGCCCACAAATTGCTGCTGTATAGCTGCTGCCATTATCTATTAGGTCTGTTTTCTGACACTCTTAGCGCTGTCTTTCTTGTCTGTCTACTCTTTCACTGTCCCTCCCCGCTTTGTTTTCGTCACTTGTGTTATCTTCTCGTGAACAGGCACGAGCTTTTACAGTGTTATTGTATGCAACGTAAGGTGTTTGTGTTTGTCCGACTTTCCCAGCTAAAGGTTATAATTAATGCGAATTGTCTTGTCTCACACATTTTGTTGGCAAGTGTAGTTCCTAATCAATACTCGAAACTTTTACTTAATTTGCTGCATTGCCAAATTCTCAGCACTGTGTGGGCAAGCGTAATTAATTAAAACATTGCCAACACTGGCGAAGCGTGAGAAACACACGCAATTGGCAGCCAAGTGCACAGGCAAGTGCAAGGTCTCTCTTAAACGTTTTTTTGCACACGCGCTCTTTGAAGAGAAGCGCACATTCCTGCATCCTTATGCATATGTATGTACATCAGACATGCTGACATCAGACGCCCACGCGAGCTCTTCGAACAGGTAATCGGCACATAAAAACTTACAGCTACATATGCATTTCGAATTTACAATTCAAATTGGAATATGCAATACATTTGTGTAGCTATGTCTGTGTGTGTTAGGGCATATATTATTTTGTGTGGCTGTCAGCGCGATGGTAACCCTTTTTTTCGCAGCGTCAGTGGACGCCTTTCAAATCTTGTACAGCGTGTGATCCAAACGCCCCCTTGTAGCTGTATTTATTGTTGATTTTTTGTTTGCTGTTGCTGTGGAACACCGTTACTAGCTCGACCCACACAGTTACAAAGCTGGAAGTTACAAGGCGCATGCCTGTGTATTGGAATGCTGGCCCCAATAAGAACAAAACGCACGCCTGGTTGCCACAACACAACGGTTGTTGACGGTGTCCGGCATTAAGCGCCTACTGGCCTCCTGCTCCTATACAACCTATCAACCCACACGCGTTCCGTTAATACTCGTGACGTTAGCGTTGTCTATTTTCTCATTTTGAATATTGATTTTATTTTATATTTAGATGCGCAGTTAATGGGCGCATGGTGTCTTGGTTTTGCCACAGTTCCTCCGCGAGAGAATGTCCCAACAGCTGATTAAGGCTGCCTTTGCTCTCGCACTGCGCTCCAAGCGAGTGACTCATGCCTAGTTTCAATGCCGACGTCGACGTCGCCGCAAAAAAAAAAAAGAAGCAAATTTCAACGCTTGAACTCGTTTGGTCAGTTTTCATTAAATTGTGTATCGCCCTGTGTTCAGCAGCTAGTTCAAAAATCGTTAAATATTATTTGTCGATGGTTAAGCGACCAAAAATAAACTGAAAACGTCATTTCCTCGATTCGAGTGCATATGTATGTGTGTCTGTGTAATCCAAGCTTGGACTTTGTTGTGCGTCTCTCTTTCGTTTTGCGTTATTTACTTATAAGAAGTTGCTTGAACTACCGTTAGATCTTGCTAATTGGCTTTGTCAGCGCTGCTTGTAACTTTGCTATGGTTGGCAACGTGGTACACACACACAAATGTGTCGTCAAATACTTATCTAGAAAGAAAACAAAAACGCGTTATGCTTTCGTTGATTTTTCGCTTAGATTCGTTTAGTTTTATGTCGTTTTATTGCGTGATACCTGTGTTTTGTTTTATTTGTATTGCCTGTTGCTTATTGCTGTTCTTCCTATTGCTGACCACCTTGAGTTAATTGAATTGCTCTTGCCATAACCAACAACAAGTACAACATGGCTTGCTATTTAAAGTAACTACTTAAATAACAGCTGCTCTCAACGGTGCTGTTTTGACTATTTTGGAAGCAGTTGACTATTGCATTGGTATATTTGAGCAGTTATCGATGTGTCATTTATAGGCAGAGTTGCATTTGAGCAAATACAAAGTTCAAAACATGGAAGTCATTGCGAATAGTTGCTGCAACCTGATTGGCCCACCGGCTGAGCTTTAGATTTTGCAGACAATGCGCGCTTTAATGGCGGCCAGACGAACCGAAAATTTCGGTGTGCCAGAAACACACAAACGAAACAATTTCGGAGGCTGAAGATGTTCATAATTATGTTGATGATCATCATGCTACACGCTGCGAAACAATGAAAGGAACGAGGGAAGGCATAGGGACGTAGACGGAGGGAAGTAGTAGTAGATTAATGAGTATGCACACCAAAAAGGCGGCGTCTTGAGGCAAGCTTGCCAAAATAAATCGAGAAGGTGTCTATTTAGTTGCCCAACTAGCAGATACCCTGTACCAGCTCCGGATTGCCGCGACTGTTTGTGCTACACGAGCATGTACATATCATATTTTGTATCTCAGGCTTATTTTATTCCTTGAGGTATGCTCAAAAAACTGGCTTAAAAATCGATAATTACCTATTTCAGATAAAAGAGAGGAGCTATCGCTAAGAAACCTGCTCTGTGTGTGTCATTGAAAAACCTATGCTCTAAATGTAAAAACTACCTTATATAGTCGCCAGATCGACTTGGCTATTGTTGGTGCTTAAGGATATGTACAGAACTTTAAATAGCCGAAATAAAATCCTGCTGCATGTTATATACATTTGCGATACTGTCATATACGCTTTTTTATATCCATTTTGCAATGGGTACAGGGTATAATTATGTGGGTGACTTGCCCCTTTGCGAAACTTGCCTTTTTATTTTGTGAAACTAATTTCCTGTTCAGTCATTCATTTATAATACTCGAGCGTTTGTCTTGATGCATGTTTCTTCTCTTATTTCTCTGCAGCATTGCACAGGCAGGCAGCAACAAATCGAGGCAAACAGCAAAAGAATTGAAGCTCGCCGAAACCGAAGAACAGCATGAAAATGGTGTTGTCGCAGCGGCAGCGCGAGGAGCTGTAAGTAACCATCAACATCATCATAAAACCAGTCTAACTAAATCATTTCGAATTTTCTATGTGTTTTATTTGGTGTGCTGCGATGCAGTAACCAAGCGATTGCCGATTATTTGGGCTCAAATGGCTATGCCGACTCACTGGAGGCCTTTCGTAAGGAGGCCGATCTCAGCACAGAAGCGGAAAAGAAGTTTGGCGGCCTTTTAGAAAAGAAATGGACATCGGTCATACGGCTGCAAAAGAAGGTCATGGAATTAGAGGCTAAGCTAACGGAAGCTGAAAAGGAGGTTATCGAGGGTGCGCCCACAAAGAACAAACGTACGCCAGGCGAATGGATACCCAGGCCGCCAGAGAAATACTCACTAACAGGACATCGTGCCAGCATAACGAGGGTTAGTTTAGCATTTAAATTCACCGATACAGCATTAAATTGATTATTGTTGTTATTGCAGGTTATATTTCATCCAATATTCGGACTCATGGTTTCTGCTTCGGAAGATGCCACCATTAAGATATGGGATTTCGAAACTGGCGAATATGAGCGTAGTCTGAAGGGACATACAGACTCTGTGCAGGATGTGGCATTCGATGCGCAGGGCAAGCTCTTAGGTAATGCCAGCAGTTGCTAGTTAGCAATCGAGGCCCTTGGTTTTTAAACTCCTAACTTTGTGTCCCTTACAGCCTCCTGCAGTGCTGATTTGTCCATTAAATTGTGGGACTTCCAACAGAGTTACGAGTGTGTTAAAACCATGCACGGTCACGATCACAATGTCTCCTCGGTGGCCTTTGTGCCCGCCGGAGACTATGTGCTATCCGCATCACGTGATCGCACTATCAAAATGTGGGAAGTGGCCACGGGGTGAGTTTTCAACAGAAATTCGCAGTGCATCAAAACAGTTCTAATTGTGCATAATTTTCATGTCCAGCTACTGCGTTAAAACCTACACCGGCCATCGGGAGTGGGTGCGAATGGTGCGCGTGCACATTGAAGGCAGCATCTTTGCCACATGCTCAAATGATCACACAATACGCGTTTGGTTGACGAATTCAAAAGACTGCAAGGTAAGCAAGCACACAGACAACGGATAGAATCCTTATATGTAAGCATGGTCAAGGAATCAAATAGAAGCCATGCAACTTCGGGGCTTCCTATACACGTGTTTCTCTAAGGCTTCCCGTACATGGAATAATTTGTGGCCTTAAATTAAATGAATTTAACTATATCACAATTAAACATTTTGCTTTATTCTGCAGGTTGAATTACGTGATCATGAGCATACGGTGGAATGCATTGCCTGGGCGCCCGAGGCGGCAGCATCAGCAATAAATGAAGCAGCCGGCGCTGACAACAAGAAGGGTCACCATCAGGGACCATTCCTGGCATCGGGCTCACGTGACAAAACCATACGCATTTGGGATGTGAGCGTTGGACAGTGCCTGCTCACATTGAACGGGCACGACAATTGGGTGCGGGGCTTGGCATTCCATCCGGGTGGCAAATATTTGGTATCAGCCAGTGATGACAAGACCATTCGGGTCTGGGACTTGCGCAACAAGCGATGCATGAAGACGCTCTATGCGCATCAGCATTTCTGCACATCAATTGGTGGGTGCAACATAAGCCACATATCAAGTTTGTAGTTTGTTTTTAACACATTTACTTTTTTTTTAGATTTTCACAAAGCGCATCCTTATGTCATTTCCGGCAGCGTAGATCAAACAGTTAAAGTTTGGGAATGTCGTTAGGAACTCGGCAAAAGATTTGCTTATTTCTCAATTTAAACATAATTAATAAAGCTACAATATTTATATATATAGATATATATATATGTATGCATATATATATATTTGAGTATGCAAAACAGCACACAGTCTCAGCCACCTTTACCAGATGCATCAATGCAAACATCAATTGTATATTTCAAAATATATCTATATATATATGTATGTGTATGTATACATATGATGTATGTCTAAAGTTAAAACCGAGCAAGCAGCAATTAGAAGAAAATAACTAAACAGCGAAAGAAACGAAATATTTATTTAATATATGGCCTCCTAACCAACTAACCTACCTACCTACCAACTATACAAAGTACATGCATATTTATATATATATACCTTTAAATATACATACGATTATTGTTAATTTAAATGCTGTGTAGACCCACGCCTCAAAAAATATAAAAAAGAACACATACAAAAAAAAAAAACAACAAATCGAAACAACACAAAACAAACGCCCACAAAGCACGCTCGCTAGCCGACAAAAACTTAAGATCTGTAGTTGAATTTTCGTAGTTTTCTTGTCAGTGTGGAAAACCAATTTGAAAAACGATATATTATGAAAATACGCATACACAAAAAACAATTGTACGACTTAAAATGTATTTGTCAAAATCCAAATGTTGCAATGTCACTCAACACAGTCTTAATAGACTTTATAGCGAAAATACGATACTATATGATGTTGTCGTCTCTGAATTTTGTTGCATATAAGCGCATAATAATATAGATAAATGTATGCCACACCCTCGCGCAATATAAGAACAGAAAACTCAACCACAACAACAAAAGCAGCAACAAACAAAAGTATTTTCCCTCTTCTAAATATACTATTATTATAACGCAGAGCGAACGATTTCTAATGGAAGGCAAATTTGTTATTAATTACTTGAAATTTTACTTTTATGAAATTTGAGGTAATTTTTATCTGAAAGAATAACAATCAACAACGCTTTTACAAACATTTATGAATACAGCTTGGACGTTTTGAGTTCTTTTTTGCTAAAGGATCTAAACAAAACCACAAACAACAAACAATACAAATAAAACTATATAAAATGTGTACAAGTTTAAGTTTGCTTTAAGTTCAAAAATATAATTTACTTTAGTGAAAATGCTGCAAATTTAATTTTAATTTTATTGTTCATAAGTGCAAAGGCAAAATATAGTAGTATATATGTATACATTATTAAATATTTGTGGAACATTGCAAATTTCGTGTAGACACACAAACATGCAGAAATTAAGAAGCAGAACCGGATTGTGGATTTAAACAAACAAGAAAACAAAAACCATTTGTAAACAATAAAATTTGCTTCTTCAAGAAACAGAAAAACGACAAAATCAACAATTGATGACATTTTAAATGCTCTGTACCCATATTGATATTGCGCCAGATCCATCCATGAATTGAGTGTTACATTTGCTTGCGAGAACTGGGTACAGGGTATTGCATAGTCGAACGCAGTCGATTATACACTACTCTCGTATTTGAAGCACCTATTTTTTAGCATAAGTTATGGGAATTACAATTAAACAAAAATACAAAAAACGAAACGCTTCTCTTATCACCAAAGCTGCTTTAAAATGTTGGCCTATTATCACGATAAACCGATAAAGCACACATGCAATCGATAATTAGCCAATTATTACTTTAATGGCAGTTTTATCGCTGGTTAATATAGATTGATATATATATATATACATACATAACATGAATAAATCCACAAATTTGTTTCACTTATAAACCATAAGCTATATTTGTTTATATATGCATACAAAATATTTAAATTAGGTCAATTCTCTGGCTGGGAGGCTTCGATTTCTGCTGCAGCCTGCGGTTTAGAAGCAGCAGTTGCAACTGTTTCCATTTCTTGCGTTCCAGAAGCTGCAGTCGCAACTGTTTCCGTTCCTTGCGTTCCAGAAGCTGCAGTTGCAACTGTTTCCGCTTCGTTCACTCTAGGAGCCGCTTCCATTTCTGCGTCGGGGTTTGAAGCTGGCGCACTCGCTGGCTCCTCAGCCATGTCTTCTGTTGCTTGTGTAACGCTCGCCACTTCTCTGTCTTGCGCCGGCAACTCCTCAGCTGCAGTATTCACCTCAGCTTCGGCTTCTGAGGCACTTCCACTGGACTCACTGTCTGGCTTTTTGTCTTCGCTTGGTTTTTGTTCGCGTGGACGTTTTGCCCGTTGTTTTTTCTTCAAGCGCTTTGCGCGTTTTTTTGCCGTGCGCTCCTCGGCAGCTCGTTTATTATTATCCAATTTCTGTTGATACGCATCATCAGCAGCTTCGCGTAGGCTTTGATTTTGTATATTCTTTTGGCGTGCATATTCCTTGCGTCGCAGATGGCGATAGACATGAAACTCGCCGGAGCCCGCACCAGCGCTGCTGCCCATCACATTACGCACAAATGTGGGCACAGAGGACATGTAGTCGCGCTCTCGGCGCTGCTCTGGTATAATAATTGGCTTTTCCTGTCAATATTAACTTAATTAGCTATTGTTTACAGTGAGCGACAATTAAGCTTACAGGATTTTTCATAAGTTTTTCCAGCTTCAATCTTTGTAAATCCGTAGCCGTTTTAATGAACGGCCCCAATGGCTTGTCTTTTTCCCCAGAATCACTGTCGTCGGATCCGGCATTCTTTTTCTTCTTTCGGGGCTTGTTTTCCGTTTCTTTAACTAAATTTTTAATCAGCGACATGTTTGTTGACAACAAATTCAGTGTGACTATTCGCGTGTTGGCGTTGAATGGTGATTGGTCGTTGTGTGTGCCCGGAAGAATACCAAAAATACTAGTCGCTTATTTTCGGTGAAGAAAGTGTATTTCATCTCTGGTTTGGTTCGGTCACACTGACGAGTTCCAGCCGAAAACAACGCGTTAATTTCTAAATTAACGACTCGAAATCGTAACTCGTGCTGTTTTAATGCTAGCGTAGCCAAAGAAATAATTGTCATATGTTTACAAATAGCCACCCGGACAATAAATCCCCGTTTATATTAGATATTCTAGTTAAAAATCAAAATCACGTACGCGCAATCGGTTTGAGCGCAGTGAGCAGAGCAGAGAGCAAGCAAGTAAGCAGCAGTCGCCAGAGCAGCGTAGAGTTGTGTAACACGGCAGCGTGAACGTGTAATAGAATTTGGATTTGGGTTTGTGCGCTAAAACAGAAACAGCAGCATGGCGCTCGAGATTGATGCAAAAAATGCGGCGGCGACTGGCGATGCTGGTACCATTGGCAAGGCCAAAGCCAAGGAGAACAAGAACCACAACAACAACAACGCACCCGCAGCCGGCGAAAAGAACTTGGTCAATGGCAGCAGCGCCGCAACGAAGAAGAAAGGTGCGTTAACTATGACATTTTCGATCAAAGCACCCCACCCCCCTCTTTTAGCCCCTCACCCTAATCACTTTTCTATGTGCTAATTGTGCGAATAAAACCAGCGAATGGCAATAACTGTCAAGTGCGATATTTGCGAGAAAAAATAGTCCATCACATAACATTTTTACGTTACGTAATGTATTTTTTTCTATAATGCTTTAAATGCGGCCTGCCGTCTATTGCTGGGCACTATTGTCGTTGCCTCCCCAACGGGCAGAACCGCGTGCGTTTCAATTGCATTTGTATAAGTGGGAGTTACGTACTGCGTACATTGCGATGAGCGAGTATTTGTGTTCGTGCCTTTTCTTTTATACATAGCAACGCACGATAAACGCACACACTCATGTTTTTATGAAGAAATGTATGTATGTCGTTGCCCGATGTTCATTAACCCCCTGCAGCGGCGACAGCGGCACCCAAAGATTTAAATGTTTCTTTAACCTACAATTACCACGTGCTTACCACTTAACGCATTCGCAGGCAACAAGCAAACTAAACTCTCTCAAGCATTAAAACATAAACGCATTTGAACGATAAATCGCCCTGTCAATTATGTAAATCATGATTTTTCTTCAAAATGCAAAATGCATCTACAACAAACTGATCCCAAGCATAACTCTCAACGGCCTCTCTCTCTCTCTCTCTCTCTGTCTTGTTTTTGTTTAGCTCTCAGCCCCTGCTCTCCGTTTATTGGTTTGTTTACGAAATTTGATTTCGGTGTAATTTCTAACTGTGCTGTTGAAATTAGCGTGGCTCTGTGAAAAAAAGATGCCTGAAAATTGAGTTTAGTTTCGAGTTTAGCCGCTGTATTCTTGCAGGTCTGCCTTATCAGCGGGTGCTGTGAATCGTTTTGTTTGCTTTTCTCTTGTTTTGTTTTACAGTACTCGCACACACATGCATCCAGACACCATGTGTGTGTGCATGTGTGCGTAAATTTATATGTTATGTGCCTGGGGCCGGTTACAGTGAATGGCAAAAGTAAACGCTCACAAAGCATTATTATATAACAAGTAAGCCATAATGTAGGTGAAGTCAGGTCGTTCTGGTTGCCCTCCAGCAAATTCTTAGTTTTTTATTTCATTTTCTACGCAATGTTTGGGAATGGTTGCCAGCAACAATAATTTCTTGACAATTCAAATTTTTTCAAGCACGAGTAATTAGCTGGTTTTACGCGTTTCACTGTGCACTGCTGCCTGTCTGATGCACATATTTTTGATTTAATTAGGACCTGATTATTGCACATCGTATCAATAAATTTCATCATCCCATTTTATTAATGTGCCGCACATTGTGAACTGGAACCTCTAAGCCGAACTTAAATGGTTCAGAGCCAGATCTTAGCTCATCTAAGTAGATTGTGCAAGCTAATGAAGTTTTTCAACAATAAGCTAATTAACATACATGCATATAATTTATGAACACGTAACTAGTTCGTGAACTATGCTCGCCGGGAAACCCCCACCGAAAGCATTAACAATAGTTGATACTCAAACAAGATGACGCCCTTGACCACAATTTGAATAACAATTGTTGTTTCTTGTTTTGTAATATTTGCAGGCAAGAAAAATCGCAACAAAAGCCCGCCTCAAAATGCAGTCGAAGCTGAAGCTAGCGCCGCTCTAAGCAATGGCCATTCGGAGAATGGCGATGGCGCCGATGCCAATGCAAATGTGCTGGCCGAGAAGGGCGAGGCTGTCAGTGCAGGCGTTTTAGCGGGGGATGGAGCCGAGGGTGGTGCTTCTGCTGAGGGAGCTGTGGCTGAGGGTGATGCAGCTGCTGCCGGAGAAGATGTTGATTTGGATGCTTTGCACGATATTGGCATAACGGTTAACATCAGTAGCCCCGGGACAGATGTGCTATCCGTGCAGCTGTCCAGCATGGAGCTAGTGCAGGAGATACATCAGCTGCTCATGGATCGCGAGGAGACATGCCACAGAACATGCTTCTCACTGCAGCTGGACAACGTGACGCTTGACAATTTTGCTGAACTTAAGACGATTGAGCCGCTGGAGCAGGGCTCTACCATACGCGTCGTCGAGGAGCCGTACACAATGCGTGAGGCACGCATTCATGTGCGCCATGTGCGCGATCTTCTCAAGAATCTGGATCCGGCCGATGCCTACAATGGCATCGATTGCACCTCGTTAACCTATTTGAATACCATAACACAGGGCGATCTGCTGGACAAGAAGCGGACACGTCCGGACTCTGTTGATTGCACACCGCCCGACTATGTGACGCCTGGTGTGCGTGAGCCGCCTCTGTTGCCGCTGCATCCAAATATTAAGAATGCGAAGGGACCACAGGCACTCAAAGTGTTGACCACATCGGCATGGAATCCGCCGCCCGGTCCACGCAAGTTACATGGTGATCTGATGTATCTGTATGTGGTCACCATGGAGGATAAACGCTTTCACATCTCTGCCTGCTCCAAGGGCTTCTACATTAATCAATCCACAGACGAATGCTTCAATCCCAAGCCGGACAATCCCAGCCATTTGAGTCATTCGCTCATCGATCTACTCTCGCACATCTCACCGTCGTTCCGGCGCGCCTTTCAGGCCATACAAAAGCGTCGCACCATGCGCCATGCATTCGAGCGCGTGGCGACTCCTTACCAGGTGTACCAATGGGCTGCGCCTCAACTGGAGCACACCGTGGATGCCATACGTGCCGAAGATGCCTTTAGCTCCAAGCTGGGGTAAGTCGATGAGTGGGCTTACAGCCTGCCGAATTTGATTTCATATAAACATTTTTTCTTTTTTTTACAGCTACGAGGAGCATATACCCGGTCAGACGCGCGACTGGAACGAGGAGCTGCAGACGACCCGGGAACTGCCACGCAAGACACTGCCAGAGCGCTTGCTGCGCGAGCGCGCCATCTTTAAGGTCCACGGGGACTTTGTGACGGCCGCAACACGCGGCGCCATGGCTGTCATAGATGGTAATGTGCTGGCCATTAATCCCGGCGAGGATGCCAAAATGCAAATGTTCATTTGGAATAACATATTCTTCTCGCTGGGCTTCGATGTGCGTGATCATTACAAGGAACTGGGTGGCGATCATGCCGCATTTGTGGCGCCACGCTATGATTTGCATGGCGTGCGTGTCTACAATGCGGTGGATATCGAGGGTCTCTACACGCTGGGCACCGTTGTCATTGACTATCGTGGCTATCGTGTGACCGCCCAGTCCATTATTCCAGGCATACTGGAACGGGAGCAGGAGCAGTCCGTTGTCTATGGCTCCATTGACTTTGGCAAGACGGTGCTCAGTCATCCCAAGTATCTGGAGCTCCTGCGTCAGGCCGGCAAGCACTTGAAGATCCTGCCGCATTCGGTGCTGAATGAACGTGATGAGCCCGTGGAGCTGTGCTCCTCGGTCGAGTGCAAGGGCATCATTGGCAACGATGGACGTCACTATATTCTGGATTTGTTGCGCACGTTTCCACCGGATGTAAATTTCCTCAAACTGCAGGATGTGCAACTTAGCAAGGAACTGACCGATATGGGCTTTCCCATTGAACATCGCCACAAGCTGTGCTGCCTGCGCCAGGAGCTGCTCGAGGCCTTTATTGAGGATCGCTATGTGACTTTCATACGCATTGCTGCAGTGCATCTGCAGCAGCTGAATGCCAAAAAACAGGCGGCCACGGCAAATGCCGAAAAGGAGCTGCCCGCCATTGCTGAAAAGCAGGAGGAGCCCAACGAGGAGCAGCCAGAAAAGACCGAAGAGCAGCCAGCAGAGAAAGAGGAATCTAAGCCCACTCCCAGCGAGACAAAGAGCGCTGAGGCCATGGTGAATGCCATACGCGAGGCCCAATCGAATGTGGCCGTCTCCAATGAGGTGCAGGCCGCTGAGGTTGTTAAACGCGCCTGCGCCGCTGTGGGCTCGCTCAAGGAGAAGGAGTTTGATTTCCGATTTAATCCAGATGTCTTCTCGCCCGGCATACGTCATGTTGATGGACCCGACGGCGGCGTGCAATCGCTGGCCAAGCAAAAGCGCCTCGTCCAGGATGCCGCTGAATTTCTGGTTCTTAAGCAAATACCCGCCTTCATCAAGGAGCACATGGCTCACTCCTCACCACCCATCGATGGCCAGAGTCTGACTGAATCGCTGCACAGTCACGGCATCAATGTGCGCTATCTGGGCAAGGTGATCAAAATGTTGGGCCAAATGCCGCGCATGGACTATCTGCATCGCATTGCCATACTCGAGATAATTGTGCGTGCCACCAAGCACATCTACTACACATATATGCAGAGCACCGAGCCACTGCATCTGTCGGCGGCAATAAGTCATTTCCTCAATTGTCTGCTAACCACGGGACCGGTCAATCCCGCCGTTAGCAGCGACGAGCTGCACAAGAAACAGCCCCGCAACAACAGCGGCAAGCACAACAAGCACAAGGCCGCCAAGGCATCCAAGCCGCAAGCGGCAGCAGCACAGAATGGCAATGCCACGGCAGCGGGCAGCGGTGGTGCAGGTGCTGCAACATCTGGTGCCACAAGCAGCAACTGCGACTGGACGCTGGTAACACCACGTTCGCTTTGGCAGCAAATCCGTAAGGAGGTTAAAGCATATTGGAACTGGGAGCTGGACTGTGACTCCATTGAGAGCGCTGGCGCCAAGTATGGACTGTTGCGCATCAGTTTGTTGCGTGCCTTCTGCCTCAAGGTGGGCATCCAGGTGCTGTTGCGCGAATATAACTTTGAGTCGAAGCACAAGCCCACCTTTGGCGACGACGACATTGTCAATGTGTTCCCCGTGGTCAAGCACATAAGTCCACGCGCCACAGATGCCTATAACTTCTATACGACGGGCCAGGCCAAAATCCAGCAGGGCATGCTCAAGGAGGGCTACGAACTGATTAGCGAGGCGCTCAATTTGCTGAACAACGTGTTTGGCGCCATGCACCAGGAGAATGGCTCCTGTCTGCGCATGTTGGCGCGCCTCAGCTATCTGCTGGGCGATGCCCAGGACGCCCTGGCCATACAACAGCGTGCGGTCATCATGAGCGAGCGCGTCAATGGCATTGATCATCCATCAACCATTCTGGAATATGTAAGTATTGAAAATATACTGTGTGACACATATATTTTCTGCCCATTTTTAATGGATATTGGGTACAAAGATTTTTCACATGCATGAACCTAGGTTTCAATTTCGAATTGGTGTCCGTTGAGAAGTGAATTAAATTATCATTAATTGCTATATTTCTCTCTTCCCTTAGACACATTTGTCGCTCTACTCGTTTGCCAATGGACATGTGGGCATGTCCCTGAAGCTGCTCTACCGTGCACGCTATTTGCTGGTGCTTATCTGTGGCGAAGATCATCCCGAGGTGGCTTTGATCGATGTGAGTAGCCAAATGCAATAAGATAAAGATAGTCCGATTAAATACTGATTTCCTATTTATTTCCTCACACAGAGCAACATCAGCTTGATACTGCACGCGCTGGGCGAGTACGAGCTGTCGTTGCGTTTTATTGAGCACGCGCTCAAGCTGAATCTGAAGTACTTTGGCAACAAGGCGATGCATGTGGCCGTCAGCTATCATCTGATGGCGCGCATTCAATCCTGCATGGGTGATTTCCGCTCAGCGCTGAACAACGAAAAGGAGACCTACTCCATTTACAAGTCACAGGTGTGTGTTATTGAGCAGCCCATTGGGAGCAGCATCTCAATAAAATCCTTTTGCATGCTTACAGCTGGGCGAGAAGCACGAAAAGACGCGTGAGTCGGCAGAGTGCCTGCGTCTGTTGACCCACGAGGCTGTGGCGTTGCAGCGCAAGATGAACGACATCTACTCCAATGGAAAGCTGACCAGCGATTTGCCGCCCATACACATAACGCCGCCCTCGATGGGCTCTGTGTTGGAAATGCTAAACACAATCAATGGCATACTCTTTGTGCATATCAGGTGGGCACCCAAATTTAAAGCTAATCCTAATCTGTATGCTAAAGACTGGCTTCACTCCACAGCCAAAAGGACATTGTAAAGGTTCGCAGCGAGATTGAGAAGCATTTGAAGACGAATAACGAGGAGAATGATGTGCCCGATGAGAGTGAGATAACCAGTGCACTCAAGACCATTGTGGCTGCTGTCAATAACAATGATAATACGTCCGAGACTGAGCAGCCAAAGGATGAGGCATCCGCAGCAGGCACGCCCACGCAGCTAACAAATGGTAGCGAGGAGTCGACTGCGACGGTTTCAAGTTGAATGCAGCAACAACAGTAACAGGAATGCAGACAGCATTCACTATTTCATAGGCAACAACGAGACACACCACACACACCACAGACACACACACACACACCAAAAAAAAAAATCACACTAACCATCTACATGAGAGTCACAAAATTTTCAACTGTTGTCCAGCATGTTTGTGTTTGTCAACGCTTCATTTTATTTCGGGGACTGAGCAAAATTCGCAACAACAAAGTGTTTTTACTTTCAAACAAGAACCGAAATGAATAACCAAAAACTGAAAGAGAAAAGTATACAACATAAAATAACAACTAAATAAATAAAGCATAATTATTTATGTTTTTTCTAAAGGCTGCTCTTCTACTGCTCACATGTGTAACGTTAAATATTACTATATACAAATACCGTGTACGGCCATATCCTTAGATGATAAACGGCTTGAAACATTTTAGCTTTAGTCTATCAAAAACAAAACATAAACAACTACAAAAAAAACTATGAAACACTACCAATCATCCTCCTAATCATCAACAGCTTTAGAGAAGAACAAAAAAACTTAAACAATTGTCATTGTCTGTAGCAAACCAATTTTTTTTTTTTGTTAAACATTTGATAGGCGCCAGTCAAATGCCTTGTTTTATAGTTTATAAAAACGTAAAACAACATGTAGCTAGTATGCATTGTTTTTGTTTTGTTGAACAAAAAAATATTTACATAATTTAAGTTTGCGCTTAACTGAAAGAAAAGCGACGGATAATACGAAGTACGATAAATCAAATGAAAATGGTTCTTTTTCTGTTATACAATTACCATATAGATATATAGAAATATATATATATATATATATATATATATATATACAAACATATTGTAATGCATACAACACACACACACAAACACATTTGGGTCCTTTTAAATGCCAATAAGGACTTGAAACATTTAATCACATGAACAAAATGTTTTTTATTATTAAAAATGATCAAATAAAAAAAACAAAAAATGCAAAATGCAGTTCGATACCGATGTCAATTACTAAACTTAGTTGCTAATTAAATTAAGTATATATAGTAATTTATATATATATATATATATATATATATATATATTTAAGTTTGTATTGATAGTACCAATTTAGAATAATTCTCTCAGCGCACATCACTTGCGCTTCCTGCACTTGTTTCGCCCCTTGCGCCGGCGACCCGGCGTCTTTCCGGGCGACTTGCCATTCTTGGGTGTCTGAGGTTGTTGTGGCTGCTGTTGCTGCTGCTGCTGGGATTTGGCGCCGCCCGCAGTGGCACCTGCATTGCTGTTCGCCGTATTGGCCGCAGCGCTGTTCTGCTTGTTGAGGCGATTGGCGGCGCTCTGTCCGCTTATCTTTTTGGAGGGCAACAGATGTTGACTGACCAGCTCGCCTAGCACGCCCTGATGAGCCAGCATGGTTAGGAACGTGCAAATGAACTTGTCATAGTTGTGTGTGCGACGACTGGCGTCCACCTTAAACATTTGCCGGCGATCGTTCTCATCGGCCAAATGCTGCTCATTGATGGCTATTTCCGTATCCAGATTCTTGAGCAGCGATTGTAAATCGCGCGCTGTGAACGCACTCGGCTCCAGCAGCGTGTTGGGCGTATCCGGACGCTGCTGTTCATCGCGCTCGCCCTGCTCATCGGCTTTGAGCAGCTTCTGGAGTGTGCCGGAGACAATTGCCTGATTGGTGCGCAACATCTTCAGCTTATGCGTGATGGCTATGCGCCGATCGGGCACCACTGCCATCAGATTGAAGCGTATGTCCTGCTCGCCTGTCGCTATGCCCAAGCGTTCAGCCATGACGCGTCGAAACTTATCTGTCCAATCCTCGTGCTCTTCCCAGCAGCCATGGTTCATGGGATATGGCTTTAAGCCGTCCAGCTCAAACAGTTGCCCATTTATAGGCACAAAGCTGACAAAATGAAAGGCTTCGCCGGTAAAACGACAACTCGCTACACCAGCTCCAGTGCGTTCCAGGCGACGACGCGCCTGCGGCATGGCATGCGAGTTGTGGGCACAGGCTAGCTCCGGCGTATTGCCTATGGCTAGACCCTTGTTTTCGGGACTCATGCCCTTGGTGTGAGCCTTGAGACGACTCAGCGTTTCGCCCAGCTGCAAATTGTTCTCGTTGCAGTTGAGTAGCACGGAAAGCAATGCATGGGTTGCACAGCTATTGGGCACCACCTGCTGGGCAAAAAAAATGCTCGAGATTGCTTCCTCATCCTTGACAAATATCTCTGCAGTTGTCTCGACTATTTTTCGACGCGCCCGACGTTCTTCGATCCAGCGAAAGAGAAAAATGAAGCCGTATGGACTCTCAATGGGCTTTTGCAGGTCGTACACTTCTTCGACTTGCACGTCGTGACCTTCAATAAAAGTTGCCAGTGAATAATATAACAACAAGCCGTTCAAGTTTATTTACTTACAGCCAAAATCTTCCAGCAGCAAAGTAAAAAGACCCGGATCTGATTCTAGCTCTAGCCAGCCGTCCGCCAGTTGTGCCATTGGTAGTGTATTATTGTTGCCGGCACTGCCTGCAGTGGTACTGGTGCCGCCGCCTGCGACGTTCATTGCGCTGGCCAGCTTGGAAACGGATTTTCACAGAACTTTTTCCACAATTATCAAATGCAAACAAATTTGTTTTTCTGCGCCGCAGGCCTGTGAGTGGTAACGCTATAGCTGCTCGCGTTCTGTGTGAATTACAATTTTCTTAAAACAGTGTGGCAACACTTTTTAGATTTACACTCAGCTGTTTTGACGTAACTCTCGCTCGGCATTTTCCTGTCTTGCAAACTAAATCATATTTTAAAGTTAACATGGTGCGATTAAATTTAGTCTCTTTAACAAAACGTGTGCCTCTTATACAATTCCGCAAGGGCGGTCTATCAGCGGCGAACAACAAGCCAAGCCCAAGTCAACAGGCAAGTTCAAAGGATTCAGAAGGCAAAAAGGTTAACTATATAGACCATTTACTACAGTAGACGTTGCGCATTACGATTAAGACATAAGTTTTGTTATTAATATTTCGCTTCAAATACCACAGGTTACAGGTGGACCAGCAATCGAAGACTGGGAACTGCCTGCTCGTTATGCCCGTAAGCCGATCGACCCACTGGAGGCTGAATATATCAATAATGGCGGAATACCAAATTAATACTTGATTTCGAAATGACTTAAGCGTTGCTTAAAATAAATTATTTAATCGAATGAATGCCTTGTAAACACATCGTAATGCTTTGCTTGTAATTTGCGTGACAGCTGTTTCGACATTCACATGCAAACGCGGACAACATATGTTAAGTGTAAATTTATTTACGTTGATTAAATTACAAGAATTTTGTATTGTGCGTAGACTCTTCGTTTGCAGCTATATTTAAATTGTAAATGCACAAACGCATTGCAGAAAGCTCACTGTTAAGTGAGGAGCAGCTATGTTAGATGGGGAGCCATGCTGCATATTTATTGGAATTGCCATTCCAATAGGTTTCAGTGCTTATCTTGCGCCAATGTAAATCAGACGTGATTTCTCGTACGTACGACATTTACCGTTGCCGCTGTCTGTGTTTGTTTTGTGTTACACCGCGTTCGACCGTCCCATCCCCCGCACAGCCGTCGAACGGCACAAAGAAAGAGTGGAAAATTTTTTCAATTTTCAAGGCAGAACCAACCAATTTTACCAACTTTTCGCATTGTGCCATATTGCGTAGCAGACGTGTGTGCTTTTTTTGGCCAGAGCAACGTGTGCTGGCCTAAATTCCTGTCGACCCTTTAGACGTTCTTTCTTGGATGGGTGTGAAGCGTAGTATGCAAGTTAACTGGTGCAGCAACAAGGACTGTTTGGGCCTACGTAAGCGTGTCTGCGGATTGCATCAAACTTGGAAGTGGCTACACCAGACGCCCGCCCTGCACGAATATCTCATCTCCGCTAGCTCTGTGGCAGCAAACATCGCAGCCAGCAAGTCCACCACGCTCTAAAGTCCAAAACAACAACCAAAAAAAATATATATATATAAAAAAAAATAAACAAAAGCAATAAACCAAAAGGAATACGACAAGCAGAGCAGAACAACAACAAAGCGTCAGACAGAAAAATAATAAGCTAAAATAGAAGCGCTACAGATAATAATTAATACAACTAACACACACGCACACACAGCGCGGCATAGACATATAGACATAGACACAAACTCAACCTAACCACAAAATAAGTAAGAACAGCGGCCGTTAAAAACCTGCCCAAAATAAATACATATATATGTATGTATGTATATATGTCAATTAGCGACTTACGCTGACGTTGACCTTGTTTTTGTAACAACGAACGCAAATAGTGAGCAAGTGCATTGCCGCCGCCTGGCAGACAGTGGGAGAGCGAAAGAGAGCGACATAGCAACAGCGCCAATTGACTTCCTTGTAAGAAGAGCGCAACAGCAACAACAACATCAGCGCTGCAGCGAGTTGTGCAATAAAAGAAAAAAAGACCAGAGAAATTTATACCAGCAGCTGTGCCATTTTGCCTGATTGTTAAATTAAATATTTAATATGAGCATACTGTTGCGGCGCAATTCGAGCCAGCTGCACTTGCTGCAGCGTCTGGGCGTAGCGTCGTCGGCAGCAATCACGCGGCTCGCATCGAGCACTAATGATAACAACAATGTAACTGACACTGCAACAACAACAACGACGCCGACGCCGACGACGACGACGACGACATCTGGCAATAAGCGCAAAACGCTTGCTGCTGTGGCTGACGCTGATATCAAGAAATCGGTTTTCATTTCGCAATCGAGCGACATCTTCACTAATTTGGCTCTGGAGGATTGGCTGTATAAGAACTTTGATTTCGGGCATCATCATGTGCTGCTCCTGTGGGTCAACGAGCCGTGCGTTGTCATTGGCCGCCATCAGAATCCGTTTACCGAGGCGAACGTGTCCAAGCTCATGGAGCGCGGCATCACGCTGGCCCGTCGCAACAGCGGCGGCGGCGCCGTCTATCACGATCGGGGCAATCTCAACTGCACCTTCTTTACGCCCCGCGAGCGCTACGATCGCAAGTACAATCTGAACATTGTGACGCGCTCCCTGTTCCGCGAGTGGGCCATTAAGACGGAGATCAATGATCGCGATGATATTGTTATCGCCAACAAAAAGGTTAGACATGTGGCCAAGCGCCAAACGCTTCAGCGATTATGTACTTAAGTGCTTATCAACCTAATTGAAAAAAATAACTCACATCTGTTGAGGCTTGGCCTCCAGCTGAACCCAGCTTAGAATAAATAGCCTTCAGCTTATGATTGCTAGAAAGACAACGTTCCAAATTGAGTCAATGAAAATTTTCCATTTAAAAAGAAAAAGCGCATCAATTTATTTTTGCAGATCTTCAGTTCTCAAATTTAAATTGTTACCCTTGAAGAAGCCATATCCGAGCCCGAAAATAAAGCGAAGGCTTACAGTTCAAGGTTTTTTTTATACCCCTGCAGAGGGTATTACAAGTTTGTCATGAAATGTGTGTCGCATAGCACCGACCCCATTAACCATATATATTCTTGATCTGTCTGACAAAAGTTTGCTTAGGCAAGTCTTTTTGCAGGCAGTATCGGAGTATTGCAACTTGGAAAGGTATTTAATATTCGGCTAGCCGTTGTATTTCCTTTCCTTATTAATGTTCTCTTTTTACATTGTCTTTGTCTCTTCATTATCTCGTTCTCAATTGGTTTGTTGAACCTTATCTGTAACCTTTCTATTTTATTTATCAGATATCAGGCACGGCCGCCAAGTTGGGTCGTCCCAATGCGTATCACCACTGCACCATTTTGGCCAGCGCCAACAAGCTGCATCTGGGCGAGTCGCTCGTCAAGGAGCCAGCCAATTATATAAGCCGTGCCACCGCCTCGGTGCCCTCGCCCATACGCAATCTGGTCGATGTTAATCGCAATGTTAACGTGCCGCAACTGCTCTCCGCCGTGGGCTATGAGTATCTGCGCACCGCAGCGACAGAACTGGAGGATGGTGGCAGCACCCAGACAATGAAGCAACGCGGCTTTCAGTTGATCAATCCCACGGAGAAATGGTTCCCCGGCATTGAGGAGCTGCGCGCCAACTATAGCTCCTGGGATTGGGTCATTGGCAAGACGCCCAAGTTTACGGTGGAAAAAGAGCTCGAGGTGAAGGGCGATGAGCGTGGCATGAAGCTCAAACTAAACGTTGAAGTGGAAGCTGTGAGTATTATCATATCCTTCAATCTGCTGCACATTTCTAATGCATCCCTTTCGCTTGGACAGGGTCTGATGTCCAAAATATGCTTGCAGCTGCCCCAGAGCGAGCAGCTGGTGCCGGTGGTCACTCCGCTGCAGGGCCAAGCCTACAATGAACAAAATCTGAACGGCATTATGGACGCCCTCAAGCTGGTGTCCACCTCCAATATGCAGCAGGCGATGAACGGCTCAATTTGAGTTTTGTTTTGCTAGCAGGATCAACAGCGATAGTAGTTGCCTCTGTTTTAGCCATTTCATATATATATTACAATTTGATTTCATATTATGATCTATACAACTGGTCTAAATACCTGAACTAACCTAGCATGTAAGAACATTAATATTTTCCATATATATTTTATATACGATTTGCAATAAAAACGCGTTACATGAAATGTACTGCAAGATGTTTAAAAAAAGGGTGGGAGGTGCCAAAATTATGACTTGCAATTATGACCTTCATGTGCCCATAGCGCATCGGGCGCGTTAAACAGAACGAGTTCAAAAACGTTTATCTTTCCAAAATCGGACCATTTTGAACCGATTTGGCTCAAAAGAAAAATCTTCAAAATTATAACGGCATTTTTTCGCTTTTTTAAACTGGCCGTATTTCGGCTAAATAACGTCCGATCTTGGCGAGATTGGTCTCGTTCGACTCGTAATCAAAGCCGCTTTTAGCCAAAGTCGTCATTTTTCTCAATTTGGGTCGTTTCGGATTTTTGCGATTTTTTTGCGCTATATGAAATGTACTACAAAAAGTAAAGCACCCTTTCGGGCTACAAATTCATGTGTTGAATGAAATGTGTATCGAAATGTATCGAATATTTTCGGGCTTAATATTAACATGATTTTGTACTTCTATAAATAAAAGCAGTGCACACTTGCTGCATGCAAGAGAAACTCTTTTGCAAATAACCCTGCATACTCTTAGGCAGGCTATAATGCGACTTCCAAATTTTGTAATTTGAATATCTAGGGTATATATATCTAGGGTATATATATATATATTTAGGATGTATATTGTCCGATTTCGGTAAGATATGCCCTTTCAAATTGTACGGACTATGACTATTCAAAATCTCGCATTCCAAGAGTTGACCCAAGTTTGACTAAAAATGGGTTCAAAATGGCCTGAAATCAACAAAATTTGATTCTTTGGCTTTTATTTTTTAGTGTTTCATAAATCTTATAATTATTAAAACACTGCCGAATTCTGAACATATTTATTTATCATTTTTATTTTCAAATAAATATTACACACAGAGAAATCAAAGCATTCGTTTTGCCTTTAATGTAATGCCAAAAATGTTTCATTTTGTAGTTTGAACTTTCTTTTTCAATTTACTTTCAGAAGTTGCCGAGTTTTTTGAATTCTTGGCCAAAAACACAATAATCGATAATAATAAAACAACTGATAGTTAACGTTTAGCAACAGCTATTACACATTTAATTTTCAATTGGTTATACATATACAATAATATGCATATAATTAGTGCGCATAGTTATACATTAATAAAAATATATATAATATATATTTATATATATATGTATATATATGTGGACACAACTAAAAATGCAGACGAAATAGAGGCGTACGTTTACAAATAGTATATATCGTATATAGCATATACTATATATCCATATTCTATAAATAGTGAAAAATAGTCAAAAACATTTTACATATATAGAGTTATACATACATACAGCATACATATATATAGATTAGTATAAATAATTGTATATATATAGAATTAGGTTTAGGTTTAGGTTTAGGTTTTTAAATGCAATTCGTTTTTTTGTTTTGTTTCTTGTTTCTGTTCGTAATATTTAATTAGGTCTAACTTAGGCTGTTAATTGTTAGAGATTTACATGCGACTACCCAGCTTAGATGTTTGTTATCCGATTTATGTTTAGGATTTTCTTAAATTGTTGTTTGTTTGCTTTTCGTTTTAAATGTTAATTACGTTTAGCACACATTTAGTTAACGTTATTATTATTACGATTAGTATTATGGTTTTTATAATTTCTATTATTTGTAAACTAATTCTAGAAAAACACATAGCAACAATTGTTGAAAATTCGTTAAGCTTTTTGTTCTCTGGTTGTGCTTGCTTATTGTTGTTATTGTTGTTGTTCTTTTTGTTTACGTTTTGTTTTTGTTGTTGAGCAACTTACTTAATTTAAACAGAATTTCGTTAGCACGCTTATTATTATTATCGTTTTTACTCGTTTCTTTGAGTGTAGCTCGGCGTTTAAAACGACCGTTACAAGTTGTGGTGTGCAGCTGTTTTATCGTGTTATCGAGTTATCGTTTATCTTTATCGTTATCGTTTTTTTAAATCTTTAAACAACTGTATTCTATCTACAAAAGGAAACTGTTACTACAATTCAATTCACTTTCACGGGGCGCAGACGGGGGGAATGTTCTTCATATATATCATATTCTACATAATTGTTCTTCATTCTTTTACTTTCTGTTGGGCGTGGGGCGGGGCATTGTTTGTGTGGGCGTGGCACATGCAATGACTTGCTTAAAGCTTATACACTCAAACGTGTGTGTGTGTTAGGGTGTGTATGAATGTTTGTGAAATTGATATAGAATGGAAAAATAAGATTGGAAAATTTGAAAACGAGTTGGCAAAGCGGGAAAAAGGTGGAAAATTTTTTAGTTTTTTTGTTTAGTTCTCGGCAGGGGCTACAGTTGCGTTCATATACATATAGTCGTATAGTTCAGTTATAGTGTGCTCTGTTATATGTACATCGCCTGGGTAGCTTGCTAGTAAGTATATAAATATAGTATATATATATTATATATATAAAGAAGCGGAAGTATACGAGAAAGTTAGGAAAAAGCAAAAGCAGGACCGCTCCTTGTTACATAAAATAGGGTATAAGTTTGTCGATATATGCGTTGATTTATATATATATATATGTGTGTGTGTATATAGAGAGCAGAGCTGAAAAACTTGAATTGATTTTTTTTGTCATGAATTTCTAAAATCTAGTGCAAAATTGAGAACTGAAAGAATTTGTGATATTTAACATAACTGTTGTTGTTCCGCTAACAGAAGTCTGTAGAATCTAACTAAACTGTTAATATGCAAATAACAGCAGCTGTTAAGTTTACATAAAATAATGTAAAAGAATTGCGAATCAATTGAAACGAAATTTGGAAACATTCTTTAAAAACGGACGACAATTTTCCAGCTCTACCGAATAGAGAGAGTGAGTATATATATGTGTGTATATATAAATATGGAATATGCTATATGAGTATATATATATATATATATATATGTATGTATGTGTGGAGGCCATATAGTGAGCAGTAGTAGTAGTAGTAAAGGGGGAAAATTGTTGCCTCCTGTGCTAGTAGTAGTAGTAGTAAGAGTCTGTAGTAGCTCCATAATGACTGTGACGGCATAATGGTGATGATGATGATGATGTTGCAGACGAGTCAACCGTGTGACTGGGAGATTTGGATTGGGTTTGGGTTTGGGTTCGGGAAGGTATTCGAAATGGCTCGAATACCCATTGTTGTACTACCAGTGCATCGTGCGCAGCTGATCCAAAATGCGCTGCTTGAAGAAGGTGCCCAGCATGCCAAAGACAGTGGATACGGCCGCAATGGCCATCATGACCTGCATGACGCAATGTATGCCGGACAGCTCCTCCTCGGTTTGCTTGTGGCGATGCCGCATGCGATGATGCCGACGACCGCTGCCCAAGCCGCTGCTTTCGTGCAGGCGCTGCAAGCTCTCCATGTCCTCATCAAACTGCGGTATTATTGCCAAATTGATGACCTCCGTTTTGGACAGCAGCTGCTCGTTGGCAATCGTGTGCGCCTCAGTGCCGCCCTTGCTGGTGGCCTCATTGTGCTCGCGCTCCCGCTCCCGCTGCTGCTCCAGCTCACGCACACGCGATCTCTCATCCAGCATTGTGTTGTCGCGACTAAAGTCAAAATCGCGTCCATTGGGCAGCTGCGGCGACTGCTGCTGCTGCTGGTGCTGCTTGGTTGTGGGATACTCGGCCAGATTGACCTTGGTGAGGAAGTGCAGGCTGCCGCTCGGCTTCTGTTCGGTCTGTTGGTTTGGCTGTGCGAGCAGCGAGCGAGGCGTTGCCTCTGTGGCGCCCAGAGTGGCCAGCTGATCGCGCACGCGCGTCTCCTGGAACTGATTCTTCTTGATGCCCAGCACCTCGGACAATGGCCGATTGATCATGGGCAGCAGAGAATCAGAGGTGGGTCGTATTATAAAGCTGCCACCGTTTGGTGCATGAGCGGGCGGCTCCAGTATCTCCGGCTGCAGCGGCTTGGGCGTCACAGCGGCAGCGCCCGAAGCCGGGGCGGGCTTATCGCCTGCGCTCTCGTCCTCGCTGTCCGTGTAAACGGAATCGTCGGAAGAATCGTCCGAGCTGTCCTCGTTGTTCGTCTTGGCCAGCTCTGGCGATTTGGAGCCGGTGAACTTGTGCGTCAGATTGCGTATGGGCTCGTACTTGGAGCTCTCCGAATCACCGCGATAAAGCAGCGCCACCTTGCCATCGGGTGTTAGTACGGGCGTTATTTTTGGATGTGGCGATGGAAAACGATGACTGCTCTCCGGATCCGGTGACAAGGCATCGAAGTCTGTGAACTGTGTCGCTGGCTTCTGTTGCTGTGCCTGCTGTTCCAGCTGCTGCTTCTGATGCAGCTGGTGCTGCGGATCATTGCCATCGGCATCGGTGGGCGTCTGCTGATAGACGATGCCCACTTTGCCCAGCGGCGTGGATATAATCTTGATGGCATCATTGCTATTCTTTCGGAAATAGTGATTCACACCGGAAGCGCTTTTCGAGCGCTGCGAACCAAAGAAGCCAGCGCCATCGGCATTGTCACCGTATTCATCATCGACACCGTCATCGTTATCCTCGCCATCCTCATCATCGTTAGCAAAATGGCCGCTGCTCTCGCGCAGATCAATCGCAGTGCTCGGCACGGCCACGGCGGCGACAACCGAGGGCTCATTCTCTTGCTGCTGCTGCTGCTGCTGCTGGCTCTCCGTGAGCAGCTTTTTGCGTATGTGTTCCAGATGCAATTGCCTGTAGCTGTTGTTGGGCCGGAAGCGCGCCTTGTAGCCGCCAGTGCCGGAGCCGGCGCCGGCGCCGCTGCCCTCCTCATTCACAAAATGCTCCTCATCGGCGCGCGGACGCGTTGTACGCGGCCGTTCCAGTGCCAAACGCTCATCGTCCTCATCATAGCCCATGTCCTCCTCCTCTTCATTCGGCGGCTGTTGTTGCTGTTGTTGTTGTGCCGCTGCAGAGATCAGACTCTTGGGATCGGGCAGCTGTTCGGGTTCCTCGTCATCGTCCTCGTCATCATCTGCAAATAAGCTCGTCTCCTCGTCCAAACCATCGTCATCATCATCATCTTCATCATCGTCATCGTCATAGAGATCCGCTTGCATGCGTTCGGTATCGGATTCTATGTCCTCCATGGCATAGTCATCATCCTCATCATCCTTCTCGCCCAACGCAACCTCTGCCTGCTGCCCCTTGTCGACAGCAGCCACGCCCAGCAGCTGCTGCCCCGTGCTATTTAATCTACTGCTATGCGGCTTATGACTAAAGTTAATACTACTGCTACTGCTACTGCTACTGCTACTATTACTATTATTATTATTATTATTATTATTATTATTATTATTATTATTATTATTATTATTATTATTATTATTATTATTATTATTATTATTATTATAGTTATTATTTGTATTATACGTTAAGTTTAATTGTGTTCCTAAACTAACATCTAAGCTGCCATTGCTTTCTGTAAGCAATCGGGTAGTCGCATCTTTCAGTCAGTAGCATTTCTTGGTGCATCCACATTTGCGCACAATATCCAAATTCTTTATATATTTGCGATTATTGCTGCACACCATGCGCACCTGTCGAAGAGAGAGAGAGGGAGAGAGTGAGAGTTTAAAAGAGGGAAAGACAAGACGACTTTGTGTCAATGTCAAGTTTCTGTCAAGGTTCCTGTTAATTACTTTTCAGAATTCATGTAATAATACGATAATAAGTTATATTAAAAGCTGATCAAAATACATTTATAGTTTATTTACAGCTCAAGCTCCATTATCTCAAGATACTTTCGAAGTTCTATTCAACTACTTAAACTTAAGATCGGGCGTCAATCTCTAAACAATATTTAAATAATATATCTTGCTATTGTCTGGCTAACTTATTCTAAAAAGTTATATAAAAATTGATAAACATATTTTTCATATATTTATCCTGTCAAAGTTCCCGTTAATTAGCTAAACTTAAATTCGTGCGTTAATATATAATATATGTTGTTACTGTCTGGCGACCTTTTTATAATAATTTATATAAATAACTGACACTTTTTCGTCCCGAAATCTGAAGTATCTGCTAATTAACTAAAAATTGGACATCTTCTTTTTATTCAATCAATTGACTATTCAAATTGTGCAGACGGGTGGCAACGCCACGTTCTTTAAATTGACAGCAATTGGTGAACAGCTGGCAATCTGGCGATGCTATGTTCGTGTTAAATATTTAAACGGTAGATAAAGTAATGGATAAATGTTGGTTGTGAAAACAAACGTTAAAGAATATTAAATTAAGATCTTTAAGATGATTTGGAGTTTTTTGTTGAGCTCTTAGGCAATTAATAAACACTGTCTCTTTCAGGCATGCCTTAGGTACATATGTTACTTCTAAAACAGATGCTAATGGAATCATATTTGGCACTTACCTTGCGCCTCCGCACGATTTTGGCCGCACAGCATTGATTGCCGCAGCCGCCGACGCATTTGGCGTACTTCAGCGGCTGCCTGGAGCGGCAGTCGTTCTCCGTGTAATACTCACGCACCTGCTCCTTGCGACACGTTGCTGCGGCTGCAATAAAAATGATGGAACCGAACGTGGAAATGCAATTAGTGAACCACCTTTGACAAGACGGCGGCAACGGCGGCCGGCTAATGAGATTACACACACACACACACGCACACTCACACACGCATACCAGGCACAGCTGCCCCCTTTTCTAAATGTGTGAGATGAAATGGGCGTGAAATATATGATGTGTGTTTGATGTAGACGTTATGTGTTTATGTGTGTGTGAGAAAGCAAATGACATTATGCAGCATAGCCAAGCGGATGCGTAGCGATTCGAGGGATATCTAAGTTGGGGCAAGTTGCCAGAAAGTTGCTCGAGTGGAACACAGGCTAGGCGTGGTATGTATATTGTTTAAGCCGCCTCCTTAATTACCAACTAGGCAAAACTTTCAGGCAACTTTCTAATATACACGCAACGTTTATGCTTTTCACTCAATTTACTAGCAGCTTCTACTCTACTTAAAATCAATTAGTTCAATCTAAAGCTCTTCGAACACTGTGCCGTTTTGACAGGCACATAGCTGCAATTCATTTGTAATTCCCAAATTGTTTAAGCCAGCAATTGTTGAAGTAGTTGGCTTATAATAAGGGAATCTTTTGTTGCCACTTCAGAGCAGCTACAAATAAGTATTGCTGATGATTTAGTTCAATTTAAACTAGTTTTAGGATATCAGTTGGTTAAAGGCTTTTCATTGCTAAGCAGTTTTAAGTAAGAACATGATGAAGTCTCCTTCTGGACTAGTTTGATACTTCAGTTGAATTTTAGCTAAATCTTAGACAAAAATTGAGAGTGAGAGATGGACGACTTTAAATAGTTGACCCTATCTTGGAAATAAAATCAACTAAAAATACGTTTATTACTGACCACGTTTGCTGCTAATAGAATAAGAATATAGATAAGAAGTTTTAATAGAATAATGGACAATTATAACATAAAGCTAACTCTTGATAATAAATAGAAGTAAACTTTATCATTCCCAAATAATTTAAGAAATCAGAGAAATCAGATTCTTTGTATATGGAAAAAGGTCCTGAGACACAGCTTCAATTAAGTTACCTTTAAACTAGTTTCAACTTCCTTATAAGAGATAGATATCCTAGATAAGGCCCTGACTTGAAAGAATAGCTATGAATAGGATGTGTTGGAATAGGAATGCATTTGCTGAATCTTAAGGACAACTGCAGCTAGGGAACACTATGAATCCGCTTGACTTGATGTTTGATTGAATGTTTAGAGTGAGAGATCGCAATATGTACCCGTGATTGTTGGGGGCTCTGTGATGCCCTCACCTTGATCGCAGTAGCGTCCACGCTGGCCGTGCTTGCATTTGCACTGATAGCCATCCCTGGAATTGGCATTGGGCACGCAGCGACTGCCGCGCCGGCACTTGTGCTCCGCGCAGGGATCCACGGGCTCCTGGCAAGATTAAAAATGCAGCTTAGTCAAGGGTCTAGTCAGTGGTGAGACAACTATGCTAAGACTTACCTCCTTGATGTGCGGCGTCTCGTCCATGAAGTCCTGCTCATCATCCTCGTCACCCTCATTGGGCTCACCCTCGAGCAGGGCACAGCCTGGCGTGATTTTCTGCTGGCGCTGGGCATTGCCAAAGTCGACTAGCTTGTGATTGATCCATACCTCCTTCATGCAGCCCTTAAAGCTGGTCAAGTTGCGTATCTGCCAGTTCTTATAAGCCTGCTGGGCCGGCTCCACGGGCAGACCGCCCAAAAACATGGGCGTGGTCAGCTTCAAATAATCATTGGAGCCCTCATTGATGATGGAGCGTGCCAGGCCGCGATCAACGCGCAGCGTAAAATTCTTCTTGATGGCCAACAGCTCAACCGCATGATATTTGCCATCGGCAACCATCTCAAAGCTGTACATCGTGGACACCGGATAGTTGCCGACATCATAGCTAACGCGTATGCGTCCATTGAACAGCTCGACGGCCAGATGGGCGTCCTGTCCATCGTACATGAGTATGCCATTCTGCTCGGCGCTGCTGAACACAATGGTGACATTCGCCTCAGGCCTCGTGCGCAACGGCTCCAGTTCGACAAACGAATTGTTGTGGACAAAACTGATGCTGGTCAAATACTCGCACCATTTGCCCGTATAGCCGGGATGGCACTTGCACAGATAGTCGGAGCCAGCGGCATTTGGCTGGAAGCAGACGCCGTGCTTGCACTCGTGATTCTGGCAGGGCGAAGTCTGCGGATACATCATGGAGATCATGTTGTGACCCTCACAGTATTTGCCCGTAAAATCGTCGGGGCACTTGCAAACATAATCATTGATGCCGTCGATGCAGGTGCCGCCATTCTGGCACATATGATTCTGGCAGTCATCGATGTTATCCGTGCAGTTGATGCCGTGAAAGCCCGCCATGCACTCGCAGCTGTAGTGGGTGAAGTGATCCAAGCACTTGGCGCCATTCGCACAGGGATTATAGTCGAGACTGCAGAACTGTATTTTCGTGTCGCACCATTCGCCCGTAAAGCCGGGCTGGCATTCGCAGCGATACGACTGGACGCCATCAATGCAGGTGGCATTGTTCTGGCAGCGTATATTCTCGCCCAGGCAGTCATCGATGTTCGTCTCGCAGCGGGCGCCCGTGTAGCCCGGCGCACACTGGCAGCTAAAGCGACCCTCCTCCAGCACCGTGCAGGTGGCATTATTCCGGCAGGGATTGCCGTAGCAGGCATCGATCATGTACTCGCAATGCTTGCCATGGTAGCCCGGCTGGCAGAGGCATTGATAGTCACGCTGTGGCAGGGCCAGGCACTGGGCCTTGTTCTGGCACGGCTGCTCGTAGCAGGCATTGCACTTGGCCAGGATCTCGTTGCGCACCTTGCCGCGGCACGCGAAATTCGACGAGGGCGTCGACAATATCAGCTTATCCTTCATGTGCTCCGGCTCCGCGCAGCGTGCTATGCCCGGCTCCACATAGTCCAGCTTGATCCAGTCCGAGAACCATTTCAGTGAGCAATCGCAATACAAGGGATTGCTGCCCAAGGCACTGCACGAGAAGGACGGAAAATTGGGTGACGGGGTCAGCAAAGGTTACGAGGCACAAAAGAAAATAACAATTTCCAATTTCCTACTCACATGTGTGTCAGCGACTTGAGATCCTCGAAGGAGCCCTCCGGCAGCATGGATATCCGATTGCCGTGCAGAGAGAGCACGCGCAGATTATTTAGACCAGACAACGCATGTCGTTGCAGGCACTGCAGCCGGTTGTACGAAATGATGCTGCAACAGCGGAAACGAAATGTGGCCAAAACGAATGAAAATCAGTGGAAAAAGAAGATGGGGAAAATGAAACGTTTACCAAATTGCAGACACATGCGGCACATCCATGATGAAGAAATGAAAGTAATTGCAAAACGTTTTTAACCAGCCACCAGCAAATTGAAAAGAAATGCGCTGAGCGTGCGAAACTAACAATTGCTCGACTCTTTCGATACCCTGTAAGGGCTTCAATTGGACTCGAATTCGACCAGTTAAAGAACAGCCGAATTTCCAAATATTATTGCATAACTTTTAAGCCTTTGACATGGCGCCTAACTTTATTTGTGAGCGTCGGACTAGCAAGTGAGAGGTCGCTGTTTCAAAGCCAGCAGCAATGTTAATACGTATTTAAAATAATATAGAGTTCTTTTTAAGCTGGATAAGTATACTCCTTTGGCGGACTCAATGCGTGCAGGGTATATTAAAAGGCACAGCTTTGATTGCGGATAGCGCACACAAGCGGCACCAAGCGGCAGGCGGCGGCGGCAGAGGTAGCGGCAGCAGTTCGACGGACTATAGGTAGGGCAGAGCGGACGACAACAGCTAATGCTTAAGCACGAGTCACGACTTAACGTCTCGAATGAATTTCGTGGCCGGTTCGAGACGAGCCCAGGCCAAGGGTGGCGGCCACAGCCGCAGCCACCGCACCAGAAAGCCACAATAAACCGCAAAATGCAATTGCCGCAAAAAAGCAGAAAGCAGAAAAAAAAAAGAAAAAATTGTGTCAAGCCCTCTTGAGGTTGAAACGTTTCGATTTTCGTGTTGCCTTAATGCCTAGTACGAGTACGAGTACGAGTACGAGATTGCGAGTACGCGTCCAAGTCTCGAGTCCAAGTCTGGAGCAATTAAAAAGTCATTAGAAATGTGCCCCATACTTACAGCGTGGATAGCTTGGTCAGATTGGCAAAGGTGTAATTGGACAGTATGGTGATTTGATTGTTGCTGAGATCGCTGCAAATGAAGAAAAACAGAAATATGGAAAAACAATTTTGTGTTTAAATGGAAACTTGGCAACATTTGCAGTGTATGGTAAACTTACAGTCGGGTGAGTGCACGCAAATGCCTGATGCGCTCATAATGTATCTGTTCGATCTCATTGGACTCCAGATACAATTCGGATGTCTCGGCTGGTATGCCGCGCGGTATTTCCTTCAATTGATTGCGTGAACAGCGGACCACAGTGCCGGTGCACGTACAGGCCGGCGGACAATAGCCATCGCCGAGGCAGCCCTCGTTGTTCTCGCTGCTGCATTTGAATTCGTTGTGGGGCAGATCCTTGATTTGCACATCACGTACCTTCGCTGGGGCAGCACAACGTGCTGCTCCGCCGTTCAACGATTTTTTACGCAACCACTCGGCGAACCAGGCCAAATGACAATTACAATTGAATGGATTCGATGCTAGATTCCTACAAAATTGATAGATAAAATGCACTCGTTTTATTTCAATTAGTTTCAAGTATGCGCTGTGATTTTTCAATTGGTCGGGCTGTTGAGCTTAATTTGAGCTGAGGGAATTAGCCAGCTTAGAGCTTTCAAAGCACATGAAAGCTTTAAGTGGGATTAAATGCATTGAGTGAGTGCAATTAATCTGGGCTAAATGTGTTTTGAGTAAATGCAATTAAGGTGCTTTTAAACTTAAAGCTTATTCAACTAGTCAGTTTTTAAAGAAAAGTATGTCATCGATATTATTCAGCTTTCTTCCTGCACATTTGCGTATTTGTGAAAGCTTTTGTAATTTGTAATTGTTGCACACTGTTTTACTTAACTTAATAAACTATTTGATTGATACTAGCATATAAGTGCTTAAAGCTTAATAAAATGTTTAAATATATAATAATACAAGTGAGATCGATGCCACAAGTTTTTAAGTTTCAAATCATCTTAAGCTCTCAACGATTTGAATTAATCAAACTAGACTCACGTTCAGCTTAAAGCTCTATTGATTAATTTTATACAGTTCTATTCAATTTATATTAATCGAATTCTTCTCACGTTAAGCTGAAAGCTCTATTGATTTCATTTATACAGCTTTCTTTCTGCACATTCTGTTAAAGCTTTTGTTATCATATAATTGTAGCATACTGTTCTGGTTAACTTAATTGAATATTTGATTGACACTAGCTGTAATTGCATTATGGCCACACTGATATTTCATAACAGCTTGGCCACATGCAGCTTTGAATGGTTTCATTAATTATTTCCAATTTTGCACTTTTGGCATGCAAATTGTTTGACAGAGCCATATGTTTCACTTACACACATGCAGCTTGTATGTGTGTGTGCGTGTGTGTGAGGGGGGCAGCATAAGTGCCATAAGGCCTTTAATTATGCGCCCGGCCGAAAGCGGACGAAACAATGGCTCACAAATTACATTGGCAATTCCGAACGTTACACAAGTCCAAGTCCAGACTAATTTAATAAGCAATGCTGCTTTGTCATGCTATCAGACGTTGGCAGTCGGGTGTGCGAAAGGCCGCAGGCAACTAACTAACACTTTTAGCCTGGCACCTAGTGGTCTCCTCCGCCTTCACCTGCTCCGCCTCATCCCAGCCACCTGAATGGATGGAGCATGTGGGCGTCGTGTGGTGCACAGCACTTAATGACTTTCATTGATGCTATTTATTAGCTAGTTAAATGAATTTTACAATAATTTTAGATGCTGCTAACGAACCACAACACCTCCCTGCAGCCCAGCGCGTAACCAACACACCCGACTTGGGTGTACAGTCAAATCTAATTAAGTTGAACTTTTTTCCTTAAAAAGGTAATTTGAGCTGGTTTTGCGAGTTGTTTTCTATTCAAGCAATTATTTCTTTTCTTCTCTCTTCTTCAAAAATCATGAAAAACCTATTAAATTATGCATAAAATAATATTTGAGCTAGATTTTTTGTTTAATTACAAGTTTAATTGGATTAATCGATTAATTTCCAGATGTCAACTTCCAGTTAAAAATAAAAATACAATTAAAAGTCAACAAAATATAAATTCAACGCTTCAAATTTCAAATTTAAGGGAAAACAAAAACTAAATAAATTTAAAAATAAAACTTTATTATTTTTTTTAAGAAATATGTATTTGAAAAATGATTTTAATGCATTCTCCATTTGCCATCAATTTATAAAAAGCAATTACAATTTATCTCAATTTGGAAGTCAAATGTGTAAAAGCTTGGCAGATTATTGTGAACTATTTTTTTTTTACTACTTTTCAACTTATTGAGGTTGTACTGTATATGGTTTTGCGCTCTTTATTGAACTCAATTTTAATTAATTAAATCATCGAAGGCAGCGCACACTCACAAATGTGTGTGTGTGTGTGTTTTGTGAGGGTTGATTTACAGCAGGCGTGCACAACAATGTGGAGCAACACACACACAACACACACCCGCACACACACACAGAGTTGGGTTGCATGAAGACAGCGGGAGAGCGCCATGATATGTGTGTGTGTGCGTGTGTGTAGCTCTTATCGTAGGCAGCCCTGCTATAAATTGAAGTTCAATTGAATTATATACAATAGTTGGTGGCATGCAACGAAGAAAAACTGATTTGTTAAAGCAACAGCAGCAGCAGTAGCAGCAGCCACAGCCGCAGCAAGTAGCATCAACATTAGCAGCAGCAGCAGCAGCAGCAGCAGCAACAGCCGCCGCAGCAGCTTCTGTTTTGATGTGAAAGACGCGGGCAATCAGATGAAGTTCAGCCAGAGAACAATCAAAACCATTAACCTCATTTTATGTGCCTCTGCCCCCTGTAATAGAGAATTTAAGGGCGGGCCAGGGCAGGACAGGATGGGGCGATGCGTTGCGAAGGTGGTTTCAGAGTACGGCCAATTAATGCCAAAAGCTAAATCATTTATCTATTGAAGTGCATGCCGCACCGCTTGGCCACTTGGCACAGTTTTAATTGCTATGCATAGCCAGCAGACGCATCAGATGCCACAAAGTTCACTTCTGGCTGAGCAATTTGAATTTCTGCTCAATTAGGGGGCAAAGGGTGCGGGGATGGGCGAGTTATACTTACAAAGACGTCAGCGAGTTGAGATGCTCGAATGATCCAGGCATTACGCAAGAAATTTGATTGTCATACAGATTGCTGCAATGGATGGAAAGAGAAAACAAATTATATTTAAAATATAAAAAAAGTCGGATCGGACTACAATATCAGGTGAAACGCATAGAAGGAAGAGCCATAAGGTATATATATATATATGTTCCTGATCAGTATCGACAGCCAGGTCGATATAGCCCTGCCCTTCTGTCTGCTTGTATGCAAACTTTTCTCTCCGTTTTCTGTCATACAATTTTACAAAGATGCAACTTTCTTTTGCAGGAGGATATATATCGAAATCAGTCGGATCGGACTATAAACGCATTGAAGGAAGTGCCATATATATTCCTGATCGGTATCAACAGCCAAGTCGATATATCGGATCGGATCGGACCATTATATCATATAGTAGCCATAAGAATGATCGCTTTAATGTGAAGTTCTTTTATATCAAAATCACTTTGTCATATGCTTTATCGATAATAAGATCAGTTTTTGACAAACTTATTCGTTCTTTAAACTATTACAATCTGATCACATATCTGCAAAATCATGAATCACGTGTCTTTTAGGGTATTTTATGTTCGGCATGCCGAATATAGCGTTTCTTTCCTGTATTTGTTTTCATTTGTAATTCTATCCACTTACAGTGTTTTCAACTGATGCAATCCGAGAAACATTTTGTTGGAGATTTCCTTAATCTTATTCTCGCCCAATTGTAAATCCTGTATACGCGATGCGCCCTCAAAGGCATTCGGCTCAATGCCGGTGAGCTGATTGCGCTTCAGCTCCAGTTTGACCAGATGCGGCAATCGACCAAAGAGACCATCCGAATTAATGCGACCCAATTCGTTGTCGTTGAGCAAACTGTGATAAATGTACATGCACTCAGGTTAAAGGTCATGTTAAATATATAAGCAGCTTATTGCAGATTTAAAAGCAAGAAGTAGGCTAGCAAGAAACAAATTTTTAATTAATACTTAATAACTTTTTCGGATAAAATAAGTAATAGGTTTTTTAGTTTACCAATTTTAAATATTTTAGAATTTTTTAGTTAAAATGTATTAGTTTAAGAATTTAAAAACATTTTAGTTGTTGTTTATAATTTTCTTGCGCAAAGAGATTATTTGGTGGGTCGCAGGTTCAAATACAAGTTAAATATATATATATTAAATATATATATATTATAAGATTCCGGAGAGTCGAACCTTTGGCATAAGTAGGTACAGGATTCACTTCTTTTTTTGAAACAAAAGCTGATCTATAAGAATTCGTTTGTTTTTATCTTTTTTATCAATTTTGTAAGTTCTTAATACTTAAGTTGAACCTTTTTCTAGAAAGTCGCCAGCTTAATATCCGAAATATCTACAGAGTGTTGCTGGATTTCTTAATTGAAAAATGTTGCGTTATTATATTTGATTTGTGCTCCACATTTAAGTCCACTTAACTATGAAACATAAGTTCAAGTAAATTTGAATTTGTTCACAAAAATGTTAAGAACTAACTTAAGGGGCGACCATTTAGCGAGGATAGCACTTATTATAATTTATGGTATTAAGTATTCTATGAGTTGACTTGGTAACTTACAGCTCTGTGGTATGCAATGGAATGTCGCGTGGTATTTCCTTGAGACCGCGTCCCGCACAATCAACGGTTGTGCCCTCGCACTGGCACATGGCCGGGCAGTCCGAGTCCATGCGACACTCGCCGGATAGCTTCATGCGCAATTCATCCCAGGAACCTGCACACAATTGTCAAGTGGTTTGGGTGAGTGGGTGTGGTGGGTGGGGTGGGGTGGTGTGGGTTGTGGGCGGGCCAGCAAAGTTAAGACATATTCTTTTTCTTGTCTTGTGCCCGACGGGCGCACTTACATTTGAATTTCTCCTCGCGCAACGATTCAATGCGCCGGCGATGCATCCGCTTCGGTGACTCACAGCGTGCTCCACTTGTCTCTATGGGATTTTTGTGCAAATAGTCGGCCAGCCAGCGCAGATTGCAGTCACAAATGAAAGGATTCTTGGCCAAATGTCTATACAAATACATATATATATATATATAAAGATACGTATGTATAAAAGCATATTTTGTAGTGTTGTAAATGGAAAGAAAGCAAGAAAGTAGCATTGAGCGTTTGTACTGAATGGAGCGTAGGGAATTGCTTAAGAGGGAGAGAAAGAAAGAAAGGGGCAGGTTGGGGTGCAAAGAAAGGCAAAACTGTTGTGGATGGAGGCTTGAGACGTCTTAAAAGTGCACGAGCCCTGCGGCTGCAACGTTTCCGCTGTTTCCTGTTCTTGTTGTTGTTGTTGTTGTTGTTGGAGTTGTTGTCGTCAACGTTTTGAAAACTATTTTCAAAGGCAATCGCAAGCCCAAGAGTTGTCCCTGTTAATGCCTTCTGACAGAGCGCCGTTAAAATAGCTGGCAACTAAAGTTAGCTTAAATCATCTTGTAATTAAACAACTAAAATTCGCTAAAAGTTATATATTTGCAACAAATATAACAGTTTGTTTTAATTAAGGAACGATTTTTATTTTCATAAAGATGACCTTTTAAAGGGTTTATAGCCAGAAATTAAATTTTCTATTTAAGAAATACTATTAAGAAAATGGAAAAAAAAACAGCTTGTTGGCATCCAGAAATCGGGTAATCTTTATAAAAAGTATGAGCCGGATTAAGATGGATTAATGTGAAAATTTTGTTCTATTTGCAATCCTAAAAATATGGAAAATATTTGTTTTGCAAATGTCAAAAAACTGCTTGTTTTTTAAATAAATATGGGACCGTAGTTCCGATAGATTAATGAAGAAATTATTTTAAAACTTTCATTTGCTTTCAGCGAAATTTTTTTTAAATTTTCAAGACCTTTCTCTCTTCAAGAATAAATTGCCTATATAGAAAACTTTTTGTATTTAGAGAAAAACATTTTTTATACGCTTATTAAAAACGCAATATCTTGAATTAATCTTTTTTTTTACAACTTAAAGCATAATCCCTAAATTCTAAGCTTTTATCTTTCTCTAAATTTTCTTTTAATATATATTATTTTAAATCTACATTAAACTTGGTTTGTATGCTTATCAGCCAAGATCTTATAACTCCCATCTTAGAATGAATCAGAACTCTACGTTTTCCTTCAGCTAAAGCTCAACTATACACATTTTTCTAGCAAAGTTTCAAAATATGTTTAATACAATATGATATAAATAAAATATTTAAAAAGACACATTTAATAACATCATTGGGTGGTGGGTTGCAGTTGTTTCAAGTAAGTCCCTTTCAGTATTGTTTTTTTATTTCTGCAATGTCATGTTTCCTTCTTTTTCATAAATATTCCCAAATATTAAAAACTTTGACAGACTTCTCTAGGGGAAAAGAAAACCAGAACTACTTAAAACTTGTTTTTAAAAGAAGCTACTGTAAGGCTTTGTTTCTTTAGTTTTTCTCTTTTTTTTTTTTGCTTTCAAGTTGACAACCCTGACAAATACTTAACCCACTCAAGCGTGTCGTATACCATCTTAAGAACCGCACAGAGCACTTAAAGTCAGCGCATTTATCGATGCTCAAACCTGCCCCTCTCCTAGCCACCCACAGGAACCCCTCTTCACCGTTTGGCCTACAGAAAGCGTACCATCTTTTGTTCGTGGCACATCTTTACGGTTCACAGCCGATATTACTGGATGGGCCATAGAAAAGGCGTTTGCCGATGTTGTTTGGCTGTTAAACAAATGTCAACGCGCGCCGCTGTTGCTGCCAAGTCAAAAGCAACTGCTAAATGCACTTCAGAGGTTTAACACCAAAGTGCCTGGGTGCTCCGTGCTCCTCCATGCAAAGGCTGTTCTTAGGGGCGTCTCCCCACTTGCAACATGCACTCGGCAAGCCATGCCAAAGCCAGCGTCTCAATGGCTGGGCGGGTGGTTGGGAAGGGGGCAGTGGGTGGGGGTAGGTGGAGGGCTTAGTGCGCAAAGGGCGTGGGCATTTGGGTGTTCGGGGGCGTGGTACTTACACCGTTTTGATGCTCTTCATGGCGTCGAATGTGCCATTAGCCAGCGACTGTATGTTGTTGTCGTAGAGCGAGAGCAAACTGAGGCTATGCAGGTCGCGGAAGGCATCCTTGCGTATGCAGGAGATCTCGTTGGCATTCAGCAGCAGCAGCTGCAGCGAGCCAAGTCCTTTGAATACGCCCGAGGGCAAATCCTTTATTTTATTGCCATACAACACACTGAAAGCGACAAAAATAAAAGTAAAAAAAATCAGAGCACAAAAAGAAAACAATCAAGAAAAGAGGTAAAGCATGGTCTAGGCGGGCGTGCTCGACTACGAGATACCCTAGTTAACTTTACAACACTTCCAGCTTTCTTTTAAGCACACAAACAGACACACACATACACACGCAAACACGCCGCTCACTGCGCAGTCAATTGTTTGTATAGAATCGGAGCTTATTGTCCGATCTCAAAGAAACCTTTAATGTATAAGTGTGACACCCAAATGTGCGTATTTTCGCAATGTTAAGATGATTGGAAGGAGGTCTCCAAAATGTTGAGTTTATCTAGCTTGAATAATCTTCAAGTTATGTTAAAAAGAAATCGTTTATCAACATCGATGCTTATCAATACTATGAAAAAGGATGGATATAAAATGATCGATATTATGAAAAAGCAAGGAGATATCGAAAAAAAGAAAACAATATATATTTAAAACATGAAGTTTCTTGTAGTTTCACACAGACAGACGGGCATGGCTATAACGACTCGACCGTATCAAGAATTTAATTTACCCAATTCTATTCATTACATATTCTCTGACGAAATGAAAATACCCTACACAATGGCATAATGAATAGAGCACAAATAAAAAAAATTCAGGCGGGCAGAGCATGTGCTGCCTGCCTGTTGTCCCGGTTGTTTTTTGTTGTTGTTGTTGCGGTGGATTCGTGTTGTTGTCATTGCGGGCGGCAACTGGTTTGGCACACACACACACACACACACACACACACACACACACACACACACACACACACACACACACACTGAGAGAGAGAGAGAGACACGTGGGGGCACATTGTGGCCAACACAGGTAATCTGATGACTTGCGGTGTTGCCAACGCTTAGCATAGGCCGATTAGCCCCTCAATCCTGGGCTCAGACCCTTAGGCCCACCAGTGGCTGTCAGGAGTGTTTGACGGACTGACACCACTTCAAAGGTACACACACACGCACACTTAGCGAAGCGACTGCACATTTTGTTGGCAACAGCTACTTGTTGCTAATGTGCCGTCTACTTACAGCGTGGTTAGCTGCTTTAGGCCACTTAGCGCATCGTGTGCTATGCGCGAGATATTGTTGTTGGACAGATCGATGCGTCGCAGTCGACGAAAGCTGGAGAAGGATTTCGCTGGCAGTTCAGTGATGAAATTCTGCTCCAGGCGGCTGCAAAAACGAAAAGACAAGAATTAACATGCGGCTAGATTTTCATTTTTTTTTTTTAGCCATGTGCTTAAACTTACAGTTCGGTTGTATCATCCGGCAGCGTAACGGGCACACTCGTCAAACTCTTCTCACGGCAATCGACAATGCCATCGGCACAGCGACACGGGTGGGGGCAGCTGTTCTCCACGCCGCATTCCATTGGCGCATGCTCGGTAAGACCTGCAAGTGGCAAGCGGCAAGTGGCAAGTGTAAAGCAAACTGAACATATTTAGCTGCCTGTGCACAGCGATTCATTCAGCACAAGAGCCAGTCAGAGCCACTCTTGGCTTTGATTTGATCCACAGCAGCAGCAGCAGCAGCAGCAGCGGCAGCGGCAAACCACGTAATTATGAATGCTACTGCAGCGCGCCAAGATGCGGCGGTTGGCACAGCTACAACTGGAGCCACAGCTGCCGCTGGTCATAAATGTTTACCCACATAATTCCATAGCATTTTGTATACAAAACGAAAGTCAACAACAAGCTAAGAAAACTCAAGTTGAACTAACCTAACGAATTTCATATACTCTATGTCAACTTTTTGGCATCTAAGAGACACAGATCTTAAGAGTATTTATTTACAGGCGTCTTCTGATATATTCCGGTATATTGGAAGCGTACTGATTTTTTTTCTTTTTCTCTCTTAACTTTTCGACTGGCCTGAACTATTATCATTCGTTTTTAGAATCTTTCTCCACTGCGAACTTAATCTTCTTTTAACTATGCCCAAGCTATAACAGTAAATGTGCAGCCATTAAGCTCAAGTCCCAACTAAATTCAATCAATAATAATGAAATGTGTCAAAGGGCAGGCAATAAACATAAACCTAAATCAAATCAAATCGAATCAAATCAAATAAACGCCTCATTAAACATTCCTTATGGCCAGCTTAAATACCCAACCGACTGACTGAACAGAGCAACTCTTTATGCCGTAGAGCATAACAAGTACAATGGATGGAAGAAACTTGTTTCATGGCATCGTTTGGCGCACATTTTCCGCTTCATTGAACGCCAGAGTTTGGAGTTTTGAGCTTGTAGTCGGATCCATTGGGGAGGCGGCTTTCCAAATGCTGATTCGGTGCCCGCAGCATCGTTCAGAGCATCTGCATCCCAATCAAGCAAGCGATGACGGCGTTAAACGTTTTTGGCAAACACACGATGATGATGATGATGCCCCCCACTTCCCTTCCTTAATATCCGCTTGTTCACTTTGCTGCCTGTTGTTGTTATTGTTGTTGGAGTGGGCGTCACAGCGGGGGCGTGCCCTCATATGACTGCTTATGATTTACAATGCTTTGTTTTGTGTGAGCCCGCCCGTCCGCTCGCTCGACTGGCATATAAAACTAATTAATTTGGCATACGGCTTACGAGGCCCCACGACATTTGTCCATTTTTGGGGTGGCTGTGCCGCCCGTAGCGTACGATCTGTGTGGAAACTGTCATGTGGTACCATACCTGAGCATTTGAACTCCTGATCGTGCAGGTCCGCCACGTTTTGGCCCTTCAGCTGCGACGGCGACTGGCAGCGTGTGTAGGGAGCGAGGCGCGGCGCGCTGCGTAGGTAGCGCGACAGCCAGGACAAATGGCAGTCGCAGGCGAACGGGTTATCCGAGAGGCGCAGCGCTCGCAATTTTCCCAATCCCCCAAAGGCATTGTGCGGCAGAGCGGTCAAGTTATTGTTATTGAGTGTGCTGTGCGAAAGGAAAATAGAAGGAGAAGCAGGGAAGCGGTCGGGAGGGGGAGAGAGAGAGGGAGATTGGTTAAGAGTTAGGTTGTGGAAAATAAGTTGCATTATTGCATTATCAAGTGAATGCATCTTTGGCTCTTTGCCAAGCTGAACTTAGGGATGGGCAAAAACATACGAGCATCATTCTTAAGGCTGCTTGGAAACTTTACGCTTGGAACAAATTTTCATTCAACACTAAATGAGTTGTTTGCCATTTTACAGCACTTATGGACTCTTGTCTACTTTAATTAAACAACACTAATTTACACTTCTTGTCATTTCCAGTTGTTAGTTGTGATTTAACTAGCATGAGTCAACACTGATATTGATTTGAACTCTTTAATGATCAGAGCGCACCCATGTTTGTCCATCCCTAACTGCATTGTCCAACACTTACAGTATTTCCAGCTCCAGCAATCCCTTAAAGGCATGCTCATCCATACATGTGATTTGATTGTTGTCCAGCTGTAGGCTCCGCAGCGACTGGGCGCCCTTAAAGACCCTCCGGCCGACCGTTGTGATGACATTGTGCGAGATGTCCCTGCAAGTTGAGGTGAGGTTCCAGGCAGGCGGCAGGCGGCAGGCAGGCAAGCAGACAGGTGGAGTCAGCGGACAGGCAGGCAGGCAGGCAGGAAGAGGAAGTATTTGAGAGTCAGTAAGTGTTTGTTATCTATTGGGGCTACATACTGCTACATACTATATGTAGGTAAGTAGATTTTATATATAAAAAGTCGCTACATGACTACGTTGATTACTTACAATCGCAAAAGACTCGCTGAACTTGTCACAAAGTTTTCAGGTATTGCCTTAAGTCGATTGTTGTTTAGGCGTCTGATTTATAGAGTGAAGTGTTTGGTAATTTGTTTTGGTATTTTTATTTTGGTATTTTTTTGTTTTGGTGTACGAGCATATTAGATACGCAAAACGAAACGCAACGAAAGTAGAGAGATATGCATAAAACGAAACAAGAAAAAAGATACAAACAAGTTAAACTCAAAACTCAAAGTATCGCAACAACTAAATCGAATTTTGCACGATAGTATTTCATATAAGTATATATATTATTATTATGATTTTCATTTTTTTTTTGTATAGCTACAAGCTATGTGTATCTAGGTCAATAAAGAGCAGCAAATTTGGTTAGTTAAAAAGTGAATTAGTTTGAAAAATCTCATGCACTAGCATCAAATTAGCAACTCTTTCGATTGGTTTACTATCCCAACATGTGAAATATGCACAGATCTCTACTTACAGTCGCTCCAGCGAAACCAAATCTTGCAGTGCATTCTTCTCAACGGTATGTATTTGATTGTCCGTCAATTGACTGTAGAATAAAGATAAATAACAATACATATAAGTATTAGAATATGATTTGTGGAAATATAAATAATGATAACATATTAAGAACAGTTAGTTTAAGTTGTTGTTTTAAAAGTTTACAAGATTTTAAGATTCGGGTTTTCGATTTTAAAACTAAGCTTTCGTCACTAGCGTGAATAAGATATAGGAATATATACGTAAAGATCTATAACATAAATATTTCAGAACTTAAGGTTAGGCTAGATTAGGTGAGACTGTGTTAAGTGAGGTTAGGTTAGACTAGGCTAGGTTGAATGAGGTTAGGTTAGGTTAGGCTAGGTTACGTTAGGTTAGGTGAGCTTAGGTTACCTATGGTTAAATGAGGTTAGGTTAGATTAGGTTAAATGAGCTTAGATTTGATTAAGTGAGGTTCGGATAGCTTAGGTTACCTCTGGTTAGGTTAGGGAAGGAAAGGTTAGATGCATTTGAAAATTTCTTGACTTAGATCAAAAATGACTTATTCTGATGCCGCAGTGTAGGGAACCACATCACCACTTTCAACCTAGAACCTTTATCTTAATAAGGTACTTGACTACAATTCCAAGACCCAGATATATAATGTAAGCTTTCGTAACCCGCGTGAACTATGTTTATTAGCTCTAAATATGTGAAGTTTTTCGCTGAATACTTGTTAACTTATCCATTTATATCACATTCTTTTATCAGATTCGTATCATTCTCGAGTTAACTTAGAATTTGTTGTTGATGTCTTGTAACTAGCGCATATTGCGTATTGCAAAATACGAATAAATTGTTGCCTATCCGCGTACAGTAGATACACATGTTGTGAGACCTGTTTTGCACAAACTTTCAATTTCAATTTACTGTTCAAATTTATGCTTAACGTTATCGTGACATTTGGTGTCAATTTGCATGCAATATTTTGCATTGCGAAATGATACATTTTTGGCAAAAGTTAAGAAACAGCTGTAATTGTAACGCAATTTGGAATACGTCTCTTCTGGCCCTGAATTAAAGCGGTTTTTTAAATCATATATCTAAGCTTTCCCATAATTTGTTGTGATACTATTTTATAATTAAGAATTATACTTGTAGTCTTATAGTAAACTAATAAACATGGCTAAAAGCTCGAAATTACAATTAATTATTCATAAATATGTATAAATTATTGCCAGCTATGTAATTAAATAAAAACCAAAAGCAAACAACTTCTACTTACAGCATTCGCAGCTTGGTCAAGCGCTGAAAGTCCGTCTCATATATCACGGTCAAATTGTTGCCCTGCAAATCGCTGGAAATGAAAAATGAAAGAGAAAGAGAAAACACAATTAAGAGATTTTAACTTTCGATTAGGGATTGTCTTTAATTATGTTGCAGCAAACCAAGTAGCTCGCTAATCGGAATCAGCTGGACTAATGCTGAGCCATGTGCGCGGCGATAATAATTTTAATTGCTTGTAAGACAAGGCGCACGATCAACAACAACAACTACAACAATCTGAGATATGAAGGCAAGCAGCTGGAGCAGATGCAGATGCATTCGCCGAGAGAGGGAGAGAAAGAGGGAGAGGGGCAACGAGCGAGATAGGGGGGATGCTGTGGCTGTTGCTGATGCTGAAAACGCAGCCTTTTGTCTGATAACAAAAATATGATATTTAATCATTTAACATGCGCATGGAACGCACAGGCGCAGGAAGAAAACCTGTTTCATATATACCCGTTCACAAAGTGTGAAGGGTATATTGGTTTTCTACTGCTCGTGATGCTGGGCTTTTGAAATTTTGAAGATATATGTAAAACATAGCGACATACTTCCGTCGTTTAATAGCAACATAGCATAGTTATAATACTTTCGTTTATAGAACAGCGGAGATATGTCGTGCGAAAATATTTCGTTAGCCCTCATAAAACTTTATATTCCTCCAATTTTAGTCAAAATGGACACCTCCTTGTAATATTGATTCAAAAACTTGGTCCCCCAATTGCAAAAATCTATATCTTCTCAAGAGATCAATGTCTTTCTTAGCGCTAGAATGTCGAACTTTAGATTAAGGTCTATACGTTCTCCACAACGAATCGAAAAAATCTATATTTAAACCGTAAACAAGTATTTAGCAGTCGGTTACACCCGACTGCAACATACCTTATTTTTACTTGTTTTTATGGTGGCGCAGACAGACGGACAAAGATACAGAAAATTTGTTACCTGTAGATGTCATAACAATGAAATGCAACCTAAGAGATACAAAATACCTGAAAAGAGCCACAGACCGTGTGCGCATGCGCAGCCACCAACAACAACAACAACAACAGCAGCAGCAACAAAAACAACTACAACAACTCGTTGTGCCTGTGCCTCAGCTTCAGCTAGAGCTCAGCTGCTTTTTGAGTAAGGTTGGCAGCCAAGAGCCAAGAGCGGCAAGAGCTAACAACAACAGGTAGTAAGACCTTCAGTCTGGGCCCAGAGCCGCAGCCACAAACGAGAAATATTTTTCAGCTTAAGCCTTAATGAAACTCCCATCAAGTTGCCGATGAGCGGCTACACTGAGCAAAATTTTGAATCAACAAGATGCAAATTAATAAGAGAAAAGTCAAGTCAAATTAAAAATCAAAATAAAATAAATAAATAAATAAAAATAAGTAACTACAGCTGCACAGTTATCGATATACGACGTATCGATATATATCGACCAAGTTATCGATATATCGCGATATATCGATAGTCTGTGACAAAGCTACTGTGGGTTAATTTTATACATTTTCAGGTAGTTTCTCTGTCCCTGGTCAATTTTGTAGAAATGGAACTTTTTCATTGATAATTAAATTACTGATTAAGTAAGAAAAAACTAATTGTAGGAAATACACTATAAAGAAAGAAATGTTTAATAGTAGCAAATTCCAGATTAAAGAAGATATAATAATTCATTTCAAATGCGATCTCTTGTCGAAACTTTGGGGAAACAGTCATAATTGATTTTATTTCAAAGGTTTTCACATTTTTTAAATAAATATGCTTCGCGTCGGCTGGTCTTTTGCATAACTGGTCAGGTTTATGGATAAAGTAAGTTCATTGAAATTCCAAGTACGAAATTCATTCCTTTAAAATTGATTTACGTACGCGCAGTGTACATTTAAGCCCAGGCCCAAGCTGCTACACACACCAGCAAAGTTTTTAATGAGCTTAATATCTTGGCAAGATGTGGGCATCTCTTGCTTAGATTCAACTGATTACATGGACCCACAGCGATACGACAAAGACTTAAAACAAAAGACAATAAAAATAACACAAAAAAAAAAAAATAAAAAATAAAATAAAACAACAACACAAAAGTCTCTTCTAATTGCTAGACATTTTTCAAAATATTTTCAAAATAATTATAATAATCGTAAGCTTTTTTTTCAAGTCGTTTGCGTTTGTGTGTGCTTAACTTTTTTCTATTGCCGTTTTTGGGCGCTGCGTTATAATTAAACATTTAGCATATAGCATTTAACATTTAAGTTCATTAAATCTTTCGAAGCATTCACAAATTGGCCAAGAAAAAAGCTTTGTAGGTTTTTGAGGGTCCAATTAGATTTCAGCTCCAGTTGCTCGTTTCATTTATATTTATTTTTTGCTTTGATTGTCTGCCTGTCTTTGAAGATTTTGGCAGCTATAAATTAGGCTCACCTTTTTGTATTCCATTCTTTTTTGGTTTTTGTTTTAATTTTTGAGGTGTGAAAGGGTTCTTGAGCACAAATTGGGGTTAAGCTCGCTTGGGTTAGGCCATGGAGTTCGTTTTGACCTGGGCCAAAATTATATATGCAAAACGGTTTTCGTGTCTATTGTATAAAACGTGTGGGTGTCTGCCCGACTGACTGACAGACAGCCGGCTAAGCTTCCATTCTAATTTTATCCTCCCTCTCATTCTTACTCGCCCTCTCTCACTCTCTCTCTGTCACTCTCTCTCTCTATCTCTTTCACTCAGTAACTATGCCCATTTACATAGCCCTGTCGCTGCTGTGTAATTAAATGGCAAGTCGGCTTGACTGGGGCCTGCTCTGGCTTTCAGTGTTGTAAATATAGCTATTTTATAGCTAAATTAGTATATTTGTGAAGTTTGTCAGCGGGAAGTATTTGGGAATCTAAGCTGATTTGGCTAGTTCTTGGCTACGCTGAAAAGTTCCCGCTAACATTTAGCTATTTTAACATTAGATTCAGCTACTTTTTTGAAACGGCATTTGGCTACACTGGTCTGGTTCTAGGCTGGGGCTGGGCTACATTTGCCCTGGCCCCAGTTTTGCGCTTGAGCATTGTTTTTGCTATTCTAGTGCCCGCCTGCCTGCCAATAGTTGTGGGCATGTTCAATATTTGATGTGCACACACGAAGCACGGCCTGTGCGCGTGTGTGTGTGTGTTCTGCTAGTTCCACATGGAGCCTATGTTCGCATTAGGGTGACTCAACTTAACTGATGATTATCATGGCCAATATAAACAGTTCTTTTTATGTATGTATGCAGTCAGTCATTAACGTCACATCAATTAAAATGTCTAAAAGAATCCTTTAATTAATGCTGCCTGACTAGTTGAGCAAAGCCTTTCGACAGGCTCTTATTATATTTCTAATGAAGGGTTTACTTTATTCGCGTAATTTTTATGTGTGTTGCAGGGGCTATACTATAATTAAATAAATGCAAATAAATTAACATGCGGAAATGCTCACGGCACAAGGAAAATGCTGATTGTAAAGGAAAACCAAGTAGGACCCGTTTTACTACCTCAAATTGAATTCATTTGGCATTTAAAATAGAAAATATAAAAAGAAAACATCAAATTGTTATTAAATAATATATTTAAAAATAATAATCCCATTTTGAATACGATTTGATGTATGCTATAAGATTTGTGTCCATGTTAAATATATTTCGTTTATCTAATAAATTTATTGTTTGCTTATTGCAAATAGAATATAGAATTTCTATTTTATTAATATGTTATATTGTATAGTTTTTTGATAAATAATATAATAATATTATATTATGATCACATTATATTCAATTCAATTCAACAGTTCTTTCCAGTTCTCTAACAATGCTAGCTTTATTGAAGATAAATCAAAAGTATAAACAAAATATAATTGTTCGCTTCAAAATCAATTTAATATGCAGCCACCTAGTTAAAACCCGCTTATGTAAAGATTATTTTCAATTGCTGTATCGTATTTGAATCTCCACCTCTTCGCCATAAATATTCATTAAAATACTTGAGCCGCATAAGTTCTGAATACGTTTTCCTTTTTCCTTTATGGTTTTTAAATCAAACTGTCAATCATATTTTTAAGTATGTGCCCCCCTTCGCGCATTTGCGTAGCTCATGTTTCGTCTTTCAATTAATTTCCTTATAAGTAGTACTCATATTTCAACCACTTTTTTTTGTTACCTTTGCCTTTTTGTGTATTTATTTTCGTAAGTTCTTTAAACATGTTGCGTTTGCAACCACATTTCTGCGCATTTCATAGTTTTTCAATTTACTTTTATTCATTTTCAAGTGAGTTTTCCTATTTGTGTGTCATTTGCTTCCCCATTCGGTTCTTTTCCGTCTTCAATCTGCAATCTGTCAGTCGGTCAGTTTTCTGGTTTTCCCATAACAACTTTTCCGCAGCGCACCGTGAAACACCCTGTGCCTGACACGAGCTTGGTATTTTAAAATGCAAATATGCCGTGCACGTTGATATGTTTTCTGTTTCTGTTTTTGCATTTGCTTTTTCATTTTTCATTTTTCTCCACCGCTTTTTTGTTTTTGTTGTCGTATAATTTTTCTTTTTTTTTCTCGCTCGTTTTTGCATAAAACAAATGTGTCCCTGAGCGCTATTTGACTGTTCGGGGCGCCTGACTGCTTATAACTGGGCTATGTTCATGGTGTTGTTGTTCTTGTTGTTGTTTCCCGACGTTGATATCTGTTATTAATTTATGTAGAGAAAAAGCAACAACAACAACAACAACAGCAGCAATAATAGCAGCAGCAGCAGCGGCTGCAACTGCCGCTTTTGAGGTCGCTGCGCAGCGGTCTACAGGTCTGTTGGGGCTTGATTTGATGGGGGCGGGGGCGGTGCGATGCGGGTCGTTGCGTTTGGGGCGCTGCTCTGTGGCATTTTGCATACACTTGCTAATTGCCGGCGCGTTAATTTATGTGGCGTCCGCGAACGCAGACGTTGGCTTAATGCATTTGCCCGTTTGCAAGTTGCATGCAACAATTGCCAGAGTGGACGCGGCCGCACAGTGGGGCGGCATTGAACCGCAAATAATCAAAGTTTGTGGCAAATTGAATAAATGCAATTGTACCACCAGCAGATAGAAGTCTGACCAATTGGCACGGCATCGTAAGAACGGGGGATGAGCGAGGAGACAATTAGCCCGGTGTTCTTCCACCGAAGGTTAGCATGGTGGTCAATTGGCACTGCCATCAGATTATAGAAGAGTGGTCAATTGGTACGTCGTCCGGGGCACTGAAGAATGGCTATAGGCTCGACCATGCATTACCGGGGCGGCTACGAGTAAGCGAGTAGCCAATGAACTCGGCGTTATAGCACGGGAGGTTAGCAGGGTGGTCAATCTGGGGCTAGTCGCCGTTTTTCGTACCACCGAGCTATAAGCGAGTAGCCAAGGGAGGTTAGCAGGGTAGCCAATCGGCCCAGTGAGGTACCTTAAGGGCATAGGAGAGTGGTCAATCCGTACGACCCTGTGCCACAGGGGCACAGAAGAGTAGCCAACGGCCCGGTCAGGTACCACCAGGGGATAAGCAAGTGGAGTTCATCACAAATTAAGTATTAAGAACCGTTCGACTCCGATTTGGCAGTAATTCCCGTTCAGATACTTTTGGAATTAAGACAATGTCTAATGTCAGTGTAAATTTTCGCAACGAAATATATGAAAAGGCTCCACTGTGCGGCTGCAAGGCCTGCGCTGATGCGCTTATGTTGCCTCCTTTGGCGACAATTAATAAACTTAATGGCGATTTAATGTACGACTCCGGAGACACAGCTCAAGACGACAGACAGACGTAGAGACAGATTTAACCGACTTGCCGCTGGCCCTGCTGCAGACACATTTGTCCATTTGTTTCCGTAGTTATCGACACAAAATGGTCACGGCTTTATTTGCCTTTTACCCGTTGCCCTATGTTGTTTATCTATGCTGATTTTTGTTATTTAACTAGTCAAATACCAGAAATGTTCAGCTGTGAACGCCTGGCGTTATGTATATATAACTATAAATGCTTATATAACATGGCATACGCTTCAACTTCAATATAGATCATTGTCAAGGCTAGAAACTAGTTCATGCAGTTCGCTATGCAAATAGCACCACAGATAGAAGGGCATGGAAATATTTGTGTCTGTGTTTGCATTCCTGATTATCATATCAGGGCAAACCTATCTATGGAAAAGTGTGCGTTATGTAAGTGCCCCACAACTGGTCTTATCGCTCGGCATGTTCGATTTTTATAAATGGCGAAAATCAATTTTATTTTTGCACCATCTGCAATTTTTATATATGAAGTCTATTTGCACTTCTCGCCTATTTCTTATATATATTTCTATTTATTTAACTAACTTGAAAAATAAATTGTTTCAACTTCATAATTTTGAGATTTGTTTACTAAACGTTTTCACCTTGAATTTAAAGTTACAAGATTTTGTTGCTTTTAACGCCGCATATTTGTTTATTTATTAGAGCAGATTTTACCCCAGGCTTTATGCTTTATTTATTTAGGCATTTTGCTTTTTATACTATTTACATTTTTGATAAATAATAAATAAAATAATAAAATATTTTCGTATTTCATTTGCATTCGAAGATATTTGAATGACATTCACGAATTCTTTAATGAACAAGTTTCTGCGTTTCAATAGCCCAGCCTAATTCTTTGTTAAGATCGTTTTTTATTGAGCCCTAAAATAGAACCGTTAATATAAATATTGTCTTTTAAAAAGAAAATTCATTTTATTTTTTTTTTAATTATTTGTAAGTATAACAAATAGCTGTAACCACGTGCGAAATGACATTGGCTATATTCAATTATAATTATGCAAAAGGCAAGTATGTTTATTTGAGGAAGTATGTGGAGTATGTAGAAATTTTCATATTTTTAGCAAAGCCCAGTGAAAACTCTAATAACAATATGATGCTGGGTATATTTATTTATAAGAATTGTTTATCTTTATTTAATCTTTCTGCTCAATCTATCTATGCTTTAAACATATGTACTATCCTTACTTCGAATAAAGATAAAGTAATATATAAACTAAAAGTGAAACGAAATGATCTGCATTAGCTAGATATTGAAAATATTTCAATGGAAGGCGAACTTTAAAAAGATATATAGATAAAAAATAGATATATAGATATATATGAAGAGCATTCGAGTTTCGTGGTGAAACTTAAACGTGCTTCACACAATTCCTGTTGTTGTTGTTGTTGATTTGCTTGCTTTTGGATTGCTCCCACTTGAATGTGAAGCCCACATAAAAATATTGATATATAAATAATTTTGTACTCACAGTCTTTCCACATCCGCTGATATTTTGCGCGGCACCTGCGTTAATCCACGATGCGAACAGTCGACGGTTAAACCGCTGCAGGAGCAAACCCGCGGGCAGCGCGCCTCGGTGATGACGCCAACGCCTCCGCCGGGTATGTGTATGCCAACGGAGCCCAGGCCGCCGCTGGCAATGGCCGAGCTGCCAAAGCCGCCCGAATACGGCTCAGCGTGAGCCGTACAGGCGAACACTAGCAGCAGGAGCTGGGGCAGCAGCTGCGGCAGGATTAGTAGCTTTGCCAGGGCTGCGGCTTTACAACGCGTCGGTGGTTGCAGCGTTGACGGTGTCGTCGTCCTGGACGGCGGCGCCATTGTGGCACATTTATAAGCAACGTGCCTAATTGAAAGTATCGAGTGCGTATGCGGACGCCACTTTGTCAACAGCAATCACGTTTCCACAAATATTTGCGCAAGGCAAAAGGATTGTTGGCGACCGTTTGCCGGATTTTTCACGCTTTTCCCGCACTCTCTATTTATATATTGATTGTGTTTCGTTGTTCGATATTTTTTGTCGTTATTGTTGTTGTCGTTGTTGTTGTTGTTATTGTTATTGTTGTTGTGCCGGCGCGCTCACTTTATTTACCTTTTTTTTTGCAGCCCGTCGCGACCGCGCTTCACGGCAGAACTGATAGCAGCTGGCCAGTTGCAGGGGCAGCGCCTCAGTCTAGCAGCGAGTGATGAGTGACGAGTAGCGTGTGGCAAAGTGACGAGTGACGAGTGACGAGCAGCGAGTGCGTAGGTAGCCAGCCGTCCACTTCGTGTTAGGTAGGTGCGTCCAGCCGGAAATGCGCTAAGACTTCTTCTGGTTGTTGTTGTTCTTTGTATCTTTGAGATACGCACTGGCACTTGGCTGTCAGCAGTTCAGAGACGCCTCGCCAGCAACTTCATCATCGTGAGCTCCGTTCGGCTGTGACCTGCTGCGCGCATCTGCAACGGGCAGAAAGAGAAAGAGAGAGAGAGAGAATGAAGCAGGAATGTCAAGAAAAATCATGAAAAATTATCTATAAATTCGGCAAGCGTGTCTATGTCAGTGCAATGGCAGGAAATTGCTACGGACTGCGATATAAATATATAGACACACACACACGCACACACACACACACATATATATAAATCTATATGTATAAATGCCACACTTTATATCACTTAAATAAAAAATAAAATGGAGCTGAATTGGAGCTAATGTGACAGTTGATATTTGATGGCTTGTATTTAAAGTTTTCAATATTGCATTTTGTGGAAAGCCAAAAAAAAATATTAGCCTAGTGCGTGTGAGGCAATACAATCTTATACATATATTTTTGCTGGGTTGTGGAAAAATTTTAAGGACTTGATTTTTCTGTTAGACGACTTAAACTTCACCTGTTCAATGAATAAAAACATAAGTTTCGAATGAGTTTCTGATATTTGATATAGATTTAAATGCCACAAATAGAGTTTTGATGATCTCTTTTCTTTGGAAATATTATTGCATTCATGAAAAATCGTTAGTGAATTAATAAGAAGTACATTAAATATTTTCTGTAAATTTGTATCTATATTTATGTTCAAATTTTTAATATCTGAATAACTATAGTTTTTTTTTTTTATTATACCCTGAACCCATTAAAAATGAGTATAAGGGTATATTGTATTTGTGCGAAATCCAAATGTTTTAAACAGGCAGAAGGAAGCATCTCCGACCCCATAAAGTATATATATTCTTGATCAGCATAAATAGCCGAGTCGATCTAGCCATGTCCGTCTGTCTGTCCGTCCGTCCGTCCGTCCGTCCGTCCGTCCGTCCGTCCGTATGTATGAACGCAAGGATCTCAGAACCTATAAGAGCTAGAGACTTAAAATTTTAGATGTAGATGCTCCTAGTTCCCGCACAGATCGAGGATTCGATAATCGATAACTTACTCCGTTTCCAAGCAATCAATAAAAATCGATATTCTGTTTTTTGAGCAATTTTGGTAAATAATAGGAGCTAGACTCACCAAACTGGACATATAGCTTCTAAAATAGAATATATATATGCATTTGATGTTGGAAGAAGAAGAAGGTTCAGGGTATCCCCTAGTCGGGATCTCCCGACTAGAACCTCTTACTTGTTTTATTTTATATTATTTCTTTGTCGATACACCATATAAGTATAATGACTTTTCAACTCGTAAGCCCCAACTGACCTCAGGAAACGCGCATTCTTGAACCATAAGCAAGAGCTATAAAGGTCCTCTTTAGTCCGCCGACAATTGTCGAGGGTACGTTTGTTTTTTTTTTCTTCTTTCTTTCTAAACCACCTGTCAGTAGCAGTAGCTGACAGCAAGAAGACTAATCACCCTAGTCGAAGAACTATTATTATAGGAACTTGCGTTGCCAACATATGTTTCCCTGGGTAAAAGTTGGTGGAAGATAACAAAAAGGAACCTGTAGATACTGAGAACCCAGAGTCAAGAGCTAATGACTCAACTTATTAGTTTGTTTCTGGTCTGGGCAATAAAATAAAAGAACAGAACATGTGTTTTGGTAACTTTCCAACTATTTAACCAGCAAAATTAGTCAGAATTATTATGTATGCTGATTGGGCAATTCCTTTTCTAATCATTTGAGCTATTCATTTGTTAATTGAATTTGGAAATTGCTTTGGAATTTCAAATCCTACGCATTTTCTACACCAACCTGTGCTGTGCCCACTGGTTGAACTACTTTAACCCCCATTTAAAGCTAGCTGGACAGCAAACAATTAGAGATTTAAGAGCTTAAGTGAGCACTTTGGCTCAATTAAATTTGTCTAGAAATTGTGCCAGTCTTCGTTGTCTTTCGATGTTGTTGCGGCTGCTGCTGCTTCCAAGTAGTGGTCCTCAATCGTATAGTTCTTCAGTTCCACTCGAAATCAGTCACAAACTCTACGCTCCACTGCTGCCCAAATCAGATCTATATTTAGTGCACTTGTGCACTGTGTGGTCTGGTCTTTCCACCATTTCCCATTCCCAGGCCCGTCTCCAATTCCAACATTTTCATTTCCATCTCACTCTCGTTGCTCGGCTTGTGGCACACTTCCCGCTGCTGTCTCCTGTTCGTCTGTCATGTTGTGTATTTAATTTGCAAATTGACATGTTAAAGATACTACACTCTCTCTTTCTCATCCCTCTCTGGCCCGCTCAATGCCATATGTTGAAATTAATTGTTTAAATTAACATTTGGATAGCTGACAGCAGCGATTGACTGGAATTTGATTGAGAATATGAATGAAAACGAGCCCTGGCTCTAACTCGAGTAATCACAGAGAGATAAAGAGCGGCGAGGGAAGCGCCTGTCAAATATTCTTAACTGGCAATCAACGAAAACTCAATGAACATTGCTTTGGCAAATGTAATTTAACAAGCTTGGCAAAGTATTTATATACCATTTAAAGTGAAATGCAGGAGGAGTTTGACTTGAGAGGCTATTAACAACTTGTAAGAAATTGCATATCGTAGCGTAACTATAAAGTTACATTTTTTTGGAGGAGTATTTTAAATTAATGCATATTTGTTTTGGATAATTGGCATAAATCAAAAGACTAACTTTTCTATTAGAACACTCTGTAAATAGAGTAGAGTTTTTGTGGTCTGTTAAAAGTTTGTAAAAGGCTGCTTGTAATATTTGCAACAATTTTCATATTAACAAATGGCAAGCCATATAACTTTAATATTCATTGTCAACTGGAGTATAAATTTAAATTATGTTAACATGTTTATGTTATGTTTTTGTTGTCTGTTACAAGTAATTATAAGGCTGCTTATAACATTTGCATAGTTCTGTTATAGCTCTGTTAATAGTTTTAGTTCTTCAATGCACAATGGGTATCTAGGCGTTTGGCAGTCATAATAGTAAACAATCAAAACACCTTTTGCTTGTGTTTCGAGTGTGTTGTACGTTCGTTTGGAGTTGCCTATCAAAGGCATGCCAAACTCAGGCAGAAGGCAGTCATGCAGCCACCCATCCATATGCCGAGCCTTTAATCAAAAATTTATCATTTCTCTAGCACAAAAATATTTCTGCTGCAAAGGCATGCCTTTCTTTTCATGGCGGATGGCGATGATGATGATGAAGACGACAAAACGGAAGTGTGTGGGTAAAATGCTCAAAAGATGTAATCACTGCATTGTCACCAGCCGGAGACGGGCCTCAGTCTCTCAGTCTCCAACTCAGATTCAGTTTCAGCCTTTGGGGGGTGATATCGATGGAAAGGAGAGTGCGGTCGGGGCAGCACTCGCTCTCTCTTGAGTTTTCATATGAAACATAAATCAGTGAAATTCTATACATGCCAATGATTGTCTACTCTTTGGCTCTTCGGCTCCGGCACACACACAAAAATTCCAAAAGCAAAATTCAATGCATGCCAATAACTCGTTACTCGTACCATAAACTAAGAGGGCAGCAAGCAGATGCCACTGCCCCGGGGACATGTATACAAGTCTAATGAAAAGAAGACAGCAGCAGAGCCAGAAGAGGCAGCAACTCAGCCACAATCAGCACAGTACCACAACCACAAATATCCCACACACCCACACACACACACCCACGCACAACCCATTCGGACTGGGGTTTATTAAGATAACGCGTGAAAAAGCGAGTGACATTTGGGCAAACAGTGAAGCGCACTATTCAAATAGTATAACCAGAGAGACATAGATAGAATGCCAGCAGAGGATGGGTTGAGCTGCTAGCAGCTAGGTCTGCAGATTAATGAGCCGGCCAACTAGGAATTGCCTTGAAACAATAGATTTATGTAAACCCACTGGCGCTTGCTTAAATATATATATCGTATATCTACGTATATAGTGCCCACAATCTGTTGTTGGCTAAATGGTTGCACTCGCCCGCCCTCGGGCCTTAGGCTCTTGTGGATTTTCCAATAAATTACGCTTAAGTATGCACTTAATTCAAATAATGCCTAGTTGCGCGCCTTCTTCTGCGCGGTTGAAGGGGCGGCGGGACGGCGGGGAGGGTGGCTATTTGTCCCGTGCTGCCCTCAAGTGATTTGTTTTTTTGTGGCTTATACAAGTTGGGCCCATCCATAGAAGAAGTATTCTGTGCTTTGCTTATGACATGTGTCAAATTCGTGTTGTGCTCCTCTCAACTTGTCTGGCTCAGCTGTCCAGATAAGCTGTGCCAGGGTAAAGTGTGTGTCTGCGCCTGTGTGTTGATATTTTTTATAAACACCAGGCAAAGGGATTAAACTGAAGTCAGCAAAGTGAAATAAAAAACAGCACAAGTTGTAGCTTCATCAAGGGTATTACGAAAAGAGCTGCTGTCAGCAGGCCAAAGGCCAGACGACAGACCCAACGCCTATCTTAATGTGCTATAGAAATATCAATCATAGCTAGATTTATTGGCTTTGAAGTTTCTAATAAAACAAATAAAAAACAAAAACAAATGGTGCAAGCTTTAGTTAAATATTGAACAATAAAACAAGATAGCAAATAATGTCCATCAAATATGAAACAACCTACAACAAACTTGAATTTATTTGAACTTAAATTAATCAAATAAATAAATATTGTAAAATAACTTCAGAAGTAAAAAACACTTCAGCCATTTGATAGAAAACAGCAGCTCTTCCGGGCTTTTTTCAAGTGCATTCACAATATAATCATAATGTATATTTGATTCCCAACTGCATCTGAGCAGTAACAAAGCCCAGTCAATGGGACTGTCAAGACGAGGGCAAGAGAGAAGTGCACAATTGTCTAAAAATTTATAAAGCTAACAAGAAACTGCCGTTCTCCTAAATACTTGAGAAATATTTCAAAATATGAAAGAAATGTGATAGGTACTTATAGCACTAGGAATTTCGAAATGAATTTTTCAAGAAATTCTTTATTTCTCCAGTTTCCATTATTATAAGTAAATGTTATTATAACACTTTTAAAACTAACACTGCAAAGAATTTTTTTTAAATAGAAAATTATAATTATTTCTTTACAAAAAAAAATAATTTGTAGATTTTCTCTCATATTTGTCTTCTTTAAGGCGTTAAGTTTTATCTTTAGATAAACGACAAAAAAGTGTTGTTCTAGTGAAATATAAATAAATAAAAAGTATATACTGTTTGTTATAAAACATATATAAATTAATCCTTAATACTTATTTTTTTCATCGACTTTTCCATATCTAAATATTTATTTAGCTGGCTCGAATCTATTAAAAAAAAACATTTTTCAATTACAATCTCTTTTTTGTAATTTCGGATTATTCATTTATGAATGAAGATTTAAGTATACAGAAATTAAAATTTAAACAAATCTATTGATTTAAGTATTGTTTCAACTTAAAGACCGCAAAACGGAATGTCATGTTGGATTTAAATTAGATCTTTGGATAAACTATGTATCTTCTTAAGATTGTTGTCCTCATAATATAAAAATAAATAAAAAATTCATATAATACCGTTAAAAAGACGTATGTATATAAAACTTGTTTTAATCTTATCAAAGTGCCTTGCTTGTAATTTAGGATAAAAACATTTGTTATTGTTTATAACTAATACGTCTTCATAAGATAGATTGAATCTCTATCAATCTATATATCCATATATTTTTCTATATACATATCTATCTATCTTTCTATCAATATATCTATTTATATATTTATCTATCTATCTATTTATCAATATATCTATCATCAGTTGATAACTAATAAAAGAAAGAACTCAATTGGAACTATAGCCGAGCATTATGATCAATGTGATCAAGACAACTTTTGGGTGAATCTCCAATAACTGTTCAAGTTTTCCCCTAAGCTGTAAGTCATATTCAGGCCAATTTGATAAAATACTTATCAAAGAGATTGATGCGATGGCTACTGCATGGCATACTGGCTGGCTTGGCTGCCAAGTATGTCAAGACTGGGGACTAATTAGAGGCCTTCCATTTGCGCTTAATATTATATCTAATTCATCTGGTCCATGTACCATGTCCAGCTGCATTTTTTCACTCGTGCTCTGGCATTTCCGCAGACTCTTTCACTGTGACAGCGCTCCCCCGCAGCTCCTGCAGTCGCATTGCCAGTTAGCATTACAAATGCCGCACAAAAGGGAAAGGAAAAAAGAACCCCTTTTGCAGCATGAAGCGTGGTCAGCGCTCAATGAATTGTATTAGGGCAATGTCAGCTCAGAGTTGGAGACTGAATGGAGCAGCAGCAGACTGACTTAGGCGGAGACTCCAAGTCTCGGGGGGTTTTTTTTTGTTGTTTTGTTTTTGTAAGCCCATCTTTAGCCGGAAGTGTCGCATACTTTTACGGATACACCGGCTTAATTATGTGCATAAAATACTGTCACATATATGTGTGTGTGTGTGTTTTTATATATGTTGCACAATCCACAGACTGTGTCGTGGCATGAAATGACAAAACACGTACATTAATTGCTCCACATTCACACAGTCGGAGTCGGAATCGGAGTCGGAGCTGCGAGTGTCCCACAGGAGACGCCGGGTGAAAAGAAAGAAAGCGCAAAGGTCTCGACAAAGCCAAACAGGCTTATAATTTATTAATCTATGCATAGCACACACAAACACACTCATACACACACAGGCACAACAACAAATAATTCCATTTCATGCCGCTCAACTTTCTACGGCTCTGGCAGCTCCGGCAGCTCTGGCTTCCAGGTCCAGGTCCAGCTTCAGCTCCAGACACTACATGTCACTTTAATCTCTTAGAAGTGTCACTTTTGCAGCTCTTCAAGTGTTTGTGTGTTGTCTCTTTGTTGTTATTGTAGTTGTTGCCTTAGGTGGGGGCGTTGTAAACAATGTGCTGCCGCTAGTTGAATTTGAATTTTCAGTTTGATAAGCAACAAAGGCATAATAACACATCAAATTGCATGTGAGGGTGTGCGGGTCGAGGCATTGCGAGGATATGAGTGCTTTACATACTATACACACACACACATATGTGCTACAAGGTCTGCCCTTTGGATGCAAACCTTATGGTAATGAAGTGTAGCAGCTGTTTTTTTTTTTGAGAACTGAATTTGAATACAAGGCTGCGCACAGTGGAACGGAAATGGAAAAGATGCTCTTAAATGTTTTTTCTAAATTTTAAGACTGAATCTCAGAATATTTAAATTATTAAAATGAAAATTTAAACAATGGAAAATATAATTTAAAATATTTATAAAATTAATAAGTTATTCTTTTGTAAATAAAAACATTTGTGTTTTCTTTTGAGGCTTTTAAATATTAATGTATATGTCTTTTATATCTTATGTATTAAATACTTGAGTTGACACTTTGCCGACCATTAATAAATAAATAAATAATTAATTATTTTAAAAATATATAATAAACTCGTGTTCTTATTGAGAGTAAGAAGAACAATATATAAGCTAAGCCCAGAACATATTATGAATCGTTAAGATACCAACAAATCATTAAATTTTTAATAGTTTTTTTATTAAGAAAATTAAATTTAAAATGAATATTAAAATTAAATAATAATTTATCTGTGCCCATTTTCCAGTTCATAAAGTAAAGAGATTGTTACAAAAGGCATTTAAGAACTTGGAAAATGATAATAAAAGTTGTGAGCAAGTCCGAATTGGTTCAAACCCAAATTCCAACATTGAAAAGATATGACAACGCAAGGTTTGAATCGAAGCCAGCTTTAAGCATGAAACCTAAATGCGAGGCATTGCTTCGAACCGTCGACTTTTCTTTTCTGGGGGTTTTTCAGAAGTGAATCTTAAAACTAGTGCACTGTCACACTGTGCATATCGTTACGATTTACATTAGATACAGCATCAGACAGTGAGCGAGACAAGTTGACTGACTACTTGAACACAATCAAATTCAATTTATGCCAACAGCCACACATTCATTTTCATTTTCATTTCCATTTATAATTTCATATTCAGTTTTCGTTTCTTGATCAACACAAGTGACGCTGACGATGGGCGATCAAGTGCCGCTCGCACCTCAAAATTAGTAGTAGACCAGCTGAGGGGTGGGGGGATAGAGGGGACGCAGCGTCTGCGTTGGAGTATTATGGCAGATTATGCTGCTCTATTTGATTTAGACTTGATTTGGATTTATTATTACAATGGCGCCTCAAGTGGCATGTGCTTATCTCAATTTGTGTGTGGGTTCATCATCCAAAAAAAAAAAAGCTTTAAACTATTTAAGTTATCTTCTTCTGCTCACAGCTTTGTTTGTATTCGGGGTTATGGCATCAGCTGGGGCGCGAGCTTGAAAAAATAAGCCAAACATAAACCCGAATTTCCATGTTAGGCTATAAAATGTTTCGTGCTATTTCACAAATGCATAAAAAAAAAACAAAGAAATAAAAAAAAAACAACGAACTTAGACTAGGCCTTACATCAGCGCTCCGCGCCGCGTTCCAGTCTCAAAACCCAAAACCGAAACCCAAGCGCAATCCCATCCGTGGCGCAGCACCAGGTGCAATGCATCGCAGTTGAGAGTCGCTTTGTTTTCGTCGGGGTTTACGGGGTCAGGTAGTTTCGCCTGAATGCCCGGGCATTGTCTTCTTACCCGCTACAGGGAATTCGGCTACATAGAACAACAACAACAACAACAGCAAAAGCAGCAACAACAACAAGAACAACACATACAAACCCTGCATACGCTTGCCAGGCACAGTCTCAGGCGCAACTCTCTGCTGCATGCGTCACAGGGATTAGTGCGGCAGGTAGTACATTTTCCTAGCACGAGAGTCGCCACAAGAGTCAAAAAAGGCTGCGGCAAGAGAGCAACAGCAACTGGTGCAAACTACCATAAATGAAGAAGTTCAGATAGTTCTAGGTGCTGAAATATTTCAAGTCGAAATAAAAATAAAAGTTACGAGATTTCGATCTAAAACTAACCCCAAATAGAAGAATATGAGATAGAGAGTGGGAGAAGAAAGGAAAGGGAAAAAGAGATAAGGAAAAAGAGAAATGAGAAATGAGCTCCAAGATAGATAGAGACACTTAAAGAAACAAATATAGAGACTTAGGGAAATAGAGAGCGAGAGAGAGAGAGAGAGAGAGAAAGGAAATAAAGAAAAAGAGAGAGAAAACGAGATAAAGAAAGAGAAAGGGGAAAACAAACAAAGAAAGATAAAGAGAGGCAGAGAGAGAGAGAGAAAAAACAGAGAGGCATAAAAAAGAGGGAGAGGAAAATATACAAAGAAAGCGAGAGAGGAAAAGAAATAAAGAGACAGAGATAGAGAGAGAGAGAGAGAGAGAGAGAGAGAGAGAGAAAAAAAAAAGAGAGAGAGAGAGAGAGAGAGATAGAGAAGAGAATGGGAAAGAAAGATAAAAAAGAGAGAGAGAGAGAAAATCTAAGACAAAAAGAAGATAGACAGAAAAAAACTCAAAACATAAAAAGGAACGATATGGAAAATGAAAGGGATGGAGAGATACAAATAGAGATAGATAAATAATCAGAGATAGGCTCAAAAAGCTAACGATTACGAAAGACAGAAAAAGTTAAAGTAATAAATAGAAAATAGAAACAGAAATAGAAGCATGCCTAATGATAAAGCTCAACCATTTTATACCCATTTGTAAAAATAAAAAAAAAACTTTTCTCTTTCTTTAAAGTATTGAATATTCCAAAAAATGTCTTTAATTAACAAGAAACTGACTAAATTAAAGGCGAGACAGAGTGTAAGTGTGAAAGAAAGAGCGAACAAAATTTCTTAAGGCAAAATAAATTGATCCACTTTATTATCATAAATTTTGGAGGAAAAAAAAAAACACAAAATTGGAACGATTTGTAATTAAAGGAATTTGGAGCACCAATCCATATTAAACGAGCATGTTCATAAATCAAAATACTTCTTAGCAACAAATGCAATTCAATTCTACAAAATCATGTGTTGAACAGTTTTACGCAATGCCATAAACTTTAAATATTATGAAGCTAAAAACCAAACGTAACCTCAATACATTTTGTAACAATTTGGGAAATAGAAAATTGAATATTTCCATAAGCTTAAAGTTGATCGAAGAGCTTCACTTTGGCAAAGTATTAAGGCACACAGAAAATCAAATGACAAGGCTCGAGTTAATAACATTGTGTACCATAAAAAGTCAAGTTTGATTATGCCCATTAATGCTATTATATATTAAACAAACACTCCCCCTTCATATTGCCAGCTAGTTTATTATTTTGTCTTGCGAGAAACATGTTTAATAAGTGCCAAAGTTTGTGCGTTTGTGTGGCCCACTCGAAGGCCAATATATCTAGGCTATTAAACATTGTGGTCTAATAATAAAAATACATTTAGCCATTTGCCATGTTCGAAAACAAATAATAAAAATGTCGCCCCCCTCTATTAATTTAATGACAGCCCCACCCCCGCCCAAAACCAACTTCATAAATAAAACCCATGAAACCACCCTCGCAACATGTGCAACATTTTGCAATAAATTTATTTATCGATCGATGCGGCAGCTCAGTTCAAAATATTGGCAGCTATAACTTTAATATTTCAATATTATGAGGAGAGTTGAAAAATGTGTAAATACTTTTAGTTCTCAAATAAGCTCCACTAAAAAAAGAACACAAAAGTATTGAAATTTTCGAATAGCTTCGGATGCGATTGTCATGCTATCAAACTGCTGTTGTCAGGTTTTATACCCTGTTAAAAGTGGAATCAAAGAGCTTATGAAAGTGGAGTGGGGAAGAGATATCGACTTTATGGAGTATATTTATGATCAGGTTGATGAGACTGCTTGAGATGTTGTGAAGTTCTTAATTTTGGAATCGAGCATACTCTTTGCACATGAAATGCTTATGTCAAATTATCGATAACTTATCGATAAACCATTTTTAAAATCGATTAATAGCCATTAGCGACTATCAGGCAATCTAAAAGCTAGTCACATTCAATATCATTTATAGGTTCTACTTGATAATACTTGATATACTTTATATACTTGATAACTGCTGCCATTCGATACAAATGTATTCTTTGAATAGAACTCGACAATGTTGTACTCATAGTTGGGTAAACGAATATTAAATGCAGCTCAGATTTAGATATTCGATAACTATTTATATTCGATAATGGGGTATTTTCCGAGATTTTAAATGCATATCTTGGTAATTTGTAGAGCTGGTAAAAAACATTTTTGAATAGTAACTTTTTTGCAACTCCCTTGCACTTCAGTCAGGTACAGGGCATCTACTAGTCAAGCACTCTTGACTAGAGCACTTTATCTTGTCTCTGTTGTAGCTTTTGTTGCTGTTGTTGTTGTTGCTGTTGGTGGTGTTGCTGCTGCTGTTGTTGGATGGTCCTCTACGCATTGGTATCAAATTTCATGGCTTTCACAAGGGTCCCCTCACAGTCGAGTGCGTGTTGATGACAGATTCTCTGTCCGCCGGGGCGTCGATTTTCGTTTCGTTGAAAGTCATTTTTACTCATTTATTGTCACCGTTAGTGGGCGCACAAGTGTGCGTCTTTATGTGTGCGTGTGTGTATCCTTACAAGTACATACACGGCGGGCAGTCAGAGCCCGAGCCCGAGCCCGTGCCAGAGCCAGAGCCTGGGTATTGATTCCACTTCCAGCGCCGCAGCGGGACGCCCAGTCAGTCAGCCCGTCAGTCAGTCCAAAGCCCAATTGACGTGACTCAACAACAGTCATGCTCAATATACATATGTATATATATATAAATATATAGGTATGGCTCTCAAACTGACTTCTCCTTTGGGCTCTGTTTGTGTACTTATTAAATATTTAAAAGCTTGGCCTTTGTTTCAGACAGCGTCAGCACGACAAATACTTAATAATAATTTTTAACAACTGCCGCAAACTCTGCAGGTTGCTGCCGCTGCCGCATTTGCCGCCGTCATGTAATTCATTTTCATTGCCCCGAACCCAGACATATCTGGGCAATCGGTCCTTTGATAAACTGCACGCACCACTGTGAAGAGACCTCCACATTTCAGAACTTTGAGTTACCCTCACATTTTAAATTATGGTTTGTTGCGTTTAAAATACAAATTACACGATACTTATGAGCACATGTATATATATATATATATCTATATGACTCATGCCGAGACTCATACAGCAAGTGGGTCATACAGGTAACACACAATGCATGCTTATTAAAGAATATTCCTGCCCATTTGGTTATTGTACAAGTATTTCTATAGAAAGGCCTTTTCTTTGGTTCACACACGCAACCATCAAAAGGAAGACACTTTAGAGTTGGGTTCCACCGAAGACAGTTAATTATGGTTTGTAAACGGTACCGAAGTTACAATAAATGGTAAATACCCGATGATTATTTGTTGCAGACGTAGGACTTAAAAAATAGTTCACAAGTATTTCCGGCTTAAATTCAATATATGACTTAAAGGATTGTTCATTTAACTGAAGATTGTGGAAAGGAAAACTTATATCAATATTGTCGGGAAATTGTCTGATAATTATTCATAACAGACGTTCGTCGAAATAGGAAAAAAAAAATAGTTGACAGATTCAATATTTAACTTAATTTAATTTAATTTAATTGAAGATTGCGGAAACTGTAAACTACATTAAGAAAGTTAAAGCGGCAAAATTGAGGCAAAATTGTATTTCAGACTTAAATTCAATATTTAGCTTAATTTAATTAAATTTGTCTGAAGAATGCGCACAGTGTTCATATATATAAAGTTAAAGCTTATATAAAGCATTTTTCAGTGCTAATCTTTTCAATTTTATATTTCCTTTAAAGCTTATTAATTGACACTTTTCTTGGAAAGTTAAAAGATTATTATACGTAATAAAAAATACGCTTTTCCCTGTTTTAAATAAATTTTTCAATTTATTATTTTTATTCAACCCAGCGAATTTCTTTAACCAATTAAGAAGAGGTAAAAAACCAATTTAAAAAAAAATCATTCAGAATTTCTTAGCCCCACTTTTAATATTCACACTCAGTTGAGCTGAAACCTTTTCACCCATTTCACAGCTGAGTTAATGCGCGCACTTTGGCAACATATATATTTCATATATATATATATATATATATTTCGTATATATATCTGGCAAATACAATTTGTTGTTGCTGCTCTTAAGTTCGTTAAGCGTGCTGCAAGAACTAAAGCTTTAGTTTAATTCACTCTGGAAATCTTGTGCAGTTTCCTTTCCGTTTGTCGCTCGAGTGTTTAATCTATATGCAGTTGCAGGGCTGTGAGTGTGTTAGCCTAAGCCCCTTTGGGTGCAGCTCGGCAGCTCTTAGTCCACTTCTCGACTCTTCACTGTAGTACATTCAACTAACACTCGTTTTAGCCGCAGTTAGCTGTTGGCTGCAGCTCGGACGCCAAAAACCTCGCTATGCGGGGCGGTCCGAAATAAAAAAGCCAACAACAAACTCAACTGCCATGCCAGGCGTGCCTATGCGGACTGGCAACCCCCTAACCCCGCTAACTAACCCCCTTCCCCCCCTAAGACTTTGCCACAGCTGGCTGCTGCACATGCAACTGCCGCTGCCGCTGCTGTTGCTGCTGCTGTTGCTGCTGCATTTGTCGTCGTCTGATTTCAGCAAATATTTGCAAATTTACGTTGACTGTGTGTAACCCCAGCTTGGCCCGTGACGACGACCCCGCCGGCGTGACAGGGGCGTGCGAGGAAGAGGGGTTAGCATGCCAGCGGCATTAGCGACAACTGTCGTAGAGTGGCACTTAATGAGCAACGGCTGCTGCTGCTTCTGCTGCTGCTGTGGCAGCTACTGCTGCAGTGGCCCGCATGCCACACTGTGCAAGCGAGAGGGCAACAAATAAAGTTAAAGTTATGCACGATGGCCATGCAATTGTCTGCCTGCAGCAAAATGTATCTTACGGATGCGCACTGTGGCTGGTACAAGAGTCGCCGCAGTTGCCGGTCGTCGGTCGACAGTTGCCAGTTGGCTGACTGCTACAGATTCTTCTTTAGCATTGCAGTAATTTGACTTGATTTGTTTAAGCTGCCACACACACACACACACACACACACACACGAACACACAGCCGCACAACCACCCGAATGGACCCCAACTAAATGACAAATGTGCCGCTGCCATGTAATCGCATTAAAGTCCAGTCGCTGCTGCTGCTGTTGCTGCTGCTGTTGCATATGTTACGCTCATTAAATTTGTATTTATAATAGTCGCCAGCTAAATCGCCTTACATTTGGCTACGCCCGTGCTTAGTGGCAATTATGGTAATCATCATAATTTTTCGATAGCAGATAGAAAATGTCGCTAGCTGCTGTTGTTGCTGCTGTCAATATGGTTGTTGTTGTTATTGTTGCTGCTGTTGTTGGTGCTGTTATTGTTGCTACTGTTGTAGGTGTTGTTGTTGCTTCCATTGCTGCTATTGCTGCTGTTGCCGTTGCTTGACTAGCCAAATTGCAAAATTAATTAAATTTTAGCACAACTTTCGAACGGTATAACAACAGATTCCTTGTTGTTGCTATTGCCGACTTTGTTGGATAACTCTGTCCCGTTGATTGGCGCGCTGTGGTTAGTCGGTTTGCCCATTGCTTGGCCAGCGGTTTGCCTGGCATAAAGTTGAATAAAATAAAAACGAAGGCAGGCAGCAGGCAGGCAGCAGGCAGGCAGGCAACAGTCCAACCCGCTCCACGTTTTAACATTTCTCGTACATGCAAGTGACAAGGCAATATCCGTCACGCAAACAACAGCAACAGCAGCAACAGCAACTACAGCAGCAGCAACACCCTGCCAACAGCAACAGCAGCAACAAGCACAATGGCAAAAAATCAATGGCTAATTTGGCTAAATTTGTTTCATTTAAATCTATATTCATCGATCTATTATATATATATATATATATATATATATATATATATATATATATATATATATATATATATATACCTAATAGATCGATATGAAATATGAAACAGTAAATACATTTTAATGTTATATGTTTGAAATCCTTGGCTTATAATGCTTTGTAAACTGTTATCGACTTATCGAATATCGAAAAAGAAACGGCTTATAATTGCATTTACAAGTTGTTATCGATGTGTCGAACATTAATGCATACATTTCTCAAATTATTATTTTAATTTTTGAGCAATTTAAGAAGTTTGCATTAAAAAAAGAAACAAACAAATAGACCAAAAATACCAAAAATATAACAATTTTCCCATATCAATTATATTATAATATTGATTTAAAAGTTGCTTTTTAGTATTATATATATTATATATTATATATTATATAATTTATTTGTCTTATTATCAATTATTTATTATAATAATATTGTAGTATGATTATATGTCATATATAATATATCGCATATTTTATATAATTTATATTTTATATGGTTAAATACGTATTGGGTTGAATATTTCTATAAAATCTACTTTATAAATATGATAAAATATGTATTAGTTATAATAAACTTACAACTTGTTTATCAAAAACTATCGGTAGCTGTTGCGATAATAGAAGTATCTGAAAGATATAAAATAAATAAAACATAGGTTAGATATTGAAGAAAAAATGTTGTATAACATATATATAAAACTATTATTTATCATAATTATATTTGTTTATTATAATTATAATTGTATTATTTATTATCAAATGCAATACTTTGTATAATTAAATTATTTTATATTTTCTATTGTTTTAAATAAATAGCTATAGTTCGAGTGGATTGCTTAAAGGCAAAATATAAAAAAAAAAAATAAGTTAAGCTATCAAATAGCTGCCGCATATTTTCCTATTGTTGAATTTCTAGGAATTTTTTGCAAGATATCAGTACTAAAATTGGCTCTAGGCGTAGCCTAGGGCGGAATTTTTTTTTCTAGAGTTGCTTTGTTCTACTTTTGAACTCGCTTGGAAATGCTATGGATGAAGATCAAAGAGTCGCCGCTTGCACTATCTATCTGTGCGTACGCTCAAGAGTATGAACATATTTTAGCTATAAGATATATCAAATAATACCATCTTAAAGGCAGTCTATTTTTTTTTTTTTTTTGGCTCATTTTCAGCTTAATAAATATATTATTCATAGTTTATCTGACATGCATATATTATCCAAGCCTAACTGTTACTTGATATGCCGACACTTATCTTGGGCAAACGCAATTACTTTGACGCAATCTGGACAGGATTATGGGCAACCACTATATAAAGCACATTCAACATATGGCCTATATGTTTGTAATATGCAAATTGGATTGGCCAACGAATTGTTTTGGCCATTTAACTGCCATTATTGTCCACTGTGCCAAAGCTGTGTGCTGTGGTTGTTGTCCTGGTGAAATTATTATTCATCGCTTGTAGAACGACCACACGACGTCGCAACGCTGCTGCTTTTGCAGCTGGCGTTGGCTGTGACTGTGGCTGTGTCTGTGACAGCGCTGCCGCAGTTGGCGCACGAGTTAATTACGGTCCATTAGACTGCACAAGGGGTGTTTATTACCACATCAGTGGCGCCGCCGTCACCGCCACCACCAGGACACACACGCCATTCGAAGGCGGCCGGCAACATGATTGAAACTAGAAATTTGCTCTCTATGCCTGTGTTTGTGTGTGTGTGTGTGTGTGTGTGTGAGTGTGGACATGAAATCAGTTAGAAAATCAGCTTTGACATGGAAATTGCGTCGAGCTGCAAACATCAAGTGGAAACAACTTTGCTTTAGTTCTGTAAGATCCACCCGAAGTTACCCTGAGCCCATCGACGAGCTGCCAGTGCTTCTTCTTCTCTAAGCTCCACACTACGGCAAATGCATTCTGGCATAACTTCGGTGCTTATAGTCCGATCTTTATTGAATTTTCAGGGCCTTAAAAAGACGCCTTAAGGTGTGTGCATTCCAAGGCGCAGGGCTCTGGATTTGTTTCAATTCAGGTGAAAGTTTTTGGAGGAGGTATACAAATGTAAATAATTCTTTATCTAGCTCTATTCGAGTTATGCTTATGAAGCCATGTCTCATAATCGATATTTATCAATATTTTTGGAAATCGTTTAAGATAATACAAAAGCCATGTCGATAAACAAATTCAAATGCTCTAGCTCTTATAATAGCCGAGATTTACGCCTGACAAACGCGACAAATTGACTCAGTTTGGCGTGTTCATTAAGCACATATATCTATACAAATATATCTCAAGCATTTGCACAAAATCAGTCTACCCAATAAATCCACTTTCAAAGTGTTTCAGAGCGAAAGGAAACTCATTGAAAGTGCGCATTCGTTTAGCCCAATTTCTGATTGAGAGATCCGAAAAGCTGACGTCACGCAGGTTCCACGCACTTCTCTAATTGCGACGCAGGCGCTTTAGAGTCCAGAACAGAACCTGGCAATTGGACAAAGGCTAACGGTAGGCCATTGTTGTACCGGGGACCGGTGACAAAAATTTATTAAAATATTACGCAAGGTTGGGCAGCCAGTTTGCTGAGCGCACGAGGGCCGAGAAGCCGGTAGGCCGGGAGGGGAGGCCAGATGAACTTGTGTTGTGTTTGCATAAAACTTTTTTTGCCAAACAAAACTTAGCTTTTCCCTTGTCAAACCGACAAAACGACAGCTCACGGCTCCTTTTCGATACACTGTTAGAAGAAGGTTAGAAGGGTATATTGGTGATGGTTAACTGACCTTCAAAAATTGCAGATGTATTATATATGTCTATTTAGAACATAGCCAAAATTGTTTCTCATACATTTTGAAAGTCACAGTCTTAGCAGTACAGTTTAAGAGTCACCCCAATTTTATTAATTGATTAGCTAGAGATATCCTAAAGGGATTTAACGCCCACTACCCATGTCACAGTTTGAAAGCCATAAGTCTGAGCTAAAGTTTGGGGGTTACTGGCGCAATTGTTTTTTTCTCTTTAGTATGGTTAATCATAAATGTGCGAACCTTTAAATTTATCAAAGCTATAGCTTCTACCGTTTTGAACTCACAGTTTTAGAGCAACTGCTAAAATTCTTCCTAGATGATTTCCAGGGCATCCTTACAGTCGGCAAATTTGGGCAGCAAAGTTCTTACGGCGTTTGTTTTTTTTTCTTATTGTGCGTTCGCCTCGCAAATTTTCAACAAATTTAGAAGAGCGGAAATTGCAAAGCATTCAGCGAGTTGAGTCGAGTTATTTGTACGACTGCGTGCAGCGGGCGGGGACGTAACAAAAAAAAAAAAACGAAAGGAAAGAAAGAAAAGGGAAAAGGAAAAGTTTTTGCTACCCCGAAAGTTTGGCATACGGATTTCGAATTGTAGGAGTTTGGGTGCCATGGAGCCCAATGCTGGGGGCAGCAAAGGCGTTGCAGCGTCGACAAAATATAAAAACTTTTCGCGTTGTTTACATAACAAAAGCAGCATATCGGGGTTGGTAGGGGGGATATAGAAAGCGGGTGGGCGGTGTGGCTGGGTGGCCTGTCAATTTGTGCATTGGAATTTAACAACATTCAGTGCTCGTGCCCAGCCCGACTGCATGCACATAAATTGAAGTTTTATTGTTGCTGCCGCTACTGGCCATAAACAAAGTAATTAAACGCAAAAGCCAAGCAGTCAACAACAGCAGCAACAACAACAACAACAACAACAACAACAACAACAACAACGACAAGGAGCAGTAGCCAAACGCAATTAAAGAGTTCAGAAAATGATTTTTTGTTTGGCTAACCGATTCGGATCCATCTCTGCTTTATATCACATCACATGTGCCACAAAAAGGCGCAAAGGCGTAAAATTCAAGACAAGAAAAAACAGCAGTTCATCAAATAGCCGAACTTGTAATACCCTAGGCAGACGGAGAGTAGATCAAGAAAATTCGGACTTGATTCAAGCTAACTTGTTTTAAGCATAATTCTCATTATAAAAAACGGCTTGCATTTGAATTAAATTTTTTGTTAGCATTTAAAGTCTAACAGAAGGAATCGAATGCAAAAAAGATTAAAGATTAAAGACTAAAAATTGTGTGTAAATATTATTTTAAATAATATTAAATAAAGCTATTGCTGTCCTAGGTTTAGCCCAAACTAGTTTATATTACTGTTGCATCTGCATATAAAAAGAAAGAAATCTTAACAAAATGAGGAAAAATATGTTTTGCAATAGAGTCTGTATTGATTCCATTAGGCCGGCCAAAAGCTGAATCCAAGGCAAATTTCAAGAGCATCTAGGCTCACGGAACAAACCCAACAAAAAAGTCGTTGGTTCGATTCAGCTAATGGCTCGCCTAGAACTTCGATTCGTGGTTTTCACTTTTATCGGTTAGCAGCCCTGGTTCTGAGCGCCTATAGACGTTAATCCTTATACATGCCCTGATTCTCAGCTGCTATTGATGTTGATCCAAGGCATATATAACTCTATAGCTCCTTAAATTACACATTCAATAACATATTCATAATGACCGCGGTTAGTGTATTATATAAAGAAAAATCTGCAATTGCTGCTGCATGCAAATAAACAGACTTCAGCAACGCGGCGCTAATTGACGCGACTCCAAAAATAACGATGCTGACAGTGACGCCAGCGGCGACTGCAGCTGCAACGGCGACGCAGCAAAAGATGAAGACCAACAATTGGAGCTGTTGACCATTGTTTTTGTTGTTGTTGTTGTTGCCAGCGCCGCTGCTTTGGCGGAGTGACTGACTGACTGACAGAGGCTGCCTGATATATGTCTCTGTATGTGTAGAGATGGGCGCGTGACACGCTCAAATGTCACGCGGGTCGACTTTTTCTCAATTATAGCATGTAAATTAAAATTAATATCTATAATTATATATATGTATATATATATATATATATATACCTATAGTATTTATAATAAGCATAATAATAGTAATAATAATTAAAATAATAATAATAATAACAAAATAATAATAATAATAATATTTTTTGTTACATTTGATTCTGTTCAGAGCTGCAAAATACAGCAAATAAATCAATTCAGCTTGATAAATATAGAAAAGAGCCTACAAATTTTTAATAATTAGTTTAACTTCGAGAAAAGATTATGTATAATTTGTACAACTTCTCGTCTTTTCCTTCAACTGTTAAACGTTGTTCATTACAATCTTAAATTATGTAAATTTCATAATCGATTTATGAAAATTTGTACAAGCTTCTGCGCTATATTTGATGAATGTAAACTTCGCATCTTTAAGCTGTTTCTTAAGCGAATATCACGAGACAGCCACCAGATTTGATAGTATTTCGTTGTTATTGTCAATTAAGCACTTAAATTTAAGCATTTTATTGTATTTTTATGGCGGAAATTGCTATAAAAATGTTCGCTAAAGTTTTTCCAAATTTAATGTTGGGAATTGATTAAATTGATGGGCCTTTTTATGATAAACAGACTGTAATTAAAACTAGACGCTTTTAACATTTGCTTTAGATAGATATGCGATTAATGATCGTGTCACGCGCGCATCTCCGGCTTGTCGTGGCGATCTTTAATGTCTGCTTGGGGCCGTCGCCTTGATGACTTTCTGCTGCGGCGTCTTAATTGGCAACAAGTGACAAGATTTTTCAGCAATTTATTTAAATGCAAGACAAATATTTGTTAAAGTCGTGGGCAGGTGTGAGTTGACACGAAAAAAATAAACAAATCAAATGGGAAAACTCTGCGAAATGTTGTTGTTCAACTGACCAAAGCTAATGGAAATGGCGTCTAATTGCGAACTCGGCAACTATGTGACTGAATTTGCAGTGCTTGTCTCTCTCTTTCTGTGTGTGTATGTGTGTGTGTGTGTGGGGGCGAGGTATGCCCATGAGAAATTAACATTTACAACACACACAACATAATCATCATCATTATAAGAGCAACAACATGCAGCTGAGCAAGTGTTGCACAAACAAGCAAACAAACAAACAAAAACTTTCCAACATTTAGTTTGTACTGTAATTATTTATAAGTATTCCGCGAAAAATAAAATATTAACTGAAAAGGCACTCAAATTTAGAGTTTTCCTTTTTGTTCAGCTTATGCTGAATTTTGAAATTAGCACATTTTCGTTTCGCAGAAAATATTTACAAGGTCTGCTTCCATAATTTCAAGTGTTTGTAAAACAATAAGCTATGTTTGTGCAAAATTATGTTTTTTTTAAGTTACATAAAAAAAAATGTTAAGAACAAAATTGTAACATAATATTTGCCTACTTTAATTTGTTTTCGGATTTGAGTATTTAATAATTTATGTTTTATTTTATTTTTTGTAAATAAATTTTCTACTTTCGTTTTATATAACATATTTCTTAGACAGATGAGATGCCATGCACCAAATTTATAGAGAAGAATATCCATTATAAATGCAGCTCAAATCATTTGTCATTTATCACATATCATTAATCAGAATTCTATTCGAAAGGTGTTAGGCCGAAAAAGTATCTCAGTTCTATCATTAAGAGCAGATTCTGTATGAAAGTAGAAGACGGCATTGTTGGAATTTCTAAATGATGAGAAAGTGTATTGATTGAATTTGAGCTATATTAAACTCCCAACTTTTTGTATAACAAGCAGCTTAGCCAAGTATTAGAATTTGTATTTATTAAAATAAGTTTTATATTCGTTTACTTATCATCTCTATACGATTCTGAATACAGCCAGATTTGTGTTTAGAACGACTTTGCAGACCTATTTGAATGTCTATAAGACGGTGCATAAATCTTCAAAGACATTTTCAATTGTTAAACAAACATTCGAGCGCTTTGTAAATAGACTTCTTTTCGACATGTTTTTTATTAGTGTTTGCCACAACAATTGCTGCTGGAGACACTCGCCTCTTCCCACCGCTCTCCCCGCTCCTCTACCCGCCCCTCTCCACCCTCCTCTTCTCGTTTTTTTTTTAGCAGATCATTTGCCGCTTTACAAAATTAACAGATTCTGAAAACTCAACATGCGTCATAAACTTGTCTAGTCACAGGCAGCCAGAGGTAACCGCAGCCACAGGCATTTCGTATACTCTTCCAGAGCAAGTTACATCAATTTTGTCACAAAACTTGTGACTTTTTGAAGGAAACATCTGCATCCCAATGAACTATTCTCCGAGTTGATAACGCACGTCTCTCTGCTGCACATAAGTCGGAATCAGGCGGACTGAACTATATTCTATAATTCCCATTGGAATAATCGGATGTAATCTTGACCAAGCTTGGCATTTGTTAGTTTCTCTTAAAAAAGCCTTTTGCATGGAAAACTCTTCTGTTTCTGAATCTCCCTACTCCACATTTGCAGCACACCCAGTCACATGCTTAAAAGATCATTTAATCTTCGGCGTTAGAGTTCCTCCTTGGTTTTTTAAACTATTTCGTTTTTGTTGCTAAAAACTAACTGAAACTAAATTAAACCGAAAATGCAGTTAGACAAGCCGCTCACTTCATTTGCTGCCACATAATGTGGCACTTCCAGTAATGCACCTCGTGTGTGCGAAAAAAAAGGAGTGCTAGAAGAAAAAAAAACTAGTTGCTTAGCGTTTTCAATTTGCGTAGAGTGGAGCCCGAGAGAGACCGGGTAATGGCTTCTGCCGCAGATGCCGCAGCAGCAGGTAAAATGGCAGCAGATAAATATAACGAAGCAGCGCGGCGACTTCCCGGAATGATTTAAATGCAAAGTGTACATTTTAACACGCGGCTGGTTGCCAATGACAAAAAAACCCCCAACCACTCCCCTCAGCCCCCGACTGCCCCCGACCTCATCAACAGCCGGCCCGCAAGCAAAGAAGGCCAAGACTTTGCCGCAAATGAAGCAATTGCAGCACAGCAACCAGGCGACGCGGCGGCAACAACTATAAAAATGAAGTAATATGCGAGGCAAACAAGAAAAAAAACTAAAAAAAAATATAAAAAGAAAATTTATGTTGCATATGAAATACCCTGGCATATGTGCATTATAATAATGAAAACTTGGCAATAAGCAGAATTGTTTGGTATTGGAAGTTATTACAGAAATATCTGGCAATAATATCTACTTCTACTTCTAGATAACAAAGTCCAGTGTGGACCAATTTTTTTAAAATAATAATGTGGGAAATAGCTTAATAAGTTATTAATTTTAACTGTTTCCAGCTGACAACCCTTTGAAAAGCGCATTTTAGCTTGAAAATATGTGAATTGGCTATTAAAGAACGAAAGCTTTGTTTCTATCGGAACAATATAATACAAATCAGCAAATGTTTGTATTGTCTTTTATTAATCAAGCAAAATATCTTTAAAACAAAAACTGATCAAAGTCTTGATCTTATATGAGCCATACAATATAATAAAGCCGATGCTAGTAAACATTTTTATTTATCAAACAATTTATTATTAAAGCAAACAGATAAAAGTTTTAATCCTGTGTGAACTATATAATCCGAGCTATTGTAATGCGATGTTCGAAATTTTTTTTTTTATAAACCAACTAATTTATATTTAAGATCAAACATCTAATTCTAATATTAATATTGTTACTTTGACCTTATTTTTCTTCATGTCCAGGAAAAACCAAACCTCGTAGAAATCTTTGAAAAAAATAGCTTATTTTAAGAATAAAATTGAAATTTCGAATGTACGGTGGTTTCTTGATATGATATTGTAGGATTTTTCTTCTCAAAACTCAAATCACTTAATTGAAAAGTTTTTAACTAGATTGCTCTAAAGCCAACTACTTTTGGCAAATATAGTCGATCCGTACACTAAAATTTGTAACGTCTGTCTTTCAAAAAGAGATCTATTCAAAGCTTAACTGGGCTATGTCTAAAACTGATCACATTAGCAGAAGAAGAACTGACTGAATCAGCTCAGTAGTTGCTGCTGTTCAGGAATATATGTACATATATGCCATATAGCTGAGGAATTGCCTGTTTCAAGGCGTCACACACTTGCTACCCAAATTATATTACCCTCGGCATAAAACCAAACAAAAAAAAAACAAGAAGCGAAAGAGCGAGAGAGAGTAGAAAACTACTTCATTACTCTGGGTGCATGTGTCTGGTTGGGGGGCAGGTTGAGCGAGCGGGAGGATTGTGTGGGGATTGGGCTGTGGCGTCAGCGGAGGGCGACGCCACAACAAAACATAAATTCCAATGAAATAAGTTGATTTATGCTGCTGCGCGCGCCGTGAGCTGACAGCCAGCAGCCAGCACAGAACAGAACAGAACTAAAGCCAAAGCCAAAGCCAAGCAAAAGCAATGGCAAAGTCAAAGGCCCAGACCTGAGCAAGAGAGACCAAGAACCATCCATCTGGTCGGGGTCTGCGCTGCGGCAGCTCATATGCCATATTTCTCACAAATATATATACACATAAGCATATATATCAGATATATACCCACTACTCACTACTCGTACTCGCACTTGAGCAACGATGCGCTGAATGTTGACGTGCCGCATGCAAAGTCAAAAATAACTTTACAAAAAAATACAGATGAAAGAAAAGTTTAGCTTGGCCAGCCGAAGACTAAATGCCCTTTGTGAACATGTGTGTGCTAAGGCTTGGCTGGCTTTTGCCAGATAAGTTTGCCAGATATGTTTGCCAGATATGTGTGCTGATTCGTAGTGTTGAAGACATCTCGATAAATAGAGCATTTCTCCAGACAAAAGCTCATTTTTACTACGATATAAAGTAGTATTTCGATATTTATAAGAGTTTAGATAGATATCTTAAGAATTAAACAATTTTCTCATACAAGAGCTTCCTTTTCGACCGATTGTTCCTATAGAACCGTATGTTAAAGAGATCCGATATTAACACGACTTTGTTCATATTCATGGGGTATCGACCAATCATGGCAGCTGGTCCGATCTAGCCGGATTGGTCCGATCAGACATATGTCCTGCCTAGCTGTATTGCAACAACTATTTATGCTGATCAAGAATATATATTGGAAGACAAAGACTTCTACATTTCATGACAAATCTAGAAGAGTACACCGAAAACGGCAGGGTAAAAATTGAAATACATTTTTGTACTATGCGCCTTCGGCTTGCTACTTTAGTTGTTGGGCGCTGGAGGCGTGGCACTTGGCGTTGATTGAATTATATTTTGTGCAGCGGATAGCATAAAAATCAAATGTGCACGCCACCCGCCCCCAGTCCTTGCTTCCGTTCCTGTTTTCTCTTCTTTTTTTTTTTTTGTTTGTTTCTTCATTTTTTGTGCCTTTGCACAATCTAAAAGCTCACGGCTTAGCGATGGGCACGTGACAAATTAATCATGCCACGTTAATCACGAAGATGACGGCGCCAAAGTTTGCAGCTCGAGAAACGCGAGAGATTGCAAGCAAAATAATAAAGTTACCTTTGGCTGTGTTGCACTTAAAATATACAGCAAGTTGTGCAGTTTCTTTAAAAATGGGAGTTTAGCAGAAGGAAAGTCGAGTTTGGATGAGAATTTGGAATGACAAGTTTGGATAATGCTAAAAATTCTTTTTGATAGGATAATTTTTATAAATTATAAATTTGTGCAGTTTCCTTAAAAGTGGGAGTTTACAACTGGTTAAACAGACGGAAAGTCCCCGTTAATAGGGATTTTTTTTTTTTAATAATTTAGAATAACAATTCCCGATAGAGCTAATATTTTATAGTCTTCCGTGCATATTTATTTGTCGTGAATATTTGTAAATGCGATTAAAGAGAATTCCCAAAAGGTTTGCAGGGCTTGCAGCCCTCAAAAAAGATTGATTAAAAAAGATAAACATCTATATTTTTCAAACTATTAGATCTTGGGTTGAAGAAACTGATGATCTTTTCTAAGGATCAAACCCATAAGGTGCGAGGTGAATCTGAAAAATTGATAGCTCTTAAAAAATTGGACTGCAAGCATTTTACCAAGCGAGCATTTTGCACTCTGCGTCCGACACTTGTATACCCTTGTAGAGGGTATTACGATTAAGTCATGAAATGTGTAGCGCATAGATGTAGACACCTTCGACCCCATTCTAGATCAGCATCAACAGCCGAGCTGATATAGCCATATCCATCTTAGGCTCTTGTATGAGTTTTTTGTTTCTGGAGATATCTTAACCAAACTCGGCACAACTATATCATATCGGTCGAAAAGTAGGTTCCCGTATGGCAAAATATTATGTTTTCCCAGATATTTTCAACAAACTCAGCATTTACGAGCTTAACCATTCTCACATATCCGCAAAACCGTCTGGCAAATGTCTACAAGAGCTTTAACCCTCGAATATATTCTAACTTTCTCCTCAATTGGTAATTTTTATTTCTTCTCAGTGTCTGTTGCAGTTCATAATTTTTGGAATTCGTTTTTAAGTTTCCAAACTAGCCCAGTTTTTAGACATAATTTTCGCCCATCAATCGCATCACACATTCATATTTAAAATAAAAATTGATATGCCAACTAAAAATGAACTCTGTTGCGCCTGGCCCACGCGTCGTATGCGCAATGTGTTTAGGGCCAAAAGCAGCAGTTGGTTTTCTTTTCTGTTGTTTTTTATGAGCATGTTTCGACCCAAGTGTAAATCATGAAAATATAAGCCATTTAATTAGCTGACGTTGCCCGACCAACTGACTGACTGACTGACTGACTGCCTGGTCGACTGACTGCTCTGGGCCCATCAAAAGCACATTCGAGTCGATGTTGAAATATGCTGATATATACGTATATATAAATATTCTACTTGCCAGTTGCTGAAAGCAATTTCCCACAGGGGTCGTGGGGCCAACATGTGTTGAACTAATTTAAAACAGTCTGGTGCAGAAGGGCAGGAGCGCCGTCCGGGGCAGGGGTCAAAAATGCATAATGCTCATTAGACTGGGCGCGCTTTGATGTTTGTTGTGGGGCAGCCGATTGATTATGCCAGCTTTTATTTTCAACCAAACTGATTTGCATATTCCCCACACCTCCACCTTCTGTCCAGGTGTTGTAAAAACCCAGATCCCAAAGCTAGTTATGAACGTGGGTTATGCGAGCGACTGCCTGTGTCGGTGTCATAAATTCTTAAATGAAATGCTCGCATGCAACCTGTCAGCAGTGTTGGCAAGTGTCACGTTTAAAAACTAGCTAAGTCTTGTGCTAAAACTAGCTAAAAGTAGCGAAATAAGCTTTCTAAACAGTGTTGTCAAATACTCCTTTAAAATAGTACCTGAAAATAGTCAAGACTAGATTATATTTATTTCTGAGCAGTGTCGGAAATGTCTCTTCAAAGAAGTAGCTGAATCCTATATCAAATAAAGCCGAATTGTTTTTCAGTAGTGTTGGAAAGTTTCGCTTAAAAAAAATAGCTGAATCAATTTCAATGTAGCTAAATGTTTAGATCCTTCTGAATCAGCTTTCTAAACAGTGTTGTCAACGAATACCACAAAAAAGTAGCTAAATCCAGTGTTGGAAACCCCTAAAAATAGCTGTATTAGCTTTGCGTGTACAATTTGGCCTTTAAACAGGGTTGCCAGCTCTTGTCAAACAAATGCCGTTAAATAGCTTAGTTTACAGTTTTCTGAAAATGGCCGCATTTAGCTAGAAAATGGCTGATTTGTCAACACTACTTGCCAGCCATGTCGCTGCGCAGTCGCAGACTTTTGAGTTTGACTTTGAGCGGCGGCTTCATTGGCTTTGCTCGCTTCAGTTGGCTGCGCCGTCGAGCTGTCAACTGTCGACTGATTTTTTTTCTTTCTTTTTTTTTTGTTTTTTTCTTCAGTGTGCGGCATGCACCTGCGCGATAAGATAAGATGTGCCACAAAGAGGCGGGGCGAGGCGGGGCAACATCATCAACGCTGTTGCTGCGTGTTGTCGTCGGCTTTTGGCTTTTGGGTGTCTCCAATCTGCGGTGGCATGCGGCTTGTAAGTAGCTTGCCTTTGTCTGCGCCTCATGTTGTTGTTCTTGTTACTGTTAATGTTAATGTTGTTATTGTGTCCACTGAGGGGGAATTGCACAGCGCGGTAGAGAAGGGGCGGGTGGCTGCTGCCGCTGCTTCTTGGAAAATGTTTGCCCAGGGAATTGTAAAAAGAATTATGGAATTGAGTTGACTTGACTTAGGCAACTAAGCAGAGACTTATTTTCAAGTTAAAAGAACATGGCAAATGCTTTATGAAATGCAAAGAGCTGTAAGGATTTTGGGGGTAGAAAAGGGTACAATGAGAATAGCATAAAACATGGACAAAGAATGCCTAATGAATAGGTAAGAGGCGGGAGTGAAACTTCAAAGGTTAACAAGAAAGGGCAACCAATTTTGAAGGAATAGTCAAAAGTATCTTAAAGTCTAAGAATAATAGAAAGTTGTATGTCGATAAGTTAAAGTATTTTGCCAGATGGCTAAATATAGATTCAGATTTGGCAGTACATTTATTTCCGATTTTATCAATATTTCGAGAATATATTTATATTTATTATTATATTCAACATTATATCCGCCAGTTTTTCATTTTAATTCCCAGCAGGTTGTAGCTTCAATGTCTATCAATAACTTAACCCATTCAAATTATTGAAAGTTATTATTAAAGAGCTTGAAATGAATACCATCAAAAAAACATTAATCAATAAAGTTTTTGATAAATATGCGGCTCGAAGCCCAATTCAAATTATCTGATTCCCGAACCAGACTTTCACCAAAAAGTTAACGCCCTTGTCAGCATTGCCTGTCTGTCGCATTCATAACTATAATTAGTTGGGCTGAACTTGAAGCTCCACTTCAATTTCCTAAAAGCAAGCGTACAACCAATCCCAATTTAGCCCGCAAAGAGGTAAATCAGTTACCCCGTATCAGAATCAGAATCAGAATCCGAATCAGTTCCACACAACATTTCTAACTAAGTGCAAGGTGTAGCAAGCACTTTTCATATTACTCAGCGCTTTTCCGGCTAGTCGAGGAGGAGTAGGAGTAGGAGGAGGAGGGGGGCAGACGCATCGCATTTCCAATCAAAGTCCCTGCTGATGGGGACTGTCGCGTTGTGCTTAATGTTTTAATTTCGAGCCATTAACAGCTGCATATTTAGCAGCACGCTGCCCTGACATATGCCAGCGGACAGGGAAGAGCTGCGCGGGGGGTAGGTGGCGTGGGGTGGGTGACTCGACAGTCATGTACATCATTTCGACATTTGCCAACATGCATTAAACAGCAGCAACGACTCACGGAAACAATGCCATTAGATATATCGCGCCGAGCAACGCCCATTTTTTGCACATTTTTCGGTTGCCTTGATGTATTCAAAGGCTCAATATGCACACCCTCACAGTCAGTCACAAATGTACACACACAAACACACTCGCACATACTCGCGCAGAGCATTTCAACCCCTAACGGTTGGCGAGCATCTTAGCCCAACCCCGCGCTGCGGCTCGCTTCGACGGCGCAGCAAAAATTAAAAGCATTAAAAATGCCCAAGGCACAAAAGGTAAAGTTGGGCAAGTGCGGACGATGGAATCGAACCCGCTGTAGGTGAGGCACACGTGGGTGGGGGCGCAAGCAAATGGAGGGGGGGCTGAGCGGAGGTGTTGCCGCTGCAATAACCTTGTCCGACCAAACCAACAAAAACAAGTAAGAGGTTCTAGTCAGGAGCTCCCGACTAGGGGATACCCTGAACCCTCTTCTTCCAACATCAAATGCATATATATATTCTATTTTAGAAGCTATATGTCAAGTTTGGTGACTCTAGCTGTTATTATTTACCAAAATTGCCCAAAAAACAGGATATGGTTATCGATTTTTATCGATTGCTTGGAAACGGAGTAAGTTATCGATTATCGGAAACAAACTCGATCTGCGCGGGAACTAGAAGCATCTACATCTAAAATGTCTCTAGCTCTTATAGGTTCTGAGATCCTTGCGTTCATACATACGGACGGACAGACAGACGGACATGGCTAGATCGACTCGGCTATTGATGCTGATCAAGAATATATATACTTTATGTTACATACATTTGGATTTTGCACAAATACAATATACCCTTGTACCCATTTTTAATGGGTTCAGGGTATAAAAACCAACATAAACGCTGCGTTTAAAGCTGATCAACCGCAAGATACCTGACACTAAATGACAACAGGGGCTCGATCTTCAATCTGTCTATATAAAATATAAATTGGCTCTTTCAGTCAAATGTATTTTATATATTGAAGTTTTTCCAAATTCCTGTTATATATCTAGGTTTCTTGCAAATCCTCAAAATGATAATAAATAAATACGATTTTTTATTTCAAAACTATGCTTACTTTAAAAAAATGTTGTACGATTTGAATGTTTCTGAATTTGAAAAACAAAAAAAGCAAACAAGCTGCTCTATAAAAGTGCGTAAATGATTTTCAATGTGATGAGATTTAAATTAAATCTTAATAGTTTGGAAAAAAAAATTTCCCCCAAAAAGATTGCCCGACGAAGAAGTGTACGTTATGAGAGTTTCCACTGTACTTGATAAATGTAAACCAAATCAATTATGAAATATTCATTTGATTTTGAAAGGGACTTTTTGAAAAAATCTCAAAAATGTTCGAATAAAATACAATTAATATAAACATTAATGATATAGGAATTAGTTACAAGCTATTATATTTATTATACCTTGATAGAGTGTATTATAATTTTGTCATGAAATATGTATAATGCATAGAAGGAGATATACCCGACCCCATAGAGTATAGTATATAGCCAAGTGGACATAGAACATTAGGTTCTTATATGGCAAAATATTCGGGGTTTCATGATATTTTCATCAAACTCAGTTTACGAGCTTCACTTACATATCTACAATAGGAACATGTCTGCAAGGTTATTAAATCTTGAGCGTGTCTTTAGCTAAGACTAATGTCCGCACAGACCAACATCTGAAGACTCGACTGGGTTTTGGGTATTGACAAATATTTTTGTTTTGAGCAGGCTGATTGTTAATTATTTTTCTCAGTTCAGTTCTGAACGTTTTTAGCCCGCATGAATGCAACATACCCTTTCGGAGAGTCTGGAGTTTAGGGTATGCAACGAAACCCGAAAAGACTATCCCAGTTAACCCACCACATATAAAGTTTCCCCGCCTACCTCTCTTACTCTCACACACACGCACACAGCACAACAAATCGTTGTGGATTTTTATGAGTTTCCTCAACCCCACACCTCACCGTTCACCCATACCCTGCGCCCGTGTAAATTCCTTGTGCCCCTTTCCCTGGGCAATGTTTGTCTTCTGACAGGCAGCAAACAGATTGTGTTTGGCCCGAAACACGAAACACGAAACACGGCTGGGGTTGTTGCATCCGATCGGCTCACATACATGGATGTATGCTTAAGTCCAGGCTGGTTATATGGTCTGGTGGTGGCAACACTGAAGCGGAGGCTGTGCGAGAGGGCGGCAGAGGGTGAGGGCGTGGCTGCAGTGCGTGCGGCCGCAATAATTGCGCTGAATTCGCTGGGGCGTACCGTGGCGGCTGTAATTTAATTTAAACGACACTTCACTTGCAATTTTCAGTTAGGAATTCCAAAAAAAAAAACAAAAAGAAAAAACCCCCAGCCAAAAACTCTGTGGCAACCCTAGCCGGGCGCACAGGCCTCCCCACCCCACGCTGCAACTGATTGAGTGACAATTGCGCCGCGGAGACAAACTCTAATGAGACGCGATTTAGCGTTGCATTTGCGGATACTTTGTGAGGCGCATCCGACGTTTTTAATAACTATTGCAAAGTGAACCGGAAACATCCGGCAGGGTCATGCATTTACCAAGGGGCACACACACACACACACGCAGAGCATAAGTATATCTAGTTGTGCCTCGACCTGTGTTTGCTTTTGGCATTTATTGCACCGGGCAATGGGCAGCGGGCAGCGGGAAACGTAGAACCCTAGACCCAAATATACGTATATAAGCAACCACCGCATGACACTGAGATCCGGTGTTGGAGGGCAATGCGCCCTTTAATTTCAACTGTTGATAGGCACCTCAATTTTCCTAAACACCCTGGAATCATTCAACAATTTTTTCAAAAGGTTATGATAAAGTTCAGTTAGATACCCTGGAAGCAGGCAAACAGGGTATGCTAAGGAAAGCAGCTGCAGAAGCCTTTGTTGAGCTCATAATATAGTTTATGAATATTTATATAGTCTGGATCAAATTGATTTGAGTCTGTTTCTAAACATTGATAACTCTCAGTTTTCGACTGAAATCAACAAAAATTATTAATATTTGATTTGTTTGTTTTCTGAAACCGATAAATATCGATAACTACTAACCGTTACTTTTACCTAAAAGATTAGATACTAATAACGATCGATTCATATCGAAAATTAACAACTGTTACCCTTTAAAAAATGATTTAATAGATTATTTAGTAAACATTTCTTAAGAATCGATAAATATCGATAGATACTAGTTGTTACTTTTTCCTGATAGATAAAATACGAACTCCACTTTAAAGAAATCGATAAATATCGATGACAAATAGCTGTTAGCCTTTCCTGCAGGCTTCAAACGAATTTCACGCGAGAACTTAGATCGGACTTTAGGCACTTCTTTGTCTGGCCACAGGGTAACTACTAGTCGCGCACGTTCCTCGAAACTACTTTTAGTTGTTTTAAGAGGTTGATTTGTCCAAGTTGCTTTGGTTTTCATGGTGTAAAACCTTATCAGAGACCCCAAAAGACCGTGTTAAAGATAAGCTGCAAGCTTTCGTTGTTTGTTCTACTAACGCTTACAAACACACACACACACACACACACACACACACACACACACACGCACACACACGTACATAAATTATTATTATTATTGATTTCAGGCATTTGGGGGGGAGAATTTTCGATAAAGTGCATAGAAATTATTCCCCATGGAAAACTAGTGCTCACGTTGTTTCCGGTGTATGAGTTTCATTTGTTGTATTTTTTCATTTTTGGGTAAGTTTTTTTTTTGTTCGAATTGTGTCGACATTTGCCTGGGAAATGTTTTTTTTTTCTTGTGGTGTGATAAGCTCGCAGCTATGATTAGACATGCCCATCAGGGTAAACAGAAGAGTGTGTGTATTTATAAGCGAGTGCTTGATAAATGCACTGGGAAAATTGCGTAGCTGGGCAAACAATTTGGATATGAATAATGCAGTTGGATCAAAGCCAAATGGGAGATCATGCTTGTAATGGAGACTATATATGAAAGCGGCTGCTTATCCAAAATACGATGTGAAAGTTAAATAAGCTAGGGCTAGTTTTATGTGAGAAGAAGAACTTATATATTTACGATTTTGGATTGATTCTTGTAGTAAATTAATAATATTTTCTCTCTGTTTTGTTTTAATGACATTGTAGACTGGCGGAAAGCTTATCAAAGACACACAAAACTTCATGGGGTTGTTGTTCTAAAGGCTAAAGGAAATCAGGTAAGGCAAAAGAAGTCCATCGATAAACCAAGTGATAATAAGGAGCTAATGGAAGCTTCACTTTTAATGTTGTATATTAAAACATAAATAAAGACGCTTAAAAAAAACAAAACACACAGACAATTAACTCTGATATGCATGCTGTACTTTTCTACTTGCTTGACGCTTGCAATTCTCAACTAGATAAAGCCAAGTCAAAAGGGCGTGCTTATGAAAGAAGAGGGAGGCTAAACTTGATGTTGCTTGTTGATAATAAAATGGGCATCGAATCAACTTTATGCAAGTAATTATAAACAAAAAACAATAAAAACATGCGGACAACGCTTGTTACCAGCACAACATTCAAATGTAAAATCAATTTCTCGACTTCGAAATATGTTTACGATCTTGATTTAGTTAAGCCAGATGCTGGAGCGTAGGCTTACACGACATAGTTGCCCCAATTTGGGGCAGCTTAGGGTTCATTAAGTTATTGCATTCATAAAGTTCTAACAACTTTCCGCGCTTAAGTCACAAGAACTTTCACTGCGCGCAAGAAAAGTTGTTGCGATTGAAAATTGGTTAAGATTTGTGTGCCATTGAGATTTTCCATCTGAAAAGAAGCATTTGCCCAACAATTTATGTGGCCTTTCAGTTTTGTAATTGTGTAAATAAACAACTATTAGCGGCACCGAAATGCGACATAATTGTGCTGTAATCCTAACTAATGAACCGACACAAAATACAAAATCTCCCATGGAAATGCAAATGCCAAGCGACCTCAAAATGCGTACAGACCACCAGGTGTCGAGTGTCTCACGGTACGCCGAACAACTCCAAAATCAACTCCGGCTCCGGCTCCAGCTCCAGCTCTTCCAACTTCACTTCCCGCAAACGCTACGAATCACAAGCTTTAAATAGAAACATTTTGTGTGCCGGGCTGTATTAAAATGCAAATCAAACAAGCCCGTAAAATTGAAAATATTTAATTAAAACGATACGACATATTCGAAAATGAGCCGCAAGTTCTCCAATTCTTGTCGGACTTTCCACGCTTTCATTTGGGGCCCAAGCGAGACGTGGGACGTTGATTTTGTTGTTGTTGTTGTTGCTTCATTTGTTAGTGTTTTTTTTCGTCTCGTTTTTTGTGTGTGGCTAACTGCTTACAACACACAAAATACTTGGCTACAAAGCTCCCCTCTCATCATGAAATCTATACAACTGGCAGCGTCTTTGTCAATACTCTACGGAATTAGGTATACATAACTTTATCGTTCAGATTTTATAAATATTTTTGTTATAATGATTATCAATATTTTTATTATAATTATTAATTCCTTATAGTTTTTGCATATATTAATTTTATTAAACAATTTTTAAACTCTTTCTTTCTTTTTACTCTTTCCACGCTTTTTCCGCTCGTTTTCGCTCGTGGATTTGGTTCGTGGACTACATATTTTTGATTATTTTGTTTTACAAATTTTACAAATTGACAGCCTGGCAACTCTGACTTTTCTTAAATACATATAGGAGGAAAATCTATTATAAATGCCGTAAAATGTAATATCTTGGATCTGAGATCAGCAAAAACAAATAATTTTGTATAATGCTATCGAAACTGATCGAAGAACTATCTAAAAATCTATAATTTTTTTGCTTAAAAAAAGTTTAAAATATGTCATCTATAGACAATTTAATTTTTGAGATTAATATTTATTTAAAAACAACGTAAAGTTCTTTTCTATTATTTGGCATTTTCTATATAAGCCTGTAGACTATGAATATATGCCTCACGCAGCCGAAGTTGTCACTGTAAACATATAAATATATATTGTCTTGTTTTTTTTTTTTTTTTTTTTTTGTATATAAAGTAAATAAATAAAGTTGCTTCCTACAAATTCCCTAAAGTGTGTCTCATGTAAGGGTATTCCAGCTGCATTCGCTTCCTTTTGTTGTTGTGTTTGCTTTTATTCTGATTGGAGTTTTTGTGTAGGCAACCAATGATGAGGCAGCCCGAGACAACAACAACAACAACAGCGCAGACGGCGACAATGTGACAACAACAACAATGACAAGAGAAAACAACAACAACAACAATAACATCAGCTGAGAAAATAGTCAGGCATTTTATTGCAGCATCACGTCTACCGGATGCCTGCAATATATCAAAACGAGAGAGTAGAGTCCCAGTTCGAGTCTGAGTCCGAGTCCAAAACTGGAACTGGGCAGAGTGAGGTTTGGGAATTGGGCTTGTCTCTCAGACTACATTTTAATAATTCCGCCAATGCCCTAAGCTCAGTCAGATGGACGTTCACCTACACAAAACAAATGACAACAATAACAATAGGGTTTTCTGTCTCCCCACAGCCCGCTCTCTACCCTTCTCCTCTGCGACGACTTGAGGCAATTGCAGTCGCCGGACACTTTGTCTGGACAGCGTCTCTGCCACTGCCACTGCCACTCAGAGTTTGTGTCATTTGTGTGCAGCGAGGCATAGAAATTTACGTACTCCCAGCCCCCCGTCAGCTAACCGTCCATCCGTCTATCCATCCATCCATCCAAGCAGCGCATTCTATAGATCCATCCACCATTCATACAGAGGCATTCACAGCATTCACCACACGTCCAAACGAACGTCCGACGTCGCCGTTAATTATGGGAAGATTTTAACGTACAAATGAGCTGAGCAACTTTTTGTCAGCCTAATGATGGGCAGCGCCTTCTCAATGGTGCTCTGCAATGCTTGGTTAGCTACCAAATTTATAGAGCAGCTTTGCCAGAGGCGTGGGGCTGAGGGTTGGATGAAGCGGAAGAATGCAAATGGTGTAGGAAGAATAAATACACACAACAACAACAACAGAAAAAAAAAAGAAAAGAAACGTAAATTGGTTTATTACATTTTTTCATTAGACTTGAGAAAGCAAGTTCAAGTGGAGGAGGCTTGACGATGTGATATACCCTGTAAAATATGGGTTTTAAATAAGCTTGCTGTTCGTTTCTGTAATTTGTAATTCAAAGGGAAACATATATGATCGATAACTTATGATAAACAACTCTTTGTAGAGTGATATTTATAAATTAGCAACAAAATTCGAAGATCTGAAATAAGTAGTATCTGCAAATGTTTTACAAGAACCAAAATACCAAATACCTAGCTCTCATATTCAAAGATTGTTTCAAGCAACTCAGTTCGCAAATCGATGCAAATCGATATGTGGACAGAATTCTTCTTACGTGTGTATTCAATATTCTATATAATATAAATATACTATACTTCAATATTATATAAATATACTATCTAAAAATGTTATCTATGCATTCTATGAAGCCCACTCAACATGCTTAGAAATCCGATCTATATCAATATGTAGATAGAAGAGCATATACGAACCTACATATCTATTTTTAACCAATTTTATTAACTACAGATATGAGGCATGGTTCGATATATATCTATATGTCGAAAACTCGGTAGCTAAACAAAAACTTTTAAAATATGATCTTTGCATTCGATTAGAGAGTCCACATACCATTTTTTGTTTATTAGCTGCAGGGTATAATGGGGCTGTTAAGAAAATCGATATATATCGATATGAAGATAGAAGAGTTGTTATAAAATGTTGATCAATATGATCTGTACATTCTATATAAGCTACATTCAGTAAGATAAGATTTAAATATAAAATGACTCATACTTTTCTTTAGCCCATTCTCTACAGGGTATATTGAAGCAAGTTCGGGAGAAAGGGAGTTTTTAGAGTGGGCGCGGGTGCGGAAGAGCGTGACGCTGTCGTCGCCGTCGCCGTCGCCATCGCAGTTGCCGTTGCCATCGCCCAAATCAACGACAATCAAATAAAGTTTAAATACATATTTTTATTTCATTACACACTTGAAGCAAAGGCCCAAAGACGCAGAGACGTGAGACGTGAGACGTGAGAAGAGAGCTTTGCCCATTGTTGCCAACTGTCTTGAGAGCATTTTCAACAGGCTGACGTTGATAATGACGACGATGATAATAATGATGATGATGAGGCTGATGCGACTGCGACAGCGTCAGCGGCAACTGGCACTGAAGCTCAGTCTCGAGACGCGAGTTGCGAGTCGCGGGAAGCGAGTCGCAGGTCTGCAGTCTAGAGTCTCGAGTCTGGGGCCCTGCCAAGTGCTAACGATTTGGCAATGGCCACGTTGATGTCCGCAACAACAACAGGCAAATCCCTAAACCAACGTCGAAATATGTTTTTTTGCCTCTTGTATTTGTTGCCTTGCAACAGTTGCACTAATTGGAGATGGGCGTGTGATCGTGATTGCATGAGCTTAAGAGATTTAGTCTAAAAGAATTGAAGCTGCAAATTGCTACAAAATATTTGGCAATGTAACTAGTTTTATTATAAAGCTTAAGCGAGATATAAGAAGCAAGAAAAATTTGAGATTTTTTTAAACTTGCTTGAACGGTTTCATATTAAACCAATAATCTTCATTTGCCTTTGGGAACAGAGTATCATTAACAGCAGCACGACTCTATAGCCTAGTTGTGTGCTTACCCAAAAGTTTCCATCTTCTCTTAAAATTCGCAAGCAGTTTTAGCAGCACGTTGCACTTCACAGTTAAATATTTAGTTAAGAGAGAAATTAACCAAATTAAATGCATTACTTTATAAACAATAAACTAAAAACTAACCTAAAACAATTTAACAACAACAACTTTTCACGTGCACTATTTCAAAAGTCAACTTCGCCCTTAATCTCTTAAGATTCCATTCAAACGCATTACTTCATAACTTCGTATATATGTTATATGTGTGTATCTGCCTTATAAATAACAATTTGTTTGGGGCGCACAATAAATTTGTAATCATAAATATCAATTATTTTGCAACGAGATTTTCGTGCGGACAGGCAGGGCATTCAGCCAGATTAGTGCGTCACGTGGCCATCTCTAGCTGGAGATTTCGAATTGTGGCTACAGGTTTGTTTGCGCCTCTCTTCAGTTCTGATACCCTTATACAGGGTATTATGATTGTAGCATAAGATGTGTAACGTGTGGAGGAAGAAGTATACGTTCCCATAAGTTATAGCTACCCTTGATTTAAGCGTGAAAACTTGGCTCTCAGTTTTATATATCTATCTGTTATCTGTATATATATACGGACTAGATCGGTGCACTTTATCATATTCTTTTATTTTAACTTATTTTGCAAAGTCCTATTAACAACGAATTTCTACATTATATAATAGATTTTGTAGATTTTGAAAGAAAAGGTCGCATCATGTTTTTTTGATTAGATATCATATTATGTATTATATTCTAAATTTTATATATATTTAGCTCTATTGAAAGAAATATTATATTTTGTTATATATAATATACCAAATTGTATATATAATTAATAATTAATTGAAAAATGATAATCTTTTAAGCAAAACTTGTCTGTTTTTTAAATTGAATATTAACCATCTTCCTTATGCCTCATATCTTAGTTGCAGCAATCATTAGCTTCATTAGCTCAGACTAATGCCTCCTAGGGACACAATAGGTCGGAGAAGGCTTCTCTTTTCACATTTTTGCAAGGGTATTCAATTTTCGGCGTGCCGTGGTTAGACGTGTTTTCTTGTGTTTTATTTTTCTGCTTTTTTTTTTTTGGCTTTAACTTTGGCTGGTGCGACTGACCAAAGCGATGGATTCGACGGGAGTCTCGGGACTAGCCTCTGACACCGACACCACGAGACGATGCGGAATGGAGCGAAACGGCAACAACAGCAACAACAACAACAACAATGTAACTTGCTGTAACAGCAACAACAATAACAACAACAACAACAACAACATTGCTGCGCTGTTAGTATAAATTCTCGCCTTTCATTTTGGCGAGTAGTCACGATTTATGCGAAATCATTATAGGCGAGTTTTTAGTATTTACGACGCGACTTTTATCTGCAGCACAAGGAAGAAGACACAACACACAGACCACAACAGCAACAACAATATATATGTATATATATATATATGTTGTGTACACTATAATTGCAGCTGAGTCAATTAAATACATAGATTGCGGCATGTCGATAAGGCATTAACCTTCCCCACGGCTCAAACACGGCTTGGCAGGCTTTTTGGCCTTAGCTGTTGCCTTTTCTCCTACAAAATGGCAGGTCATTTCACTTAGTCAAAAAGTGAGGGCCACAAAGAAAGAAAGAAAGGCCCAGCCAAGTGGCATGCCCCAAACGCAGTCGACTTCGCCGTCGCCGTCGCCGTCGCGTCGCAGTTTAAGTAGCGCAACAATTTATGAAGACATGAAATGACTTTGATGTTTAGCTGCTGCACTAGGGAAGACTTTCCTCTCCGCCCCGCTGCCACTTCATGACTTGCAAAAGTTAAGTTAACTTAACTTTAAAAAAAAAATAAAAAAAATTTAGCAATTTGTAATTGACAAACTGTTTTTGGGATCGTGTCTTGGCCCAAAGGTAAACAGACTGAAACGACGCGGAAATGATTGAATTGTAGATAACTTTATAATTGTCTCTCGAGTCAAGTTTCGAGTCACAAGAAGAACGGCAGGTAGAAAATATCTTGTGCAGCAGATTTAAAACTCTTCAAGAATACGAAAAGTCAACTCATATACACAGCTTGACATGAATACAAGACAGTGAACGCTCGCTAAGAAATAAAACGAATGCATGTATACTCTATATAATTATTTATGGAGGGCTATTCAATATGTTATTCCTTAATTTTTTTAATTTCCGTTCAAGTTTCACATAAAATTAATTAAAGACTCATGTTTGATCATTTTTCACAAAACAACAATTTTTCTTTTTCGATTTCAGGTTTACGAAAACCTCAAATTAACTGGCTGCAAAAGTTGTTTTTCTCGATTTGCTGTCGTTTTCACTGGTTCATTAGCCAACAATTAAGCAACAGTTACGAAAATAAGGAAAAACATTAAGAGTACCGTTTGACCTATAGAAGAATCTGTGGCCAAGAGATATTTCTATAACAATGTTGGCAACATTTAGCCAAAGAGAAAAGAAATGCGAATACTTCTCTATAGGAATTTCTAGAAATCCAATTAAAAGGCAATTTCCAAGCATTTGAACTATTTAAAGTAAAGTTGTTTTATTTTAATATTATGCAAAGAAATACTTCTTTCTCATTTGCTGGAAATGTCTGCATTTACATAGCCCCCATTTCCCATTAGAATAGAAGAAAAGCTGCTGAGCGAAAATGCAGCTAAGAGGCTTTTCTTGCACATGCCCTGAGCCCAGGGTCCATTTGCCTGACCAAGTTTTGCCACCTGAGAAACAGAGCAAGACTTTCACTACAACGACCACATAATGAGAGGAGGCGGGAGGAGAGAGAGAGGCTAACCTTAATACCCCAAAAGAAAAACACTTCACACCCAGACATTGAGTCAGTTTGTCAGTCAATGGGCAGAGGCCCGGGCAGCATTAACATTAACATGGACATCAAGCTCAAGAGTGTGTAATCAACACTTTTATGTGATCCAAATCCAATTCACAACTAATTACAAGCATCGGAGCGCTCGCAATTAACGACGGGCATTAAAAGGCGCGTTGAAAAGGCAAATGAGCCGATTGCGATGCGATTTCGATTGTTTATTTAGTTGGCTATCGAAGTGAGGAGGCAGGGACAGGGGCTAAAAAACTGGGCTACAAATTGGAGGACTGCTGAATCGATGGGTTTATTGTTGTTTTAGTTTGTTTTCGCTTTGATTGAACAACATCGAAACTAAATCGATTGCACTACATTCCAAATGGAGACGTAAATCAATGGACACGCATAGATTACAACCCAAAAAGCTGAGCAGCCAGCACAATTAGAGCTGAGTACTGCGTTGTAGTCGAGGCCGAGGCCCGTGCCCGTGCCCAGGCGCAGGCCCATGTCCGGAGCTAGCAAAGTGGTTTTTCCGGCAAACGTGTTGGAAATTAAAGCAACGCCGCCGGACAATAAGGCACCGCCGCCAAGGCAGCGCCCAGGCGACAGTATTAGGCATTAGAGATGAGCAATGCTTACAAGTGAATGCGATAAGTTGGAATTGCGATAGCGATTCTTCTATGCGGTATTCTCTCCAAATTTGATCAAAGCAAGGCGTTCTTATGTTTTGGGACGCCACTGTAGTAGTCCAAAGCAATTGAAAATTAACAATAACGTTTGTTTGCAGTTATTCAAAGTGCTGCCAGATTGTTACAGCACGTTTAAATGCGCATCTCTAACAAGTGCACATAGATTTTATCGCATGTGTGTGTCTGTGTGTGTGTGTTTGTGCATGTGCCCGTAAGTAGTTTTGTTTATTTACACTTGTTTCCGTCTTTCGCCTGCGTCTACGTTTTTGAGTGTATTTTTTAAGTAAGCGATTAGTTCTGCAGTGGGAGAGACAATAAAAATTTGTCAGTTGACAAAAACAAAACGATTTCCAAATGAGACATACGAGGCATACACAAGTGGGCAGGCCCGCTCTGTCAATGTATTGGAGAAATAACAGCCAAATCAACGACACTCATACATGCACACACACAGGCCACACACTCAAGCAGAGATAGACACTCAATGATTGTTATTAGTACATTTGCCTTGGAGTATGTACATCTAATTTGCCATTGATGTGTGCATTAAGTTTTGCATTTGTATTGGTAGGCATACAAATTGTCGTAAAACATTAGTGTCCCCCGAGATTAGAGCGGCGACACAGGCGGGCGCGGGCTGTTGTAGATAGGAAAAAGGCTGGCTCATCGCCCTTTTATTTGACATAGGCAATATTTATTGCGAATTCATTTTAATGTAGAAGAAGCAAACTAAACGCAGGCAGACAAGCTTACGCGCGCACACATACGCACACACACAAATTTACGCAGAGGCTTTCTGACAAAGCGAAATGCCGAAATACGCCATCAAAATAAATAAAAACAACGCACACACACACACACGCACACTCATGCAAGCACAGAGACGGCAACGCAAAAGCTACGAATTTCAGTAGCACAGCATTCGGCGCTGAGCGCGTGAGAGTAAGCGAATAAGCGTACGTAAAGGACAGAGAACAAGAGGGAGAGATTCACAGCATAGACAGAGCGCAGCAGCAGCAGCGGCCGCGGCAGAGGGTTAGTTTAGCGTCCCACCCAAACGTCATGAAATCCTTTGTGTATTGTGTGCGTGCGTGCGTGTGTGTGTGTCGCGTTTGTTTGTCAACTAGCCAACGGCGACATAAAAATGCTAATACAAAAACTCCAACAAATTGTTGTTTTTGTTGTTGCCTCATCTCGTCGTCTGCTTTTGCATTTCCTTAACACCTACAAATTGAGTCTGGCAACGCAAAAATGGCCACACTTACCGTTTAGTCGCGCACAGTCTAGGTAAATAAAAAGTGCCGCTAATCCAAATGTGTTGCCAAACTGCACAAAATTAAAACACACACATGCACACATATAAATAGCTGCAGACACCGTTATAAACACATTCAAAATGCCGTCTGCACTTGCTGAAACTTTTTGTATATATTTGTATTGCGCTTTTATATTTCGATTTATATTTTGCTTCTTCTTTTATTTAATTTTATTTTTCTTTTTGTGTGCTGCGCGTCGCGAACGAAATTCAGGAATTTCAAGTGGAAATCTTGTTTGAGCACTTTTTTTGACGGCGACGACGACCTGCGACGGCGACGGCGACGGTGGCGTCGGCGTCGGCGTTGTTGTTAGCGGCAAAGCTGAGAAAACTTTTATTTTGCACAACTACAAAACTTAGTTAGAATTTAGCTTTTAGTTTAATTGCTTGCAAAACGCGCGCGCGCCTAAATTAAATGCATTCAACTCAAGCAAGTTTCATTCAGAAAGTTCTCTGTTTGGCGCGTTCAAGCAGTGTTTTAATTTAGCGTTTTCAATTTCTTTTTATTTCGATTTTCTGCACTTAAACCTCGTTCGTGGTTTAAGATCGCGTACAACCGTCGAACCGACCGCACGCTTCAACGACAAATTTCACAATAACAAAATGTTAACAGCTGCTATTAGCATTTCATTTGTCGTTTAACAGACGCTGTTAAAGTTTGAGAGAGCAATGCGTTGTTGAGAGCGCTCAGCCGCTAGAAAAACGCGCGCGCTGAAGAAAAGACGCGTGCAAAACGCAGTGTGCTGCTACGTTTTTCTACATAGCAACATGCGCTCACCCTGTATGCGCTCTAGCAACTTGTAAGCGGCTGGTGCTTTACAGTGACTGACAATGTTAAGCACGAGCAACTGTTATTGACTTAAATGCGCTGTTAACGTAACTATGTGCGTTCACAATAACAACAAGCGCTGCCAGATGTTTGACACTGTGAACATAAACTGCAACTTTAACTAATTTAAGTTTATTTTGAACTAAACATTAATAATTGAATTAAAATTGTTTTTTTATGCTGCAATGCAATTTGTTAAAATGCTCTGTCTGACATGTTAGCTATGCCGAGTGTGTTGTTTTTACTCTTACATAGACTGGCAACTCCTATTGTCCTCCAATTGGCGCGCACGTGACAATTTGAAACTATTGCGGATTAGCCAAAAAAAAATGGGAAAAAAGGCAATGTGCAAGTCAAAAACAACAAAACGTAGGTAAATTGTGCAGACACGCCTGCAAAAAAATTGTTCCTCTTGAACTTAAATTTAGCAGACGCCATTTCCTGTGAGTATTTGTTGCTATTCTAGCTGTACCCGGGCGCTTCCGTTTCATATATTTATTTTTTTTATTCTTTTTTTTTTGAAAATTTTACTGGTCACGTTTATTAATCGGCTTAAATTTTCGTTCGGGCTGCGCAAATGCCACGCACTTAACTGTCGGGCACGTAGCCTGCACCTATTGTCATCAGATCGGGCATCTGGGCCGTCGCCAGGCGCTCTAATCATGACTTATTGTTGTGGAGAGGGTAGTTTATGAATCCAATTAGAAAACGTTTCTGATTTCGTATAGACACCCAGCCAATTCTATCCCATCCTCAAAAAACTTGACCGAACAAGGCCGGGTAATCTAAATGCTGGTTCCCAAGGAAAGAACAAGTTAGTTTTCGCATGCATCTGTGCATCTAAGTATGTGTGAACATATATATACATATATGTGTGTGTATGTATGTACATATTTATTTAGTACACACATACATATATATGTCTGAAGCTATGTAAATGTGTATGTGTGTTCTCTCATTGCAAAGGAGGACCAAGTCCTTCACTTTTTGTATGTTTGTGTGCATGTGTAAGTATGTATTTATGTGTGTATGTATTTCTGTGTGTATGTGTGTATGTCTGTATATATTTATATATACTCTCTTATACCAAACGCACCCTAAGTTTACTTTAAGCTTTCAATAACTTCTCCTGTAAATTAAATAAAACGTATTTAATAATAGAGCCCTCCTATGCGATTCTCATGAATTTAAGGTCTTCTGGCCAAAATGGTTAGTTTTGTGTTATATAAACAAGTTTGTTGGTATTCTACCAAGGTGTTTATTTATGTATGAACGTGTGTATGTGTGTATGTATGTATGTATGTATGCATGTGTGTATGCATGTATATATCTATGTATATAAGTGTGTATGTATGTATGCATATGTGTATGTACATATGCATGTGTAAATGCGTACATGTATATATGTATGTATGCATATACATACATAAATAAAAATGTACATATGTATAAGCGTATGTATATGTGTATGTATGTATGTGTGCATGTACGGATAAGTGTATGTAGGTGTACGTATGTATGTATTATGTGCATAATACATACAGACACATACGTAGGTGTGTATATGTGTGTATGCATGTAAGCAGATGGGCGAGTATGTACATGTATATGTACGCATGATTCTAATGAATGTACGAATGTATTTAACATACATGCATGTAGGTATGTATTCATGCACATTAATGTTCTTTCATACCCAACACTCACAATTAAAAAAAAAACGCCCTACTACGCGATTCTCATGAATCGAAGTATGTATGTTATATGTATGATTTTACAGCAATTTTACAGATGTTACTCAGAAAATATTTTATTTTTGTTGTTGTCGTCAAATACTAATTAGTTTTTATTATAACATAATTATTATTTAATATAGCTACAAAATAGTATTCGTTTATAACTAGCGCTAATCAAGTCTAAAAAAGCAAGCAGATATGTGATCATCAGAATTATTCATATATATATATGCATATATGTATGTATATATATATATATATAAGTGTGTGTGTGTGTATTATATGTACGATACGATATTAGTCATTAAATCACAGATGTATTATTATTTTGCGCACACTGCTCCGCATCGCCGACGCCGGGCGTCTGATCCGGCGGCTCCGCATTGAGCACCAGATTCTCAATCGAACGGAATGAGGCATCCTCCAAATGTGTGGACATGGCAGGCGGACGGGGTAGCGTTGTGGCAATGCCAACACCCTGCCGTGGCGGCGGCCGATGGCGCACTGAGGACCGCAATATGGTCACCACATCCTCGGCCGTATATGGACGCTGCGGCTGCTGCTGCTGCTCCAGCGTAGACGTCGCCGAGGCAGGTCGCTGCAGCTTGCGGCCCAGCGACTGTGAGCGCTGCGCATAGCCAGCTGGACGCTGGCCAATCTCAATGGATTCGGGACTGCTGCTGGCAACGGATGAAGCACCGCCCGCACCTCCACCCGCGCCAGAACACGAAGGATTCGTTAGTATGCTCAGATAATCGGGCGGTGCGGCTGGTGAAGGCGACTCAGCGTCCAGAGAGAGTATGGGACGTGTGCGACTAGACGAATCGCCGAGAACTCTAAAATAATATTATACATTAAATCTCACGGGTTTTATATAACTAAATATTTAGCTTTACCTGCGCACACTGCGTCGTATGCTCTGGCGCAACAATTTGGCCAGACGCGCACCCGTGGCCGTTGTATAGGATGGTGGCGGCGTGTACTTGGGCGGCGCATCATTTTGTACGTCATGCTGTACACTCTCCTGCTGCTGCGTTGCCGCATTGCGACGCGCCTGTGCGGTCCTTTGGCGCGCTGAAGATGGACGTAGCGGCTCATCGCCCTCCTGAGGCGGACGATACAAATGTTGAATGCGCTGAAAGCAAACAAAAAATATGATGATGATTGGAATTAAGTTTGTAAACGGATAACACGCACCTCGAGTATATCCGGTGGGCCGTTGGTCAAGTAGCGATAGATCTGCACAATGGCCGTGACGGGTATGATGAGCACAATGCCAATTTGTATGAGGCTGCCCATTTTGCGGCTCCAGTAGCTGAAGTAGGACTTGCCGCGCCAGTAATAGAACTGATTGGACAGCGAGGCCTTGTAGTCAATCACTGAGAGCGTTATCAGTCCAATGGGCAGCAGTACATTCCAGGAGAGCGCCAAGAATGCGGACATCGAGCCGCACATGCGCAAATCGTTGACCAGATCGTCGCCATTGTAGGGCCGACCACGTATGAGAAAGACGCCAAAGATTTGCGCTGCCCAAATGATGGGTATGAACCAGGAGCCGCCAAGCAAAAAGTCCACATAATACAATATGGATATGCCCATCTCGGTGGCAAACGGTATGCTCAACAGCAGCCCGGTGACGCAGCTGAGTAGCACCGAGCTCGTCGAGTTGCCCAGCGCACTCGATATGGGCTTCCACATGACGCACAGCTGGGCGAGTCCGAAGCCCGCGAACATGCCAAAGGCAACAGCCGCCCAGATCCATGAGATGACATCGCTGGCCAGCGACAGGACGGCTGGTAAGAGTTCCGTAATGAAGCGCAACGCCTGAAAGCCGCTCTCAATATGCAATATGGTCTTGTTGCGGCGATAGGTCTCGCCCAGAAACGAGGAATAGTGCGGCACCAGCGCACGCGGATACGACAACAGCTGCGGATTCGTGTGCGCCTGCAGCGAATATACGGACGTGTAACAATCCGGCGTCTCTGTAAGTTGCAACAATTAATGTTTTTAAGCCGAAACTAAAAATGGGAATCATCGGTTGCATACCAAACGAGCCGGGCACATAGATGTAGCCATGTTGGCGCAGTATCTGTGCACAGCAGAGCGCCAGCAGCGCCACCAGGCTCAAGCCGAGCAGCGTGAGCAGCACCAGGAGTATGGCATCGCGTCGCAGCGTCGCCTTGCTGGCGCTGGCATGAGTGCGACTGGTGATGGCTATCACCGAGGCGCCCAGCAGACCCCACGTCAGAAACGTCTCCTGTGTGGCTGCGGTCCACGTATTCGAGTTCACCAGAAACTCGTCAAAGTCGCTGGCTGCAAACACGTTCTGAAAGGAGCAGAAATAAAGGGGATATTGAACTTGGACTATAGCTTGAGTCTGGCAGACGCACCTGTAAGCTGGCTGGATCCACGACGCTGACAAACTTGCCGGTAACAGCGATGAGGGCCAGCAATGGCAATGTGTTGATCAGATAGGTCAACTTGCCCAGCGACTTCAGGCCCTTGCAGAGTATGAGGAAGACGGCCGCCCAGATGAGCGCCAAGTAGAACGCCAGCTGCTGGAGAGAAGCGAGATTAGCCGATTATGGATAGACTGGACACCGGACTTGAGACTACCTACCCGATCATTGACATGGAAGCGCATGCCGCTGGCATCCGGATGCTTGGCCAGATGCAGTCGCTGGAGCACCACAATATTGAAATATTCGGCAACCGTGTGGGTCAGATTGCCCGTATCGTTGGCCGCATCGTAGCGATAGGGAAAGGCCAGCTCCTGCCAGCGATAAACGTTGCGCGTGGGCGTTGGGAACACATCGCGCAAATAGACAAGAATCCAGGCAACCGAAACGGTCGAATAGATGGCCAGAAAACACTGAACCATGACCAGAGCAATGCCCACCCCGGAGCAGATGGGACTTATTTTCCACATGGAAACCGGGCCCGCCTTAATCTTGGCGCCCAGGCACATCTGCAGCCAGAACAACGGTATGCCAAAGATGATGGAGAGCAACAGAAACTGGAGCAGAAAATTGCCACCATAATTGATGGTGAGCACCGCAAAGCGGCACAGATTGAACACGCCCAGGGTGCAGCCCATCAGCGCCAGGGTGCGACTGGCGGCATGCGGCCACTGGCTATTGAAGCCGCACTTCTCCTGCAACAGCATCTGCGGTTCCAGGGGCGTGGTGCTGCTGCCGCCGTTGCTGCTTCTGGCACTGCAGATGGTCGTCTGGGTTTGCGCCAGCTCCAATTGATCCAAATCGGCGGCAGTGCTGACTGTGGAGCTGTCGCTGCTGCTGCTGCTGCCGTTGTTGCTGCTGCTGGCCAGCGACACGGGACTGGGTATGCGCGAGGAGCGCGCCGAGCTCTGCTCCGAGCACAGTGTGGACATCATGGCATGCGTGGGCGTCTCCAGCGTCGGGGGCTCGCGTCGCTGCGTCTGCGCTGGTGCGCTCTGCGGCCGGCTGAGCGGCGATGCGATCAGGCCGCGCGCCGGGCTCATGGACGGATGCCCCTCGAGACGACGACCGTACTGGCGCGGTCGCTGCTCCAGCTGTTCGCTGACAGCGCGCGCCGTGCGCTGCTCGTTCTGCAGCAGATTGTCAAAGATGTGCGCCTCGGTGAGCATTTCCAGGGCGCGTTCCTGTCGCTGCGACTCCGACTCCGCTGCGGGCTGGCAATCGCCCTGCGAGAAGCTGCGTCGCATCTCGCTGGGCAGCTGCACGAGCAGCGTGGAAGCATGCGGCGACGCCGAAGCCTGCTCAGCCAGCTCCTCCGCCGTCTTGGCTTTGGTTTCGTCAGCCTGCTCCAGGGCGCGCCGCATTGACTGACGCCGCCAGACGTCCACCTGGGCAGCCGTGATGACGCCCGGCTCCAGTGATGTATTCGAGGCGGCTGCAAGCAAATACAAAATGTGAGTCACGCAGAAAGAATATGAACTTAGGCCAATTGTAAATGTGTTTATGTTTCGGCACGACTTTCACTAATGCACGAGATTTTGTTGTGAGCCGCGCGAAATATGATATGATAATTGGCATGTAAAGTAGTTCATAAAACTTGTTTAAACACATTTAATGGCCATACAAATTAAATAGCGCTAGCGAACTGTTTAATTATACAGCTCTAATATGCTCTTGCACAGGGTATTATGATTTATTCATAAAACTTGTAACGTGCTTTGAAGCTGACAGATTTACAAGTCCATAAAGTAAAGCTTGTCCGTCTGTCTGTTTCGAGTGTCTCCGCCTTTTTTTATTGTAATCTATTTTGTTGAAGCTTGACATAGTTATTTATACATATGTGCTTTATATGTATGTCAAAGTCGGCCGTATATCATATATATATATATATATGCCTGTATATCATATGTCATAGGAAGTTAAGCTTAAAAATGTTGGGAAACTTTTCTTTACGCCTTCTTCTTACAATTTGTACAAGAGATTACCCGACGTTGCCCGGTTCAAATTAAAAGTATTTATAGTTCAATCCTACAAAGCCGCTTGCCCTACTTGAATTTACAGCTGCATTTGAACCGGCAACCTCTCGCTTGCCAGTCCAACGCCCATGAATCTTAGCCATGCAGGCTCGTGACGTCAGTTACACAATGAAGCTGTAATTGATATTTATCGTAAACACTTTGCGCCCCCAGCTGGAGGTCGAATTTCAGCTTACGCTTGAGCACAGTTCAGTACAGATTATTTTATATAAATAAGATCTACAATATCTGAGAAAGTATCTCTCAAAATAAAGTACTATATGTCTGTGCAAGCGTATTTCATTTTCGACGCTCTCAACACAACTTTTTTACGTGCTTATTTTCCTATTGCGCTGCAATAAAACTATTTCGATTTGTGAAGCTCTAAATACTTGAATTAATAGAACAAATAACCAATCAATTAATGTTATTTGGTTAGTTAATTTATGTATAATAGAACTGCTTCCACAGCTCTATAAAATGTATGCTCTAGTTTCTTTTAAGCTGAGAATCGGTTGAATTCAAAGATTTATATTTCATATGGTAATGAAACTGTTTTAACTGCAATTCTTTTGCCTGGTTCCTTTCAATGTCAAACATGGCAAAAGCTTTCTAATCAAACTGTCCATCCGTCCGAAACATGACTCATTAATTTTGTATCTTAAACAAGTTCCGTCAGCTGATTGAATCACAGCATTCCGTCACAGCTGAGTTCATGCCCCGTTTTGGTTAGCTAGTTACCTTTGGTGCTGATTGGCGGCAGGCCACAGCTAAAGGTTTTCCGCATCTGATGTCCACGCTGGAACTCGACATCCTGCGCAGGATGCGCTGAATCCTCTGGTGACTGTTTGGGCTGCTGCCGGCGCTTGCGGCTCAGCGGCAGGGTGCGTGTGCGTGGCTCTCGCGTTAGGCCAGCTTGACCATGGGCAATTGCCAGTGGATCCTCTTTGTCTAGCTGCTCCAGATAGTTGTCCAAATCCATTAGATAATCCTCAACCTTGTCGTCGTCGGAGCCTGACGATGGGGTGTCGCAGGTGGAGTTGCAGTTGCCATTGAGCTGCGATGCGCCATGCACATCCAGTATGGCATCCAGCTCATTTAGTACACTGAGCGCCTCGTCCGGCACAGCCGCTGCCTGTTTGATGGGCGTACTCAAGGGCGGCTCCTGGCTTACGTCAAAGAACAGAACGTCGCGCTCATCGTCCCGAGACAGCGGCATCTTAAAGCTAAGCGGCTGCTGCTGCTGCTGATGATGTTGCTGATAAAAACCTTGCGGCGTTTGCTGTATCTCAATCAGATCCTCATCGCTGGGCTCGTCGTCGTAATAGTCGCAGGCCTGTTTCATCGATTCGCTGGACAAACTGTGCGAGAGTCCATATCGTTCGGGTTCTCGTAACGACTCTTGTTGTTGTTGTTGCTGCTGCTTCTGTATGCGTTTCTCTTTAGTTGTTATTGTTGCTGGCAAACTTGCGTAGGCGTTTGAATTGCGCTTGAATTCCCGGCCTGCTGCTTGTTCTTTGCCGTTCATATTGCTCGCATTGCCGTTCAGCTGTTCTTTGGGTCAGTGCTGCAAAATGACAATTCAAATCCTGTAAATAAACAAGCGGATGCAGTGTTGGTTAGCAGCGAATTGTGGTAGGTCAGGTTTTGCAAGTTCTGCTAGAGATGCGCGTGAGCCAGAAAACAGTGACTGTTACAGCATTAACAGCTGTAAAAGAATAACATAAGAATTTGTATGCACAAACAAGTAAATAACCTAACGTTTGATCGTGACTTGAGTTTATTGGCTGAGTGACAGTTATAATCCTGCAAATAAACAAACAGCAGTAGTGTTGGTCAGTAACGTATTGCGGCAGGTCAGGTTTTGCAGTTTCTGTTAGAGATGAGCGTGAGCGAGACAGCAGTGACTATTACAGCTGTAACAGCTGTTAGATATAAAAAATTATTGGCATATTTGGAATTTTTGCAAAAACTATATATGATAAATTAAGTAATACAAAAACTGTTCATGCATGAACAAAAAATGGCTTTAACTCCATAACGCAAGCCTTGAATAGCTCAAGTTTAGCGACTTGTGACTGCGACTCGTGATAAATCACAGGCGCAGCGCAAACAACGCTCAGCTCAAGCCTTAACACCTGAACGCCTGATTGGTGGTTTTTAATTTAAATTGTTTTCTTCGCATGATAGCCAAGTGCAATCAAATGCAAACAAGCGCGTGCTTCCAGCTTTATGATATGTTTGCACGTGAGTGGACCCTGGGCGACAGGTATCAAACAATACAAACAGCTGTCCATAAATTGTGACAGCCGTAAATATAGCAAAATAATGCACACATACACATACAAATGAAAAATAAAGAGAAAAATAAATAAAAAGTAGAAGTAAAAAATGAAGCAGCGCGGCGCGTGTTCATTCAACTGATCAGGTGAATGTACTTCCGTTAATAACTTTTGTGTAGGTAAATATATATGTACATACATATATTGAATACAACATTTTGCTGCTGATTATTGCTGAAAGGGAGTGGCTTGTCTGCGTGTGTGCCAAAATCTATGGACTGTGTGTGTGTGTGTGTGTGTTACATATACATACACAGATCCACATGCATACATAAATATATTTGCAGTTGTGTTTGTCTAGAGCAGCGAGATCGCGATCGTTGGCACGTTACCTCGATTAAAGCAAATGTCTTCTCTCATAGCAGCAGCAGCAGCAGCAGCAAATACAAGAGTTTCAAGTCTGGTTTTCTTGTCGTTTCAGTTTATTTTGTATATATAACCGTGACCTTCTCAGAGTTTTTGTCGCTGCCAGTGTGGCCATAAAATTTGAGCACACACACACACAGAGACACGAAACAAAGTAAGCCTGCAAACGGAGCACAGAGAGATCTCAGCTTTTAACACGCAATTGCAATGAGGCCTTTTGTGTGAACCTACCCTATTTAAGCTAATAGAATCAAGAAGCAGCAGCAGCAGCTGTATATATTAATTGTTGACTCAAGAGGTCAAATTATTTAGCGAACAGCTGCCATTGATCGCAAATTCACACACAAAGCTGCATGCGCACCCCCCTTTCCCCTTCACCCATTCCATCGACATTAAAGATGGCCTACCTACCGTTAAATTTCGCTCCCGTTTCGTATGCGAATGCGAATACCGAAATGTCGAGTAAAAGTAAACAAAGCAATCAGCAATTAGTGCTGCCACACGAAAAACGTTAACAGCGGGGGGGAAATATGGAGGCACTTGACCTTCATGCGAAAATGGTAAACACCCCAAGCCCCAGCTGCAACTTGCTTTTTTTTTGTTTTGTTTCTGTTGTTGCAAAAATGCCACAGCCACTTGCAATTTACAATGAAATTGACATTCAGCAAAAATCGAATAAAACTAGTTAATCAACGGGTTGAGACGCTGCGATTAATACACAGACACAGGCATTCACACACTAACGCACGCACCGCAACAGCTAGAGCGAGCGTCAAAGAGAGAGAGAGAGAGCTAGGAAGAGAGAGAAAGAGCGCAACACACGTCATTTGATCATGATGCTGCTGGCAGCAAGTTGCCATTTTGGCTATTTCTAGCTAAAAGGCCAAATATTATTATCCAGGAATTTTGGCTTTTTATAAACCAAACTTTCCTTTTCGTTACATTTTTACATACATTGACTTAACTTAGTTTTCAAAAATTTCTCTAAGTGTGGAAAACTTGCGGACGGCAGCATGTGACAAATTTCATTATCATCCGAACAAATCCAAACTTTGTTTAGAAACATGGTACAAAAATTAAATGATTACGTGTTTCGGGTAATGGGGAAAATATACCTCAAAGGTGAAAAATTACGCATCACACGAATGTACAAAAATCATTTTTCGACAGTCCGTGTTACAAATCTATTAAAGACGTGATTCAGTATTCGAAAAGTCTATAACAAATTTTTTTTTTTTATATTCAATCGACTTAAACTTTTTAAAATTGTTATAAAATGATTCACGGAATGCGGAAAATACACAATGTTGTGTAACGTGGCCTGAAGTTGTAGGCGAATATTTTAATTTATCCACCGGTGAAAAACGTGGCTCGAAGCAGTAGGCAAATATTTTAATTTATTTACCAGTGGAAAACTTGGGCGGGTAACACCCGCCATTAATATTAATATTGACTACAATAAATTAATTGTAAACATAACTAAATACAAATGGCAATTGCTAGCAATTTGCTTACATATTCTTAGCTTTTTCTAGCTGTTTTCTTTTGAAAATGTAGCGGATTTTTCATTGCAACTTCTACCAACACTGGATGCTGCTGCTGCAGCAAGAGCAACAAATAGCGAGAGTTTTGTTCAACTGTTTAACACTGTATTTATGTGTCGGTGTGCAACAAAACTGGTACTAACTGCAAAATGAGCGCCTATTATTATAATGTTAACAGAAAAAAATATTGCAAGAAAAATGCATGCATGCTCTGCACGTTTTTTATGTACCATTTCCTTTTATTTTTTTGTTTATGGGCAACAACCACTGCAGACACGAGAAAACAACAGGGAGTACACGACAGCAGAGCGCGGCGGGGTTGTAGGGGGTTGGAGCTGGGAACTGCGGGCGTCAACTGCATGCATGAGTAATAGCGTGGCAACGCTGGCAACACATTTCGTATTGCAATTGCAATTAAGATCAATATTTAAGTAATGCGCCGGGTCGCAGCCAGCGTCTGCCAATTGCTAAGCAATCGACAAACAGAAGAGTGCACTAACACACATACAGATGTATATACAAAGTGAGAACGCGGAATTTATTATTTATTTACATACACAAACACACACACATATGTATGCCAACGTTATAACGGGAATCGCTGCGCTGCTACTGCGTTGTTGAAATACTTTTTGTAAAACAAACACACACACACACACACAGCCATGACCGATGAGCGCGTCCCATTTGTATGAAATATAACTGTTCTTATGGCAACTTAAAAGCACAACAAAAAGGAAATTTGCTGAGCTGTTGATTTTTTTTTCTGCGTATTTCTGGGCACAAGCTTAGCAATTTTTTGGGGGAATACCTTGGGGATTGGTCATACTGAGGTGCTGGCGCCACCTGACGTTTGACACTAAAAACCTGCCGTAAAAGAAAAGAATTCGAAACCACACGACGTTGGATCCTCAATTAAGCAAGAGTTGTGCACACATGCATACATACACACGCATATGCTGATAGAGAGATTCGTATGTGTGTGTGTTTGTGTGTATTGTGCTTATTTCGAAATGAAAACGCGGCCAGTACACAATTTTTGGAAGAGTTTTTTTTTTCGTAGCGTCAACTTACGAAACGTATCAAGAGTAACAGGCACCAGCAATCGCACAAATACAAATGCAATGGAAAGGGGAGCGCGTTGGCGTTGCTGCTTCTTCTTGCCACACAATCACAATGTTGCACTCTAACTCTCACTCACTATCTCGCTTGCGCTCGCATACTTAGTAACAGCAGTTAGCATAATGCACACACGCACACAAATATGTATATACATACATGTAATACTCACACGCACACACACATGCACACATAAGCGAGCGCGCGTATTTGGTATCTTGTATCTTGATTTCTTCTAAATTTATCTGCCACAATTCTTTGCGTTGTTGTTGTGCCCGGTACGTACAAACTTCAACTTAACTAAACAAAATAATTATTGTGCGCACTTTTTTTAAAATTCATTTCAAGATCGGAACGCGCGAGACACGTCCGCTTCGTCAAGAAACAGCCAACTGACGAGTTTGACAAACAAATATAACAACCATATAACAGCTAATATAACACTAGAGGCGCTAGCAGTGGAACTAAAACTGTAAGAAATGCTGTTACTAAACAGTGCAATATTCCCTAAACTGTTGTTACTAGTGCTATTGCCTATCGATAATACATTTTATAGACGCACTTAACAGTGGCTGTCAACTTAACCCGTTAATTTTGCCATAAATGTGGAGAAAATATACAACTCACAAATTGTTTAACGACAAATGAGCTTAGATCGTAAGATTCGACTCTATATTGTTTCAAAATATTTTCAAACTGCAAGATTGTGAAATTAGTGATCGATAAGCTTCATCATCGACTTAAAATCGCTAACAGCTGTCATCATTAACACTATTTAACCAGAATGTTAAGTTGCACCCCGGTTATTGAACAGCTGTTTCATGCACCTCTGTTTTGCCGCATAAAATATAACATAAATTAAAATGGAATTAGAGGGTTCCGAGTTGGGCACAAAGGAGTACTGGGAAACCAGCTACACGCGAGAAATCAAAAACTACAAAAGCCACGGCGATGTGGGTGAAATCTGGTTTGACGAGGACTCTCAACAGCGCATTGTGGACTGGCTACTGAAGCAGGAGACCCTCAATAAACAAACAGCACGTGTGCTCGACTTGGGCTGCGGCAATGGTATGTTCCTGGTCGCTCTGGCCAACGAGGGATTCACACAGCTCACGGGCGTCGACTACTCACCCAAGGCAATTGAGCTGGCCAAGGGCATAGCCAAGGATCAAGCGCTGAACATCAGCTACGATGTGGCAGATTTGACCCAGAGCGTTTGCCCAACGCTGGGCACCTACGACATCGTCCACGACAAGGGCACCTACGATGCCGTCAGCCTGTGCCCTGATAATCCCAAGGAGCAGCGTACAAATTATCTGGCCACTGTCGCACAGTTGCTGCACGACGAGAACAGCCTGTTCATTATCACCACCTGCAACTGGACGGAGGACGAGTTGCTGCAGAGCTTCGAGCATCTTTTTGACAAATATTGCACCATACCCACGCCCACATTCAAATTTGGCGGCAAGGTGGGCAATGTGGTTACCTCCGTAGTGTTTAAGAAGAAATGAACAATAAATCAAATACTTTTTTTTGACCAACATACACACAGGCAGAAGGTTATTGACAGTGTTGGCAATTGTCGCTTCAAAAAAGTAGCTGAAGCTAGTGCTAAAAATAGCTAAAAGTGGCTACATTCACAAATAAGGTTGAGTGATGCCAAAAAGTAGCTAAATGCTGAGAATCTCTCAAAATAGCTAAGTCCAGCTAGAATTAAGCTGACTTGGCAACACTGGCCTTTGAGCCTTTCATGTTTGCACTTAAAATCACACTGAGTGGGCAGCACTCTTATCTGTGAATGTAACTGCATGCACAATGATAATGCGGGAGCGGGGATATTTAACATTTATATATATATATTTATTATTGTTGTTCCATTTTGGTGTACTGCAATGAATCAGCGGACTAATAACACAATGATTAACAAGAAATAGACAGCTATGATGCCTTCATGCAGCCGAACTCTATAAATACCCTTGCAGGCAAACAGCATGTTAAATATGTTATGTATATGTTTTAACTAGCTTGTAAATGATATGAAAATAGAAACTGGGCGCTAACGAACTATGCCTAAGAATAACAATAGAATTTTGGCTGTTCGTGACATTTGTAAATATTTAATAGAGTTCAATGTTTAAAAATCAATAAGCCCATTTAGATCTATGTATATGTTCAGTTAGTCATTGCTGCGCTGCTAGGGTATTCTAAACAGTTGAGATGATTTCTTTTAAATAAAAGCTCACACAATACGCTTACACATTTGATGCACAGAAACAATTAACATTTCAAGTGCGTTAACTACCAGTTAGCAAACGATAAACAGCTGATAGCCACGCCCACCACCATCCCCAACGGTTGCTTGGGCGTTACAAGTACATAGTAGACATTAATTATGCTAGGGTCTTTCAATTAAGGACAAGGGTATGCAGCTGTCATTGCTTCAAGAGAGAAAGGTGCGCACAAATCCTTTAATATCCGCACGACACATGGGACATTTGGACACGCTGGGCGCGCAATTGTTACAGGTGGCTTTGGTCGGAGAGAAACGGATTCGTTAATTTATAAAGTAGTCGAAGATTGGATTTAGCACTCACCCAAATGTCCGCAGGGCAGGAAAACAATACCGACATCCTCGTCCAGACACACCTTGCACAGGCGCGCATCCTTCAACAAGCGATTCTCCTCCTCGAGCGACAGATTGCCATTGGGACTTGAACTGTTCACCGCAGCAGGCTCCACTGCAGCAGCAGCTTCAACGACCGCTGGCTTGGGTGGCTCCAGTGCAGCCGCTTTGCTCGTGGTGGCCGAGCAGTCAATGGGCGCTGACGGCTCGGTAACTTCCAGTGCGGCACTGGTGCCGCCTGCATCATCAAATATGGCATGCAGCAGGTCGTCGAGCGTATCGTAGGCACAGCCCGAACTGGACAGCTTTCGGGCAATAGTGCTGCGCACAATGCCCACATCTATGCCGAGTGCCAGAGCCTCACAGGCGGGCGGCTCGCACATGGCGCTGCCAATGCTAACGGGTAATTGTGGCGCTGTGGCAGCCGTTGGCGATGCGGCTGCTGCTGCGGCTTTGCGCACCTGCTGCACATACTGTGGTCCCTTGGCGAGCAGCACAAACTGGCATTTTGGCGACCATTTGGCGTGCTCATGCCAGGGTTCATCCTCCTTCTGCCAGGAACGCAGGCCAATATTGCAGTGAAAGCAACGCACCTGATCGTCAATTTTCTGATAGTATAAGCCCGCCTGGGCCAGTGGCTCAGCGGGCTGGATATTTGTAATGGGCCAGTCGCTGAACGTGCGCAGTCGCGCCTCCATGCAGGCAAATTGCGGGCGCTGCGGCAACTTTGTTGGCTGTATGCCCAGCTCCTCCAGATCCTTGCCAGCGAACTCAATCAACGGACCCATTTGTACACGCGGACAATTGGGAAAGAAGCGTCGATGCTCCTCAAAGGCATTGTCGTTCTTCTCCCATTTGGCAATGACGCCCTTGCACCACACGCACCTCACATGATCCGATTGGTTTAGATAATAGAAACCCGCCTTGGCTAAAGCTTGTGGTGTGATATTCGGATTCTGCAACAGACGGAAACTAATTAGTTGGCAATGCCTGTCACTATTAGATGGTAAATACAAACGGGCCAATCCTTGAACGTTTCCAGACGATTCGCTTCGATAAGCAAATCCGGGCAAGCGCACTGTACTTGCTGTGTGCTGCCGCCGTCCACGACGCTGTTGCCCTCGCAATCGCTGCTCTGTCCGGCGGCGGCGACTGCTGGCTCCACGGGCACATTTCCACAATGATTGGGCGCCAATACCATGGAGCAAATGGGCGAGGCGCGACGATGTCGCTCGCTCACTTGATCACCGTACTCCCAGTGATCTATGCGTATGTGACACCAGTTGCATTCGGCCTCCAGCCAATTGCCCGTGGCAAAGAAACCATTTTTCACCAAATCTTCGACCTGGACGGGCGCATTTGTTGGCCACTCGATGAACGTCGCATATCGTTCGCTTTCCAATTCCAGGCGACGATCGGTCATGTTCGTGACTCACAAATGCGGATGGGCGTCGCGTGGTTCTTTTGTCACTGCTTTTAACTATGCAATGATGTAATTTGCTCAGCTGCAATTAAACAAAAGAACCAACAAACCAACTGGCTGATGTGAAAATAAAGTTTATTGATTGCCCGCCAATGTGACCGTTCGTTGCACTCAATATATTGGCTACCCATTTTATAGAGATGGGCAACATCTGCCCACCTGTGACTGACAGTTTTAGTTTTTTCTAAAACCACTGCAACTCGTTATTATTTCAAATTCTAGCTTTTAATAAACATTCTGCATTGAGAAGCAACAAATTAGATATTTTATGTGAATATCAAATTCTCTATTTGAAAAAATGCTGACAATCTGTTAAAAGTAGATTTGGTATTAAATTGTATATATTTAATACATGGTCACACTACATGTTGCTGTGGTAGAAAAACATATGTTCGACAGACGAATATAAAAATATGCATAATTCCACTTTTATTTAGCCCATAAAAAAACATAATATGCTTGTACTCTTCAACGTACTCATTTTTATTGAAAGAATCACTTAGAAAGACTTGCTGCTTAAAAACGTGAAAACCAAGAGCAAAACGCACGCAGTGCGTTAACGCCAGCTGATTTTGTTGTCGGGTTACTCCTTACTGGAAGTAGGTCCTTGGCTTTCTGTACGAGAACAGCTTCCTGTTGCCCTTGTGGTGGACACGTTGCACCAATGGGAACTTGATCTTGGAATCGTGGAACTGCTTAACATGGACACGACGCGTCTTTGAGGCTGGGATCGATTCCACCTTAATGATTTGAATGGAGTGGGCACGGGCACGATGACGAGCGCCCATGTCACGGTAGCACTGTGTAACGGCACCGCCCACGGTCAGGTCACGGTACTCGCGGTACATGTTGTGTGTGCCCGAACGAGAATCGTAGCGCAGCCAGATGCCAAAGTTCTTGATCTTAATGGGCGATGTTTCGTACACCTGCTTCAGGGAGACAATTTCGCCGGTGGTCTTCTTGAACTTCTTCAGCTGGCGCAAAAAGTACCAGAAACGGGATTTGGCGACAATGTTGTCGGGAGCAAAGATGCGCATCTTGTACAGAGGCGTCTGTGGCTCCTTCTCGCTTGGCAGCTTGCGGCCAACGACCTCGTATTCCTTCAACTGCAAGCAAACAAATATGTTAATAAGTACAATAATTACTTTTTGTGTAAACAAATGCGGCAAGTACGCAGTCAAACACACACACACAGACGCATACAAGCAGGCGCGTGGACAGACGTTGTTGTTGTTTGTATAGGTTATGTGTTCTTCGAATGCCAATAAATCAACTTTAATATAGGCTTAGTCTTCTGAATAAGTCACAGTTTAATTACAAATTTCTCTAAATGTGCAAGACTTCAGCAGCAGTGCCTGCTTAATGATAGCACGACGTCCGCATTGTCCATACTACAGCGGTTAGCCTGAATTTTGGTGTTTTCGCACAGTAATTGCTCATTTTCACACAGTCTCTTGAATGCACTTGCTGCCAGCTATGTTTGACTGCCTGCTGCACACAATTTTTGCACAATTTACACTAGTTTTTGTTTATTTTTGGCAAATACTAACCAAACCCTTGGCTCTCATGATGACGGCTCACGCGAAAAAGGAAACGGAAAGAGATGTCAAAACGCATTTAACACTGAACCCAAAACTTACACGCAGGGTTGCTTTTGGACGCTGCCGAAAAGCGTTGCTTTTGGACAGTCACCACAGCGTGCTATTGCCATGTTATCGACGCATTGCGCATCGCTAGACTTCTGCGCGTGTTCAATGGCTGCGAACGTCGATAAAATTGCTAAAAATTTGCTTTTCACGCGTTTTTTAAGCAACAATAACAGTAAATACACAAACCATATACAAAACTGATAGTGCGTGCAGCAAATTGCCAATGGCCCAAGCCCTCGAATTAAGCATAAAGTGAGCTCAAAACATCAGCCCATCAATAGTGAGCAGAGAAAAAAGAAAATGCAAAGCGCAATGTGAGAAGTGCAAAAAAATTTCCTATATTCACAATTTCAGTAGCGCAACCAAATTTGTGCGCGGTAAGCAAACACGCATAATTGTGAAATTCAAGCGCGTGTTTTTTCGCCCCTATTACGCAGCCAAATGCGCAAAAATATTAGAAAATAAAACAAAAATTGTATAAGCACTGCGACGACGTCTGGCCTATCCACACACAAGAAGGTGGACGAAAAGAGCGCAGGGCAAGGGGTGTTGTTCTTGTTCAGAAAAACGCGCGGCCGCCGCTCCGCTGGGCGCTCCATTGCCTTGCCTCGCTCAGTTGTGCAGCGAGCGTCCGTGCCGTCGGTTGTGGTTGTGACTCCTCTCTCTCTCTGTGTATAGTTGTTTTGCGCGCGTAAATATTGTGTGTCCGTGTCCGCCCCGGCAGCTGCTACTGCGAGCAGGTAAGAGAGACGCATGCTTAATTATCAAAAAAACAAAAATAAAAAAAACTACTACAATTGCGATTACATGAGTGTTGATTTTCTTCCACGGATTTGTTTTGCGTATAGTATTTAAAGTAAAATTTGCAAATTTATTTATAGCCAAAAGTTTTGCTTTTGCTTATTTCATGCTCCCTCCGCCTCCGCAGCACATTTTGCGCAATTTATTTTGGTATTTTCAATTATCCGATTTTGCTTTGTGTGCGCACTTCGTACGGCACCAGGGCTGGCGAAATAGCTACCAGCAGCAGCGGCAATGAATTGAAAGAATTTGATTTTCGTTTCCCTTTTGTTTTGCTGTTGCAAATGGCTGCTTCTTTTTTTCTGCTTTCTGTTTTTATCGCTTATCTCACTATCCAGTGGAATAGCGTATTAAAATATCAGGCAGCGAAATGCAAATATTTTATATTTTCGTTTTCTTTTGAATCACAGCAGCTGTAAAAAGAAGCTCAACTTAGCAAACGGTAAACACAACGTCGCTGTACGGCATGCAAAGGTAATCAAATTAATCGATTTATATGTATCGATAACATGTAATAATGCTCATTGTTTTCGTTATCGCTATTGCCTTGGCAGCGCATAAATGCAAAAAGATGATGGAAACATTGGAACAGCAACAAACAAAGAGTACGCCTAACAGTGAGCCCCATGCGGGCAATACGGAAACGACGCCGGCAGCCAGCGAAGAGGATGACATTGAAGAACACTGCAATGCGTTCGAGCTGGAAAATGAGGAGAAAAACAGCAACAGCCCGCTACGGGAACTTAGTCTAAAAAACGTAGCTGAGCAGGATGAAGCGCAAAATCACCTAGAGAATGGACGGGATACAGAGGAGGAGCCGGCAGCCTCGCAAGAGACGGCACAAGGTACATCTTCAACTGCCGGCAGCTTAGACGAGTCGTTTGAGCTGCCAACCGAAAGTTCCGTGAAAGTGGAGTGCGAAGAGGACGCGGAGGATACTGCTGAGGATGGCGATGCCGAAGAGAAGCCGTCCACATTGCTCGACGCCCAAAAGCCCCCAATCGACATCAAAGTTGAAACGAAAAGTCCTTTACCCGCGCTCAAAGACGATGTTGCTGACGAACCCTCCTCCTCGCCCGGCAATCCAGATGAGCAGCAGAATGGAGAGATTGCGACAGCAGGTTCGCCTGCGATGCAATTTGATACGGAAATTTCGCTACATGATAAAGTATCTTTAACAGATAACATAAAAGTTGAAGAGAAAAGTCCTTTGCCATGCATTAGGTCAGATGAAGAAGATGTCTCTTCGCCAGCGATTAAAATGCCCGAAGAGAATTCTCCATGTGAGCAGAAGAGCATTTGTGAAACATCTTCGCCTGTGTACAGAGTCGTTGGCGAGAGTTTTTCCAATGATGAAGAGGATAATGTTTCACCCACGATAAAAGTGATTGAGAAAACATCTTCACCTGCCAACATGCAAGAGGAAGATAGATCATCATCGTTTTCATCTGCACTTAAGATCTCTGACGACATTAAAATCGAGGGCGATGAAGATTTTTTAGACCGAGTGCAAAGGAACGACGACGACGGAGAGGTGGAGCAAGAGGAGGAGGAGGAGGCGGCATCGTCACCTGCATTCAAAATCGATGAAGATGAAGTTGCTTCAAGTGCGAACGCAACCAAGGAAGGGGAATTAGCATCACCTGCAACACCAGCTGCGACGCCTGTGTATAAAATCAATGATCTTTCACCTGCCAGCATACCAGATGATGATGATGATGATGATGAGGACTCCTCACAAGGATTTAATGCTGAAATTAAAATCGAGGAAGCCAGTCCAAAGTTGCCAAAAATTGAGCGCAAATCCCCCATGGAAATCATTAAGATTGAGTCTGATTCTGAGGATGAAGATGTGCAGGTAGAGGTGGAAAATGATGTAGATGAAACTGGAGGTAATCAAACAGCTGCAACAGATTCCCCCCAATTGGAGCAAAGTGATAATTTGATTAGGCAAAAGCAAAACATGAAGACGCCAACGACGCCGTCGCCATCGCCGACGCCTAAGGTGAAAATAAATGGCGCACATGCAGCAATGGAAGAACTGCAGCCGATGTCTGAGGTGGAGCAGGAGAGAATGCAGGATGCAGTGCAACAGTCTGTGATAGCAAATAACGAGAAGGAAGAGCAGCTGGAGCTGCACCACACCGGAAGAAGAAGCAGCCGTAGCAGCAGCAGCAGCTCGGTCAGCTCCACCTCACAGCAGCTGGTAATTGATCAGCCCGAGAGCGAGCAGCAGCTGCGAAAACAGCAGCAACAGCCGCAGCAGAATCAGGAGCAGGAGCAGGCAAAGAATCAGCAATTGTTGCTTGCATTAAAGCGCAGGCGCAGCGGCAGCAACAGCAACAGCGACAGCGACAACAACCCAAAACCAACAGCCAAACAGCAGTGTGTAGAGACGGAGGAGCAACAGCCGCCGTCCTTGCTATTGCAGCGTCTGCAGGCGCCAGCGCCTAATAGCGGCGATGTGGAACAGCAACTCAGCTGCTACAAGTGCAATGCAAACAAATTTGATAATTTTCAGCAGCTAAATGCGCATCACGCGCAATGCAAGGCACATACCGAAGCGGCAGCAGCAGCAGCAGAAACAGCCACAACGTCAACAGCAGGAGTAGCAGCAGCAGACGCAGCAGCAGCAGCAGCTATCCCAGCGCCAGCAGCTGTTGCCGTGCCCTTGGCCAGTCCCGCTCCTGCTACTGCCCTCAAGAAGGAGCGCTTCTTTCGCTGCGCCCGCTGCAGCACTGTGCATCAGTGCTGGAACTTTTTTCTGCACATGCGCGAGGTGCATCAGCGTTACATTTGCCTGTACTGTTCGCATGTGTTTGCCAGCGTTGAGAAACTGTCGCTGCATCTGGAGAACAAGCACGACATGGATCAGCGTCATTTTGCCAACATTGAGGCGTGGCAAGCGCTGCAATCGCAAGAGGATCGCGCCCGTTATTTGGTCTGCTGCAATTGCCAGGCTAGCTTCGAGCGTGGTAGCCATTTCGATGATCATGACTGCGCCGAGCTAATGCAGCCCTGCGCCCTTTGCGGCCAAAAGGCTGGCCATGCCAATGGCTGTCGCAATAGCAGCAGCACCACAGCCACCAATGCCAACAACAGCGGCAGCAGTCGCAAGAAGACGGCGGCGCGACGGAAACGCAAGACGGCCAAGAGCAAGCAGCTGCCCAGCCAGCAGTTAGCCGAAGAGCAGCCCAAGGCAAACAATCAGCAGGAGGACGAGTCCAACTGGATGGAGACGGATGCGTTGGTGCCTCCAGAAGCGCCAGCACAGCCAACGGCATTGCCTGAAAACAACAGTAAGTGCAGACCTGAATGGGCATAAATGTCTAGGGAGCGTACAAAGAAGCCATTTGTATTGAATGTTTGATCTTGACATCTATTTTCTGCTTAAAAGTTCTATTTGAGCACTTTGGCATATACCTACTTGGGCTTCTACCCGTACACATTGCTTCTACTGATTATATTTACATAGATCAGCGTGGACTTTAAACTTTGAATTTGGTTTGATCAATTGACTGATTGAAGTCCATACTTGAGAATTTAGTTAGCGCAGACAGACTCGGACAGAAATTTGTTCAATGAAAATGGTTGAAAAACTGTTGCATCGCTTCTTTTTTGTTCTCTTGCAATAGCTAAATTCAAAGATATTTAAAAAGCCAACAGAAATGCATTTCAATATATATGTTTGTTTATATTTTTACTTTTTAAATTCACTTATACGTGTGGATAATGGGTGAAAAACAATTTGTACGCTCTTCGCATTTAGCTACTCTGCTCAATATAATTTAAACTAATCAATTGAAACAGTTCCAGCGCCAATTGAAGTTGCGCCACAAGAGGATGCGGCGCCCAAGCTGGTGGTGCCGAAGATGATGCTGCGCGTGCCGAAAGAGTTTCAGAAATCCGTGGACGCAGCGCTCAGCAGCACAGACACCGAGGAGGAGGACAACGATGAGCTGGCAACATCAGCAGCAGCAGAAGCAGAAGCAGAAGCGGCAGATGCAGTCGAATCCGAAAGCAGGAGCAGTGCGGTGCCGCTGCTCACCGTGGATGCAGTCGAGCAGCAGCAACAGCAATTGCAGCCCATGTCATCATTATCGGAGGACACGGAAACCGCCACCGAGACAGCATCCACGTTTCAGGAAACGGCGCCCACAATGCCCGCGAATGTTTCACTAAACGAATTGGAGGACGATGAGGATTCGCCGGCGTTAAAGCTGCCGCTGGTGCTGGCCGAATTCGAGCGTACCAAATTGGACATCGAGCGCACCATGGCGCTCATGGTGGCCAAGAGGGAACTACAGGAGCAGCAGCAACAGCAGCGCCAGCTGCAGCAGCAGTTGCAGCAACAGCAGCTGCCAACTGAAGCCAAGCAGCAGCGCGGCCGCTGGTCACTAACGCCGCCCGCATCCCCGCATAATAATCCCATAAATGAGACGACGCATGTGCCAAAGGTGCTGCAGGAGCAGGAGCAGCTGTTGCCGCCGGGTGAAATGGTGGAGCCAGCGGCGGAGCTGTTGCCTGCGCCTGTACCGCAGCGTCGGGATACGCTGGGCAGCGAGTGCATGGAGCTCGATGATAGCCTAAATGAGGAGCAAAACACACAGCAATCGGAGCAGACAGAACAGTCCGAGCAGTCGGAGCAACTGCAGCAGCCGTTGGACGCAGAGCCAGCGGCGATCGCAACGCCGCCACCACCACCGCCGCCCGCCGATGGCATTGAGGTGGCCGGCGCGGATACCCACACAGTTGAGCTGCAGCTGGACAGGCCGCTGGACAAATTCGAAATGGTCGACTTTGTGCGTCTGTGCCTCAAGGCTGTCTACCCCTTTTGCCTGTACTGCAACCACGCGCGGCGCATTGCTGTCAATGCGAAGCAGCTGGTGCTGCATCTAATCGCACAGCATCGCTTCACGGCCACCGTGGACAGCATAACGGCCGAGGAGCTGCAGGCGGAGACTATTGTCGCCAGGCTGAAGAGCTACTTGCCTGCCCTGGAAGGCGATCACTATTTGAATTCCATGAGCTGCTGCAGCTTGGAGCAGGGACGCTTCGTCCAACCCTTCAACGAGCGCATCTACGAGTGTTTTCAGTGTCGCTATGTGACGGCCACGCATAAGGAGCTTTACACGCACAATCGCCGGCTGCACATTAAGACGAACATCACGTGCTGCATGTGTCGCTTGAATTTCTTTAGCTACAGCGAACTGCTCTGCCACATCTGTCCGGGCATCGCTACGGGCAACGTCTTCGATGTGCAATTCCGTTGCTGTCTGTGCGAGACGGCGCCGTTGGCCTCCGCGTTCCGGCTGATGGTGCATCTGCGGAAACAGCATCAGGCCTGTGATATCTGCCTGGAGGATTGCCATACCCAGGCCAAGCTCTCGGCGCACGTGTGGAAGCACAAGCTGTTGCATCTCTGCTATCGCTGCGGCATTGCGTATCGCAACAAGCAGGACATTTCCAAGCATTTGTTCTGGAAGCATGGCACCGAGAGCACCAGCTGTAAGCGCTGCCTGCAGAAACGCTGGCGTCATGTCTATCACTTCTGTGTGCCCGCCACGCAATTCACCTGCGAGCATTGCCAGTTCACGTTCAGCAAAGCCATCTACCTGGAGGTGCACAAGCGCCAGCATGTGGGCGATTATCGCTATGCCTGCAATGAGGAGCAGTGCGAGGAGAAGTTCGTCTCGCGTAAGCTGCTGTTGAAGCATGCGGCACAGCATGAGGTCAAGCAGCTGGATGACGACGAGGAGGGGGAGGAGTCGTCGTCGTCCAAGGATCAACTGAGCAAGCTGGAGCTAGAGAAACAGCGCACATCGAGCGCAGCTTCAGAGCAGCCCGAAAGCAATGGCCAGCAGCTTAAGACGGAGAACGAGCCAATGTCATCACCCAAGTCCGAGGCAGCACATCAAGTGGATAGCGGAAAACTGAAAGACAAAACGCCACAGCCAGCACTGTCGGGGGCACAGCAGGAGAAGGAGGAGCAGACGCCGCGTAAGCGACGCAAGAAGGCCAAGCGCAACAAGGCCTCGCTGGAGGACTTAAATCTGATTGCGCCCAATCTATCCGAATCGGACAGCAGCGATGATAGCGATTCAGATGCCGGACGCAGCACAGGCACACTGCAGGAGGCCCAGGCACATGGCACGCTGACGATGCGTGCATCTGTGGATGATCTGGACATGCCCAAGATAATGCTATCGCCGGCCTCAGAGAGCGACAGCGAGGAGCCGAATAAAGAGTTGGTCAAGTCGGAGACGGAGCCCAAGCAGGAGCAGCTGGAGTCAGTGAAGCAGCAGCCGCTGAAAGCGGAAACGGAAACGGAATTGGCTAATGGGCAAAAGCCCAAACTGGAGACGACAGATGCAACTGGCGAGACGCAAGAAGTGCCAGATATATGGAAAAATCTGTTGCAGAATCAGCCAGCTGCAGTGGCCAAAAAGGAGCCGGAGGCCCTGGAAGTGCAGCCGACGGAAGAGCAGCTGCGTCCCCCGAAACTGCATGTGGCCTGCTCGGATCATGACTATTGCAAAATGCAGCGCACGCCGCCGCCCACGCCCGTGCCCACGCCCGATAAACCAGCGCATGTGACGCCCAAGTCGAAGCGTAGCGCGAATGCCGCCTCCAGCGATAGCGACAGCTCCAGCAGCTCCAGTTCCAATTCAGACTCAGACAGCTCCAGTTGCTCGTGCGGCTCCAATTGTAGCTGCAGCTCCAGTGGCAGCAGCAGCAGCGATGATGACTCCGACAATGAGTCGCAAAGCTCGCCCAAGAGCCCCAACAAGAAAGTGGCCAAGAAGAGCTCGTCGGAACGCATCCAGGAATCCGAGAACAGCCTCAACAACATTAACAACAACAACAACAACAGCGAGGAATATGTGAATGTGACGAGCAACAACGAGGAAGAACTGCGTCCGGCGATGCCATCGCCCAAAGCGCCGCTCTACAATGAATCCGACTTTGATACGGCCGTCTCCGACACGGATGAGGAGTTCTACGATGCACATCCGCAGAAAATGGCCAGCGAGATGCTGGCACAGAAACGTCTGGCGCTGCTCTCGGCCCAAGCGACAGAGGTGCAGCCGCAGGACGGCAATGGCAACTATGGCATTGTGGAGAACAGTCGGCCATCGACGCCATCCCTGCCAGAGGAGGCAGCTGCGTTTGCGGACAAGCGTGAGCGTGTGGCCAAAAACAAGAAAAAGAAACGTGAACGCAAATCCACATGCAAATCGATGAGCCAGGCCAAGATGATTCCCGGTGGTGTGCCGCAAATGGTGCCGCCGCAACAGCTGCCGCTGGGCTTACCCCCAGGCGCCGCCGTCGCCGCCCTCGCAGAAGCAATAGCAACACCACAGCAGCAGCAGCAGCAGCAACAACAACAGCAGCAGCAGCAACAACAAATGCTGCTGCTGACGGAGTCGCCGCTGACGCCCATCACACATCGGCCCAGCTGGCAGCCGCGCATGAGCGAGGGCAGCAGCTGCTCGGATGCCGATGGCCAGCTGAAGCGCTCGAAGCGCACCAGGCGTCCAAATAAATTCTATGGCTATACGAGCGATGATGAGAACATGAGCAGCGTGTTGGCGCCCCCGTTGCAGGTGGGCATGCAGCTAATCAAGCCGCAGCCGCCACCGCAGCTGACCTGGGCCAAGGAGGATCTGCCGACGCCGGCCAAGCAGCAGCGCAGTCGCAGCAATCATGGCGAACATCATAATCATCACCATCATCATCAGCAGCACCAGCAACAGCAGCCTCACCAGCAGCAGCATTCGCATCAGCACAGCAATGGCAGCTCGCGGAAGCGCAACAGACGCACGCCACTTGGAGGAGCCGGCTCCGGCAGTGCCAGTGCCAGGCGCGGGGCCAAGCGTGTCAAGCAGCAGCCGGCGACGCCCTCGGCGACGGTGACAACGCCGCAGGCGGAGCAACTGCAGCTGCCGCCCATACCCACGCTGAAAATACGGCCCGCTCTGCTGCCCGTCAGCGCAGCGCCCAGCGACAGCAGCGATAGCAGCTCGGACGACGAGCATGCCGAGATAAATGTGACCAGTCTGCTGCCGCCCATACAGGCGCCGTCCGTAATGATGCAGCAGCCACCAGTGGCCGTGGCGCCGGCAACATTGCCAACGCCGCCACCACCGCCGCCGCCGCCCGCGACCACCGCCTTCAATCAGCCGATACCGCCAGCACTGCTGCCAAATCCGGACTTTGCCACGCTGCAGTACTTCAAGGCGAATAATATACGATATCCCATACGACCGCCGGCTGGGGCGCGACTGGCCCGTGAGGGTGAATCGGTATATTGCTATTGCCGTTGTCCCTACGACGAGGTCTCCGAGATGATTGCCTGCGACGGTGATAATTGCCTCATCGAATGGTTCCATTTCGAGTGCGTTGGCATCATGGTGGCGCCGCAGGGCAAATGGTTTTGCGCCGAATGCCGGCCCAAACATTCCGAGGGCCTCTATCCGGGCGTCAAGGCCAAATAAACTGACGAACTGTGTACATAGTTCTAGACAACCTAGGTTAAGGTTCACAAAATCCTAAATACCCTTTACATATACAAAAACAAAAAAAAACCCCAAAACAGCAACAACACCCACTACAGAATGGATTACGCTTATTAAATGTTAAAAAATAATATTCGATGTCTCTCCAAAACTTCGGATCGATACAAAAAAAAAAAAATAAACTAAAAAAAAAAGATTTACAAAAAAAAAATATTACATTTAAAGTAAATGCTAAGGGAAAAGCAGATAATATTATGGATTATAAATATATACCCAGGCTCAAAGGCGTCACTCGCGACTTGGCTGCAGCATAAACTAAGCTAATCTTAAATAAATGTCTTTAATACACACACACAAATAATACACTTACACATATACGTATGTATGTAATTTAAAGATATATATATATATATATATTATATTTTTGTAAATATTTGAGAGTTGCATATACGAATCGTATATATATATATGTATATGCAATTGTACAATACTTAGCTCATGCAAGATCTATATAAATCTTTAGACTTAACTCTAACCCAGCATCAATAGTTATAAATATGATTATGATAAACTCTAATGACCTATCGCTAGCTATATGTAAACAAACTAAACAAAAAAAAAAAAAAACAAAAAAACAAAAACTAAAAAACAACAAAAAGCAACATCTAATTGCAAACGAGTTGCGAGAAATAAACATTCAGTAAGTGAACCATAAACTTGGCTTCATTGTTTTTCATCGTATTGGGAGTTATTGTGTTTTAATTGAAGTTGAAATATGTAGCTAAGTTTGCTCTTATACTATTATAAAACATTTGCTGGAACTGTAGAGCATGCCCGTTTCAATGGATATCTGCTCGGGCGACATTCTTTTGATCCACTGAAAAGTTGGTATTGTTTTCTTAAAGGGAGCTTAATGTGTGCTGTTTCAAATATTAAAAGTTTAACTAGCTTAAAAACGAACAAATATTTAATATCTGTATTTAGACAGTCGGTGACCCTGCCCAGGAGCCAGTTTTATAAAAGGTTATAAGGATTTATAGATTAACAACAAGCATAACAACTTATTTAACAACAAGCTAAACCTAATTGTATTAGTAGATCCCGTGCATCCCTGCTCGGGCGCCAAAGCTGCAATATAACGGAAACGCCAGTGTTGAAAAATGTAACCCAAAAAAGAACATAAATATCACGTAGGTTGCTGAAACTCAACTATAAATTTCACTAGATGTACAGAACACTAGGATATTATCACCTATCAACTGGATCCATGCCCGAGCGCTAATGCTACAATATAACGGGTGCGCCAGTGTTGAAAAATGTGAGCTAAAATAAGAATATTTGCACAAAACCAATCTACCCTATTTTACCCATTTTCAATGGGTTTAGGGTATAAAGAGAACATGAAAATCAAGAAGGTTACTTAAAAATTAAGTCAATGGGCTTATCAAAACAAAAAAATATATAGAACTAAGAGAGTATACGAATAAAATTCATTCAATATCACAGCAACAATAAAGCAAAAAAGAGTAAGAGTAAGCTCATTCAAAACCCAGAACAGCTAGGAATTCGTTAGACCCTGCTCGGACGAAGGTATTGTAGCATAATGTAATATAAAACAGCTTTAAGAAGGTAATCTACAAAATTTTGATAACATTGTTGAGTACTTAAAAAAATGAATTAATTCTGCCAGATCTTAAGAGCACTCAGATAATTGTTTCTGTCAACTGTCAAATATAATTGAGTTTTGGCAATTTGTCCCTGCTCGGGCGCTTCTAAGCTGCATATACCCTGCATATACTTGTCAAAAGAACAGAAACGAGAGATAAAGATTATATATAGTATCGTATGTACATCATAATCTAGAGCCAATTCAAGCTAAAATGTTAAATTCTGCTAATCGTTAACTGCAGTTGGGTTTAATATCCTGTGAAAGCATTCAAAAATCTTGACATGCTCGTGTGTAAATGCACCACCCAGCCCCTTCTGATTATGTTGAAGTAAATGCAAATAAGGCACGACAATAAAATTATTGTTGTTGTAGCTGATGAACACGAACGTGTGCGCCAGGGTCATGTGTGGGGTCATCCAAGCGCCGGCGTCAGCGACAGCAGCCAAAACCAAAAAGGACACCACCAAAAGCTCGGGTTGAGGCGGGGCCCAGCCCCTTTTAGCGTGGGTTTGTTTACCAAACAGCGCGTTCATTTAATTGCCAGCCCGAGGGCAGTTGACGAAATCCAACGAGTGCCGAGTCGTAGCTAAATTACGGCCAAAGGTACAGGTACACACGTACAGGTACAGGTACAGGTAACAGGTACAGCTAACGGTAAAGCCTGGCCAGTGGCCAGTGGCCAGTTCGTGTCGCGTCTAGGTGTGCGTGCATAAAAATTACCATAAATCTGAGGTGTGTGCCTAGCCTTTATATGCGCCCTGGTGAACTTGAAGTGCTCAGTTCGTGTTGAGTTGACGTGCCGCGCAGTCGAATCCTTACGCTTTGCGCTCCTTCAGCGCGCCACAAATTTATTTCGAATTTCGCGGACCGCTCGCGCGTTCCTGTGTGTGTGCGTGTGTGTGTGTATGCCATGTGGCAGCGGCAGGCTAAACCGACTCGAGCGCAATTAGTCCAAGTGTTTAGAGCCTGTGTCCAGCCATGGTGCGACGCGCCTCGAGCGTGCCGCATCTGAACAATAGCGGTGGCAGCAGCGCCGATAGCGTCAATGCACGCGGTCGTGCTCCGGCTGGCGTTGCCGGCGCAGCGGGGCGTGGCAGACGGGGCAACAATGCCGCCGGCAAGGCAACAACGCCGACGCAACAGCGCCAGAGCTCCGGCAGCTCGGGCAGCGGCAGCCGTGTGCCGCGCTCCCGCAGCCTGACCAACGGCATGCGGCGACTCAGCCCGCAAAAGGTCGGCAGCAGCGGAAGCGGCACGGGCGGCAGCTCACGCAATACGCCGTACTTTCTGCGTGCCCGTGAAAACGAGTAAGTGACTGTGTGGCTGTGTGTGTGGGGGTTTTTTTTGGAGAGGAGCACTGTGATGCTTCTCACCGTAATCATAGCTCGAGAAAAGTACAGTAAATATTGCCTAAGTGTGCTGCATACTCAAAAAGCTTGCCGGGCTTCAAACTGAGCCAAAAGAAGTGCGTGTAAAGCATTTCACCTGCTGACTCACAGCGGAAACTCCGGCGCAGTCCGTGAATAAATTCAAATAATAATTCTGACAACGGTTATAGCCTATTCGACTTACCTGGCACTTGGAGCTGTTCAGTTTAATATCTGTTCAAAATTCAAATAAATCGTTTTTATTTACCAATCCTAAGCCTTCTTAACTAACACTTGAAATGCTTTACGCATTGTTTTTCAACACTATTTTCACTTGAAGCTGTTCAAAAAATGTTCCATTGAATTAATAAAATATACAAAAAAAAATGTACAAATTAAATGAAAGTACTTAAAGTTATAAAAAATGTATTTAAATTAAATAAAAATTGCTAAATAATTAAAATATTTATTTAAAATAAATACAAATCTGTAGCTTAATAATATATATATATTTAAATTAAATTAGAATCTTAAGATTTATAAAATATTGTTTACAAATTTTAAAAAATTTTAAGGCTAATAATATTTATATTTAAATGAAGTAAAAATAAAATAAAATATATTTTTATATTAAATAAAAATGTGACTAATAACATATACATTTAAATTAAATAAACATCTATAAATTAATTAAATATATATTTAAGTAAAGTCAAAATCTTTAGATTAATAACAATAGCTTGAAACTAAGATCTTAAATGGTAATAGATGGTTTCTGCTCATTTTCAAACAAATTAAAACAAATTCTGATTTCATTCTAAGTGTTAAGACCTACTATAGATTTCAAATATTTATTAACTTTATATACTTAGTTTAGTATTGCGTATAAGGGTCAATTTTAATTTTTCTACAATTCAATTGGTATTATGCCCTATTAGTTTTAGATATTTAATGGCATACTTCTGAGAGCTGACGTAGCCTAAAAGCCTTGGCAAGTGCAGAAATGACACGCATTAAAATATTTATAATTCCGCATATAAATGGTTTGTTGGCCAAGTTATATATTTGCATCAATCCATTTGCCCGCTGGGCAACGAGTAATAAAACTACTTAATAACCTGACCAGGGGCTAGCAACCCTTGATGAGGCACCATTAAAAAAAAAAGATAGAAAAGTAGAATACGGAAGAGGGTGGCATAGGCACATGCACTAGGCGTAATGACCACGCACAATAAACCGAGAGGGGGGGGGGGGGGGGGGGGGGGCAATCAAATGGACAGACAGACGGACAGACAGATAGACGGACAGCTCGGACTTTGAGTTTCGTTCAATTGCTCATGTTTTATATTTAAACAATTAGCGGCGCTCTCGGGGAATTGAGACTGGGTTTGGGCTGCGGTCACGACATAAATCGATTTTGTAATTACAATCGACGAGTCCTGTCCGGCCCTGTCCTGTCCAGGTCCTGTCGGTTCCTGCATGACCCGCATTGAGAGCGAAAGTGACATATTTATGTTTGGCATTCGAGCTGTTTGGCTAGGCATTGTGGGGGCACAGTGATAGTGACAGCCAAGTGCTGCCCATTTATTCTATAGTAAAGTCAGTCGCAGTTAAGGTTAAGAACCTGCCAGTTCCTTGGGTTAAGCTGGTGGTTAAGCTCGTGGCTAATGGCCAGGCCCTCTGCCACAAGGTAATTTAATTGATTGGCAGCAGCTAAATTGGGTCTATAACAATTATTATAACCCATATCCTGTGCTACAAATTCCAATAAAAAGCCTGTACTACGATTTGCAGCAACTTCCTGCTTTAAGTTGCGGGTCGTGAAGCCAATTTACATATACCTTGAAAGGGTTTTGAACTAGGTATTGGTTCAAACCTTTGCTTTGGTATTGAGTCTATCTCAAAATGTATGATTCGGCTGCTGGAGCTATAAAATTAATGGCAATGCGGGGTTTGAACCAGCACGGTTCAAACCAGATTTGCAGCCATGCTTACGACTCGGTCTTATCTATGCAGCTTTTAATAAGAACAGAGCAAATTCAAAGAGAGTTCTTTTTATTATTACTAAACGTTCCGCTTAACAATTCGACTATGAACACGAATAAACAAGTAAGAGGTTCTAGTCGGGAGCTCCCGACTAGGGGATACCCGGAACCCTCTTTTTCCACCATCAAATGCATATATATATTCTATTTTAGAAGCTATATGTCAAGTTTGGTGACTCTAGGTCTTATTATTTACCAAAATTGCCCAAAAAACAGGATATGGTTATCGATTTTATCGATTGCTTGTAAACGGAGTAAGTTATCGATTATCGGAAACGAACTCGATCTGCGCGGGAACTAGGAGCATCTGCATCTAAAATTTCTCTAGCTCTTATAGGTTCTGAGATCCTTGCGTTCATACATACGGACGGACGGACGGACAGACACGCGGACATGGCTAGATCGACTCGGCTATTGATGCTGATCAGGAATATATGTACCAGTTGGGGTCGGAGAAGCCTCCTTCTGCCTGTTACATAAATTTGGATTTTGCACAAATACAATATACCCTTATAACCATTTTTAATGGGTTCAGGGTATTAAAAAGAATTTTGATACTATATTCTCTCACATTGGCTTAGATTTTTCACGTATCATTAGCGCTCCTTTGAGTTGAATTTGAGTTGGATTACATTATAAATTATTCATGCCACATTGACTTAGTATCTGGCATTCGGCACCTGTTATTCGATATTGAATTTGGCATGTGATTCAAGTGTTTGTTCTGTGCAGATTTCGTGCCATATAAATATTGTATGTCCACTTAATGTTTATCCTTGTTGTTTCGGTATTGTTTGCACAACAAATAAAATGTAACGACCACCAATTGAGTCAACGAGCCAGCACAACAACAAAAAACTGCACCTCTCACTTTTATTTGCGCTTGGTTTGGAAAATGTATATACATATATATATATATGCATGCATATCTGTATAATCGTCTGGGTATATATGTATCTACTAATTCCCAGCTCGTGCAGTTTAGGCAACGAAATGTCAATTTTGATTATCTTTGGCACAAGTCCGTGTCCCCGTTGTTCCATGAATAATTATGACCTAACCCCCCGTGTTGTGCATGCCAAAAAAATACAAAATAAAAACAAGTAAAAGTGCTCTGGATGGGAGTACGCGGCGGGTATATACTTGCTATAAAAATTCCTGCTTCTTTTTGGCATATAAAATGGTTCTTCCTAGCTTATTAACAAACTATGGAAAGACGTTCTTGTATAACTCGGGTTTTGATGGAAGAATCTGTATGAAAATTTCAGGGCTTAAATATGACAGCAAAATATGAGTAAATACTTAAGAACAAGGCTCTAGCTTAAATAATGGGTTTTATTTTAATCCAAGAAGTAAAGTGGAAAGATCTTAAAAGGAAAATGCTCCTATACTAAACAAGAATTTACTAGCCAAGTATTTGATTTTTATAATTTTCAAGCTGTGATATTATATTTGGATATTATGCATATAAAAGAAAGTATCCCTAATATACCTCTAATATACTTCTGCGTGTTACATACACATACACAAAATCGTTATGCCCTGTGAGCCCATTTCCCATGGCTTCAGGGTATATAAAAAATCCATATATAGAGCTCCATAGAAATATGGCTGGGCGTATGGATTATTAAAATGCAAACTGCGCACAAACTACAGACTTGTGAAGAAATAATGGATACGAATGGGATATATGGGAATTTATATATCAATCAAGTAACAATCAACGCAGACATTAATCAAACTGCATTAACATGCGTGTACTCTTATAATTATGACGCCCATAATAATTATCTAACAACAGAGTTGGGCTAAGACGAGCTACACACATATATCTCATGGTATATATAGCTCATCCATTAAATTAACAAATGTTATGGCTGTCAATTTGTAGCTGTATGTGGCACGTGCTGATGTTTTCTAATAAACACATATGACTACGTATTTTCCTCTCTTTCTTGGAGCAGCTAATGAATAGACAACATTTCGTATTCCCTAGCTCGAGCTCCCGTTCTCCCATACTCAGCGCTTGTCACTTAGACAATGTGCATTAAGTTGAGCTGCGGGGCGTGCCAGAGCTGAGTAAGGACTCTTATTATACATATATTATCCATTTTACCAGATCTATAAAGCATCGTCTAATGCTTGCTAATGAATTGCTGTAGTCATATAATAAAACTAATTAATAGCTATGCATTAAGTACTAAAACCTATTTGGCTGATGAAATATGCAATAACTGAGTACATCTCTTTATAAAACAATTCGATTGACATCAGGTATGCATATTAGCTCAAGTCAAATTGATGTAGGCAAGGCTGTATGTTTAGAAAAAGATGAGGGTTAAGTGCACTTGTGTTTGTATGTGAGTTTCCTTATAACTTAGGCAAATCTAGTTTTTTAATAGACTCCCTTATAAATTGCCTAAAATCTATTGCCCACATCATATTTGAGCTTAGGTATGTTTTTGAAGATGAGAACAAATCTAGCTGCTCGAATGCACAGACCGTGTCCCAATTTGGTTTATTTATTAAATATTTCATAATGTTCCCAAAATAAATAAATAAATATGTGTCATCAGCGGCCTTTTGCAATAAAACATGCTATGATAATATTTAGCTTAATTTGTTTTAGAAAATGATAAAAGATGCCGAAGTTGTGCTATCCTTTATAATAAAGATTAATTAATAGTACAATACATATTTACATGAGAACATGCTTTGATTTTAATGTCTTTAATAACATTTAATAACATTATTGAGCTTAAATTTTCATCAAGAAAAGTCTTAAATATGCCAAAGATGTCGTGTATTCTATAATATCGAGAAGTTAAGATAAGGGTATCTGTACCAAAATATTAAACGACAGATTTTTTAGAAATTTCTAAAATATGCCAAAGAGGAAATTTAGTTGAAATAATAATAATTAATCAATAAAATATTTAGTAAAACTAACTACCTATAGAAATACCATAGTTATAAATAAATTCCTAATTTAGATAGTTCTACAATAATAATACATTAAATTTTTGTAATACAATTTTTTGATTATATTAAGTTCATATTTTGCTAAGAAAATAAAAAAAAGCTATCTTTTAAACATACAAAAAAAATGTTAAATATTAAATCAAAATTCGTTAAAGGACTTACCCTTCTCCTAAAGGAAAGCATTAATTAATTAAAAATATATTTTTAATTTCGTTTGAGCAATAATACTACAATAGACAGAAAGGTTTAATCATGCTGGGATTTAAATTGTTGTAACAAAATTTTAATTTAGAAAACTTTATTTTAGAAAATTCCAAAATCCTTAGTCAAGCGAGAAATTTAGTTGAAAACATTAAATAATATATAAACAATAAAACTAAGGTCAATATTTATTGAAGAACTTTCTACCTACCTATAGAAATGCCATGGTTATAAATAAATTTTTTATTTCTTTTGGCCTCAGGAGCTTCACCCATCCGTCCCAATCGACCCCCATTCCCCCCGGCGACTCCCTAAGAAAGTTTGTAGTTTATTGAGTGCTTAGCATTCATTTGGCTGTGAACAAAAGTTGATTGAACCTTTCTTTGGTCCGGTCTGATCGACTTTGGGGTAAAAGTAAACCACCTTGATTCGTGCTTGGGTTACATTTTGTTGTGGCGTTGGCTCCTCCTAAAATATTTACCAAGTGGACACAAGACCAAGGCGTAGATAATGCCTGATTAATATATTTAGATGTGTGCTTAGTAGTTATCTACTTTGTATATGGCAAGGGAATCAAGTTTTGTCGTTATTGCATTAATATTTAACAAGTCATTTTCGTCAAAATGTCAAATGTCAGCGCTATGGATTGCAGAGCAGGCACCGTAATCCACAATTCCCATATTACACATACGCCGCGTTGTCCGTTCAAAATAAATTATTTGCTTGAAACCGTTTTTAGGCTGTTTCTGTTAGCTCGTTAATTGCATGACAATTGAACTCTTTTCTCTGTAACAAAAAAACAAGAAACAAACAAATACCTGAATCAAAATTTAGTTTCATGGAAATATTTGCATTTGCATAAAGCTCTGAAATTCCATTGAAACACATTTGTTAATCATATTAAATCACGCTAAGGCATTTCACACGTTGCGCGAAAACAAATTAGTCTAAGAAAAAAAACGCAAAAAAGCCAAAATTTGTGTTTCTTTTCTGCCCTTAACCTTGGCTATTTATGGGGCACCCAAACTGAGCAGCGTCACCAAGTTCAAGGGAATTGACCACAACAAAACAAAAATGCATAACAATAGCGAAATTTACGTGTGCCTTCACGCGGAGATTCCCATTTAGTTAAAGCAATTGAACTAATGGCTGCCATATACCATACCACGCACTAGCCGACCTTCGAGTAAAAGTTGTCCACTTACACGATTTATTAAAGCAATTTAACAATAATTCTCTAGACTCAAAAGTTGTGGGGCTCAGCTAAAAGGCATAGGGTGGCGCTGCTTATAAAAAGCGAGGTTGCTGGTTCTAACTCTTTTAAGCGGGGCATGAGTTTTCGGTTAATAAAAATAATGCTTTATTACTAATTGTAAAAAGTACAAAATAATAACAAAAATAAAATAAATATTAATAGTAGTTATAATAATACATAAATTAATATTAATAATAATAATAATAATAATAATAATAATAATAATAATAATAATAATAATAATAATAATAATAATAATAATAAAAATAATATTAATCATAATAATATTAATAATAATAATAATACAAATAATATAGATGAATTTGAATATATTTTTTTATATTAATTATTCTTAATTCTTTGAGTGTGAGAATCACATTGGAAGAGATTGTGTCTAGAAAATTGTCCAGCTTTTTAAGATCTCTTGGAATACCAAAACATCCTTGAAAATGTACAAAAAATGTATCAAAACATTCCACAAAATGTATAAGAAACAATAAAGTAAACGAAATTACAAATTCAAGGCAGCTCCGATATGTGAAAAGCTTTACAAATATTATTTTATTAAAATACAATATATATATATATTCTATAAAAATAGTATGTGCCCTAGTGTAATATTTATAGAATGCAAATTTAATCCGATAAAAGTTTTCGCTTAAAGAAAACTAACTTATTAAATAATGCATTTATAATTAATTTATCTAAATTGTTTGTGTAAACTACGTAAAATCAAAAGCTATAACGAAAAAATGCTATGAATTTAAATGTTCTTCCATGTGCCCTACTCAAATTTGCGTTCACATATGCAAAATTATTTAGAAACATTTAAACGATTCATTAAATTTGCACTTTCTATGTAAATATTTGAGTTATTTTGAATACACACAGAATTGGCAGTGCGGATACATTGGAAATTGTGGCCTCCAAGTCCACGGGCACCGGCAGCGAGGAGCCCTCAACGCCCGAGGATAACATCAATGTGGTGGTGCGTGTGCGACCCCTGAACGAGAAGGAGAAGCGCGACAGGCACGGAGCAACATTACAGTTTCCTGGCAATGGACAAGTCATTGTAGGTGCCAAGCTGGTAACGAACCATTAAGCTCATAAGTTACATATACCCATTCCTTGAACAGATCGAGGGCAATGACACGGGCGCCAAGCGTTCCCACAATCGCGACAGCGTGCGGGTGTTCACGTACAATGTGGTCTTCGAGCCGGGCGCCACGCAGGAGGACATACTGGACTATTCGGGCATCAAGCGCATCATTGAGATGGGCATCGAGGGCTTTAGCTGTACGGCGTTTTGCTATGGACAGACGGGTTCCGGCAAGACCCACACACTGACCGGGCCACCGGATTTGGTAGGCTACTAACTAGTTAGTTAGTATAAACGAAGGTATATTAATTTGATTATCTTGCAGTTTGTGGGCAAACCCAATCTGAAAGATCCGCGTCATGGCCTGATCTTCCGCTCGTTTTTGTATCTCTTCCAATTGATTAAGAATCGCAAGGATGTCAACTATGTGCTCAAGGCCTCGTTTATGGAGATTTACAATGAACGGGTGAGTTAATATATATAAATATTTTAGATATAATATGAAATATACTGAGCCTTTATTTTAAGAAAAACTTAAGACGAGAAAGTAAGAATATATTCGGCACGTTGAAGATTTAATACCCTTGTTGACATATCCCTTTCGAGGATATGTGAGAATTATGAAGCTCGAAAATGCTGAGTTTGTTGAAATATCTTTAAGAACCTCACTCATCTTACTATTCCACCGATCTCTCCCATAGCTGCTATAAGATATAGTGGTCCGATGTTGATAAGATTTCACATAATATATATGAGAATCATAAAGGAACTAATAAATCCCAAGTTTGGTCAAGTTATCTTAATAGAAGCAAGTAAGAGGTTCTAGTCGGGAGCTCCCGACTAAGGGATACCCGGAACCCTCTTTTTCCACCATCAAATGCATATATATATTCTATTTTAGAAGCTATATGTCAAGTTTGGTGACTCTAGGTCTTATTATTTACCAAAATTGCCCAAAAAACAGGATATGGTTATCGATTTTATCGATTGCTTGGAAACGGAGTAAGTTATCGATTATCGGAAACGAACTCGATCTGCGCGGGAACTAGGAGCATCTACATCTTAAATTTCTCTAGCTTTTATAGGTTCTCAGATCCTTGCGTTCATACATACGGACGGACGGACGGACAGATAGACGGACATGGCTAGATCGACTCGGCTATTGATGGTGATCAGGAATATATGTACCAGTTGGGGTCGGAGAAGCTTCCTTCTGCCTGTTACATACATTTGGATTATGCACAAATACAATATACCCTTGTACCCATTTTTAATGGGTTCAGGGTATAAAAAGGTTTATATATCAGTATCAACAAATAATAATAATAATCGTGAAACTTATAAATGCCGAATTTGGGAATGATATCTTGAAAAAAAAATAAAGAAGTTCTTCTTTCTCTTGGATGAAAGAGATAGAGATTTTGATCGCTTGATTTAAATGATATCCGCTTTTTAGCTTTTAAAATTAGATTAAAAGTTCAGCTTGGGCCCTTTACGAAACAAATGAAATTATATATTAGAACCGGCAAGGTTCAAACTCGTATTTTATCATTACATTGAATACCTGTGTTTATTTAATTACTTTCGCTCGTTTGATTTTACAACTTTCATAAAAATACCTCCATCTAATCCAAATACAAACATATCTAGTCCTTATATTATCTTCGATCTGCGTAATGCAGTTCAATTTAATTGAATATTCAATTTAAATTTGTATTGCAATAATACTGATTGGTTTTCCATTGCGACCTTTTGCAAATAGCATTTCTCATGCGACTAGCTTAGCATGCATTGCATTGACCTCTATTTAATGGAGGTCAATGCGTCCCTCACCCCCTCATTACACTGACCCTCTGCCGTACAATTGATGTGCATTTGGTAAATTGTCGCAAAGCGTGAAATTTGCTTGCATTTTAGATGATTTGTTAGTCTAGTCGAACCAGACAGAGCCCGGGCTGGTGTACTTTAAATCCATTATTGGTTCTGTAAATTGAAATGCATTTTTTATAAACAGGTAATCGATTTGCTCAATCCGGGAAGCGCTCGCAAGCCGCTTGCCGTGCGCTGGTCCAAGAAATCCGGCGGCTTTTTTGTGGAGAATTTATTTACGGTCGACTGCGAGGAACTTGACGATTTGCTGGCTGTGCTAGAGGAGGGTAAGTCGGGTGGAAAACTGATTGTTCAAGCATCAGGTGAACTAATCCCAACACGCTCCCGTTGCAGGTATGAGGAATCGCGCCGTTGGCTCGCATGCGATGAATAATCATTCATCGCGTTCGCATACGATATTAACGGTACACATACTATCGGATCAACAAACAGATGGCGGCGTATTTCTCTCCAAGCACGGCAAGATCAATTTTGTGGACTTGGCGGGCAGCGAACTGACCAAAAAGACCATGAGCGAGGGCAAGACTTTGGAGGAGGCAAACAACATCAACAAGAGCCTCATGGTGCTGGGCTATTGCATCTCGTCGCTGAGCGATAATAAGAAGCGCACCGGGCACATTCCATACAGGGACAGTCAGCTGACCAAGCTGCTGGCCGACAGTCTGGCCGGGAACGGGGTCACGCTGATGATTGCCTGCGTCTCGCCGGCACATTATAATCATGCCGAGACGTTGAACACGCTGCGCTATGCATCGCGGGCGAAGCGCATACGGACCAAGCCCGTCATCATGATGGATCCGCGTGAGGCGCTTATACTTAGCTTGAAGCGTGACATACATGCGCTCCAGATGGAGAATGAGCACCTGAAGGCGGCGCTCAATCTGCACCATCAGGCGACGACGGCAGCTGACGGACCTGGCGCTGGCAATCTCTTGGAGCTGCAGCTGGAGCGCGTCAACAGCGGCGATGGCGGGGCACCAGTGCCCAAGGTGGATCTGGAGCGTTTGCCGGAACTGGATGGCAGCGAGCTGGCGGAGCTGGTTAAGCTGTACATGGCCGAAAATGAATCGCTGCGGCAGGAGAACAATCATTTGTTTACGGTGCGCGAGACCATACTGAGGGATCAGGAGATTGTGTGCCGGGAAAATGAGCGTTTGCTCAAAAAATTGGAGGAAGTGAACAAGTGAGTAGGCCCCGCAAAAATAGAATCGATCGAAGGCACAACACTCGGGCTCATTGTTGTCTCCTTTCTGACTTGTTCTAGATCGAAACCGAGCGAGGACAATGAGCCGAGTGTCGAGCCGGTTGCCGGATCGAAATGAGGGCACGGGCTCGGACGCCCAATTGGCATGCAAACAATACAAATTACAATTTTTTATAGACAAATCATGTTTTCAAAACGAATTTAGAGTGTGACTAGAGATCTAAGCAATTAAACGTAAACACTTGTTTCTGTTCCATAATTAGTGTCTGTGTGCGTTCCCCCCTGATACCTGCACGACCGGCCATCTCGCCAACGACGGGCAAAGAAACGCCCGGCACCGAGATCTGGACAAACCCGGAACCAGCTGTTCCAGCAGCAGTGCTCCCATTGCAGCAGCGCATGTCTGAGAATGCGGACAAGCGTACGCATACGGCCCAAAAGCGCATCGATCAGCAGCGCATTGCCAAGAATATTCTGCTCATGGCGAATGCCTTTCGGATGCCCAATGCAACAGAGCTGGAACTGCACAAGGAGCAGCAGTTAACCAATAACAATAATAACAACAATGAGCATGTGCAGCCTGATTTAATGCCAGAGTAAGTGACAATGTGTAAATTAGACTGAAGAGTTTCTGAATTTAAAATATTTCTATCTCTGCAGCATGCTAACGTAATAAATCTATTAATGTACCTACTACCAACATACAAATATGCTATATTCATATATATTTTTGGAACAATTAAAACTAATGTTAAAAAGCAACTTCAATAAAACTGTTAAAAGTTCCAAATGTCTTCTACTCATACATATTATTTATTCTGTTAAATAAAATAAACCTGTTAAGAATTCAAAACGCGTGCTACTTTTTGGCAAGTTGGCAGCACTGCACCAGCTGCTGCACTTTTGTTATCGATAGTTTTACATTTGACAGGCAGCGATAAGTATTGTATCGCATCAAACACTATTGATTTTTCGTCGAATCAAGAGCTCGAGCCTGTGCCTAAAATCAGCTTTTAAAGGTAAATTAAGGCACATTCTCTTAAACATTATATTGAACATAACTTATTGCAGCTAAACGTTACTCGCTAGCATCAAATTTATTGTTGACGTTCACCATAGGTCTTGCCGAGACTGCCGTTCTGGATATTATGGCTGCTAATTTGCAACAGCAGCGCACCATCAATGAGCAACTGCGTCGGGAGGCGGGGATACCCCGCATCCAGGTCTCTGAGGCATGTAATGCCATGATGAAGTATATGATAGATCACGAATCGGATGATTGTCTGCTGAGCGGTTTTACCAGTCAGAAGGTGAATCCGTTTCGCGAGAAGAATTCGTGCAGCATTTTATAAGCTCAATTTTGAATAGGTACACAAGTTCCTAGCAGTATTCATAATATGTAGACATAAATATTGTTTACGTTTTCGCGGCGAACTCTAATAGACTAGAACAACAACAACAACAGCAAAATCTATAAATGCATGCATATGTGTGTAATCTTTGATGTTTCTTGTAAATGTATGCTGACCTCAATTATGTCTATAAACTGAACATATACATAAATATTGTAGAGAAATATTTATTTATGTGTGCACCAAAAAAAAAAGGCCAAAAAAAGAAAATCAACTCGAACCGTCTTTAACATACATATGTATACATACCATGTATTTTGCTAATCCTATAGCTCTTTTTTGGAGAACGGCATATTCGCATATATATATACATACGCAATAATACATATAATATACATATATACTAGCAATTTTCAATAAATGTATGACCCCAACTAAACATGTTTCCTATTGAGATATTAATAAATAATACAAAATAATAAATGTGCACATAAGCGTTTATCTGTCTGTGAGGTCATTAAAGAAATCTTATTTCTGCTACATTATGGCCATTGAATATTTGGGTGTTGTTCGTTTAATAAACGCGCCAAAAATATGTATGTATATGTGGGTGCTGACAGCGTTCCTCTAGTCTGCCTAAGACCTACCTCTTTGTGCTCTATAATACCCAGATGGTATAGCTTTTAATTTAATAACCTTCTAGGGATTTTGAATTAAGATCTTTCGCATATTTTTAGCTCCGTTAAGCCTGTATCTCAACGCTAAATAGCTCGAGCATTTTGCACTCAAAAAATTTAACACTCAATAGTGCTGCGACTTTAGCTGTTTTATAGCTAAATGTGGATGTTCTCAACTGAAAACATTTGAGATTTGAAACTACTTAAAATATTTTTTGACGTTTAAGAAAGATGTAGGGAAAAACTTGTTCAATTCCAATTTGTGCACAAGAATTGATTTAGCTATTTTTAACGATAGAAACAGCAACTTTTTTGAAGCGACAGTTGCCAACACTGCTCAAAGCGGTAAGGCGCCATCGGGTCGTTTACGAGCACTGTGACAGTCGACTAGCGACACTGTGAAAAAAAAACACTGTGAAATTGTAATTGTCAAACACAAGCAAGAGCTTGTAGCCCACAACTGCTTAGACTAAGGGGATCTACCTTCAGTTGCTAAAAGCGCGGTATCCATTCCAACCAAACATTGTAGAAAATAAATAAATAAAATGAAGCACTGACTGAATCGTGTGCCAATTGCCGCAAGATTTGCTGGCCAAAATCATTATAGTTGTGGGCGTGGCATGTCAGGAGCAGCGTCTCAATGAACCAAGGTTTCAATCTAGAATCATGGCTTAATCCAAGTAGCTTTGACGTTTCCATTCCCACCAGGACCTGGCAGAAGTTCACAAAACAATTTGAATCTCATATGTATATATACAAACATATGCATTCCAACAGTAATATATTTATAGTTGTGACGAATATTTATTACACAAGTTCAATAAAATGAGCGATACGACTAAGAATTTGCAAGTAAATCCGTATTTCATATTTCTCGCCCAGTTTCGTGAAAATCTCAAAGCACGGGGCGTGACGAACATCAAAGCCACAACTGTGGCTCGAATGGCTGGTAAAAAGTGGCGACAAATGAGCGACGCTCAAAAAGCCATATACAGTGGAATAGCGCAAAGCAATCGTGAAGCACGTTCGCGCGGCTACAGCGTTTAAACAAAAATTACAAAAAACAAATGTTACACAGAGACAATTCAAAATTATATTGTTGGCGCGTATATTTCGGCACTGTAATCGTTTTTTTTAGCAATCGATGACAATTAAGCACGTTAACCAACACTACCCAAAGGCGACAACACATTTTCTATATAGTAATCCATTGACAAGAAATTAAAATGAGTTCCGGATTTGTTACTGAATCCGAGGCAGCAGAAGCACGCCAACGCCGCCAGGAGGAGTGGGAACGCGTACGGCAGCCCGAGGATCCCATGGAGAGACCCGAGGAACCATACGACGGACGTTCGCTATACGACCGCTTAAAAGAGCAGAAGACAAAAAAGGATATGGAATTTGAAGAAGCACACAAGCTGAGTACGTTCGGGTGATTAATCATGGAATTCAACAGTAACTAACTATTCCTTAATATAAAGAGAATCTAATACGTGGCCTAGACGATGATGAGGTGCAGTTCCTGGAGCTTGTTGATGCTCATAAAATGAATACCGAGCGTCAACAGATGCGTGACGAGAAGCTGGAGCTGGAGGATTTTCGCAATCGAGTTGAAAAGCTGCAGGAGGAGAGCGTAGATAAGGTAATGTGACTTGACTTTCCATTGCTACCAATAGTCAATGATAATTGCTTAATAAATCAGAAACTTCAAGCGGAGCTAAAGACGACAGCCAAATCTGTCGGTGCATCGGCCACGGCGCGCAATACACAAAAGTCACTGCTGGGACAGGGCATCAAGCGCAAAAATGGCGAGTTGCCCACAACCAGCAAGGTGTCTAAAACGGAGCAGGAAACTACCGCAGAGAAATCGATAGCACCTGCAACAATTAGCATCAACACAACCAAACACGATGTTGGCGGTCTCAAGTGTATCGCCATACTCCCAGGCATTGGATCCTACACCGAGTCGAGCGATTCTGAGGCGAGCACCGATACCGATGATCACGACCACGATAAGAACAGTCTGGTGGATTTGTGTGGTCGCAAGATACTCAAAAAGAAACAGTGCGCCGAGTAAATTGGTTTCTTTTGTATTTTGGGGGCAACAGTTTTATTTGATTCTTAATTATAATGTTTAGCGTTTGCTGCAGCGAATTATACAACGTAGAGTTAAACAATGCTATGTATCCTTTTTCTTGTTGCGATTGCGATTCTTCACATTCGTTGTTTCATAGAAATTGCTGCCAATTTTCTTGCGCTTCTGGCTGCGTTCCAGAGCGCGCTTCTGTTTGGCATTGAGCCGTGGTGCCTTGGCACTGCTGCTGGGCCCGTCGTCGTCATCGCTATCGTCCAACTCATCGGAATCGCCTGGCTGCACCTTGGCTATGCGGAATTTACCCGACGATGTGATGGCCAGCTGTTGTGCCTTCTTGGTCTTGGCTTTTTTGTGCACCACACGCTGCAGATCCTCATTGTATTCGTCCTCAGAGTAGAAATCGCTGGCACCATCACTGGAATCTTCCTCTTGCTCTGGATTGACCAGACGTGCCTTTTTGCGTGCGGCACGCTCTGCTTTCTGTTGCTCCAGCAGCTCCAGATCAATGTGATCCAGTTCGCGCTCATCCTGCTGCTCATAATCCAGACCCACGCGAATTTTACGGAAGTCCTGAATTTGCTTGAATTCGCGTGCCCGCTTCACAGACTCGCTTACAAACGTGGGCGCCTCCGATTTAGCATCCGCATCCTCAGCAGTAGCCTCCTCTTCCGCAGCAATGGTTTCCTCCACTGCTTGTTTGCCCTCCTGTGATTTGGGCGTAGCAAAGCCCTCGGGTGGCACATAGAAAGGCAGCTTGCCGCGCTGCCAATCATTGAGCACCATGCGCGCTGTTACCGTTATGTCCGGTTCACCACCTTTCAACAGTTTACCCGACTTTTTGGCTAACTGCTCCAGGAAGTGTGTGGATGTCGTCCAGTTTTCTATTTTGTAGTTCTTTGCAATGTACTCCTTGCGCACGCGCTGCAACACTGTTTCCACATAATCCTCCGGATTGGTGACCAGCTCCACCCGCACCACGCCTTTCAGCACCTTCTCTGTATCCGTTTCGGCAGAGGGATAAACCACGCCGGGACAATCGATGAGGAATATGCGCTTCATTAGCGTTATGTACTGCCAAACTTTGGTTTCGCCCGCAATGGGTGCTACATTGCAAACCTTTTTGGAGCGCAGCGCATTAATCACCGAAGATTTGCCCACATTTGGATAGCCAATGAATCCCACGCTAATTTGCTTCTTATCCATGTGCAGTTTGCCCAACTGCCGGAACAGATTGATGAGTGCGCCTGTCAAATAATTGGAATGTATTATTGCATGCAAAATACAAATGCATTTCCAATGACTTACCTTTGCCAAAGGGATGCTGGAGCGAGGCATGAAATGCTATTGTGGGATACTCAGCACTGAGGATTGCCACCCAGCGCTGCGTCACCCACACGGGCACCAAATCCACTTTGTTCAATATGAAGAACAAATGCTTGTGCGGCTTCTCTTTGCGCAAAAACTCCTCAATATATTTGGAACGTGTGCCCATGGGATCGCGGGCATCGAGCACCTGTAGCAATACATCGGACGCATCCACAACTTTGTGAAGCTCGTTCCAAATGCGTTTACTCTGGCCCGCACCAAATACCCAATCACGCACAGCCTTCTTTTCGCCCGTGTCCTCCCGTATGAGATCTACATCTTTTGTAGAATCATATTGATCGGCCTGCTCAACCGCTGCACGGCTCAAATCCTCTAGATCACGCACCTTAAGGCTGACACGTTTCCGTTGCTTCTTCGGCCCAAATACGCTGTCGAAGCTCTCTGTGTCTAACAGATGAACGCGTTGATACTTGGAGGCCTCGTTCAGCAGCGTTACCGGCAATTGGGAGGGTTTCATTATGACCTGATAAGGATCCTTAACAGCCTTGCCAATCTCATCCTGGAACTTTTGCAGAGCTGTCTGTGAAATGACACGCGAGTTGCTGAACCATTTCGGAGTTGGCTCCACTCTGGCCATCGTTCCAGCGGGCAGACGACCCTAAAACAACAACAGTTGATTACCTTAGACATCCTCAACGGTGCAAGCTTCCGGGCTTACCTGAAATGGCGCTGGGGTAATAATTTTGCCAGTACGATCGCGCTTTGCCTTAAAGTTGCGATACATCTGCAGGCGCTTGATGGTGCCCTTGGTGCGCGGGTGAGCGACACCTTTAAGGCCACTTGTTGGTCGCTCCGGATTCATGGAGTGGTTGGAATGGTTAAATCCCTGCGTCCGGGGCTTGCCCGTTGTGCTCCGTACTTTCGGCATCTTTGTTTTGTTTGATTAACGTGCGGTTTAATAGAATTTAAGGGCTGTTCTCACAGCTCGCACGTATCAAAACAAACACGTTCCGTTCGGAAAAGAGAGGTTAGGTTGAGGGATTGTTTTTATTTCACTGAGATATCGATATCTACAACATATTACTTATCGATATAATTTACAATGTATATATTTCCATTTAGGACTTTAAAGAAATATACTAATGCTATAAAAAGTGTTCCACCTCTAAAACAAGTGTTATTTAAAGCTAAAATCAAACAATTTTAAATGAAATACTATAGTGCATAAATATGTATTGTTATTTATTTGCAGCAATAGGGCTGGCAGTTTAAATGAAACTACAGTCAACTAAATGGATTTGGCCACTCTGTTTCTTATACGCCGCTGTACATTGCAATAGACACAGCAAACTACATGTCATTTCGAAAATATTTTATAAAAATTTAGGTCCAAGACATATGTATGTGCTACAAGTAGCTGTTAAATATATTACTTATTTGCATGTAAATCTTTTCAGAATATGAATTAAAAGTGAAATGAATAAGTGCACATTTGCAGGTGTTTCTATGTTAATGGCCGGCTATGTTGCTCAGAAGTAAGCTGGTTTGTATCCGTGTGGCTCTGTGCATATCTGTAGTTGTACATTTCAATAATGGCCACGAGCTGCACGCTGGCTGCACTTTGTAAAGTAGAATTAAAAAAACCTGCACTTTTTTTTCTAGTTACAATCAAAACAGTGAAAATGTAGCTTAAAAAATTGTTAAAAAGTAAAGTGTAGTAATTAGTTGCAAAAAGCCAAACAATTCTTTTGTACATACACATGTATGTATTTCACAAGCTCGCTTGTTTGCTGTGTACGTGTGCGCGGTGTATGTGTGTGCGTGTGCTTTTTGGAATGTCGCTTTGCACGAAATTCAAATTGTGACCATCCTTGAGATTTTGTGATATAGACGGAGACCGATAGAGAGAGAGAGGGAGGAAGACTATTAAGTATGCAAAATAAAGCGAATTAAACTAAATCAAATGGACGAGCACACATTGAATGACCTGTTGGAGTGTTCGGTGTGTCTAGAACGCTTAGACACCACCTCCAAAGTATTGCCATGCCAGCACACCTTTTGTCGCAAGTGCTTGTTGGTAAGTGTTCTATTATTATCGTTGCTTTTGTATATTAAATGCTTTTTGTTTGCCCTACAGGATATCGTGGCCAGCCAGCACAAGCTGCGGTGTCCGGAATGTCGTGTTTTGGTGAATTGTCGCATCGACGAGCTGCCGCCAAATGTTTTGCTGATGAGAATTTTAGAAGGCAAGTGTGTTGTGTGGGCGTCGACAGCCCATGCTTACAATTTGAAACAATTGTGGGCAGCCACGTAGCTAATACTTTACTCATTACTCAATAGGCATGAAACAAAACGCTGGCAAAAGCGACACTAAAAGCGAAGAGCTGCCACTGCCAAATGCTAATAAAACACAACTGCAGCCGGAGTTGCCACCCACGCAAATAACCCAGCAGCAGCAACAACAACAACAGCAACAACAAATATCACAGCAGCAACAACACGCCCAACAGGAAGCACTGCAAACGGCGCGCCAAAAGCAGCGACGTTATCTATTGCCGCACGCCTATGCGTTATTCGATTTCGCCAGTAGCGAAGCCAGCGATTTAAAGTTTAAGAAGGGCGATTTAATATTGCTAAAGCAGCGTATCGACAACAACTGGTTTGTGGGCCAGGCCAATGGCCAGGAGGGCACATTTCCTATTAACTACGTCAAAGTAGCCGTCGCTCTGCCCATGCCACAGTGCATTGCCATGTATGACTTTAAGATGGGCCCGAGCGATGAGGAGGGCTGCTTGGAGTTTAAAAAGAGCACCGTTATCCATGTGCTCCGCCGCGTCGATCATAATTGGGCTGAAGGACGCATTGGACAAACAATTGGCATATTTCCCATTGCATTTGTAGAGCTGAATGCTGCTGCCAAAAAGCTGCTGGAGAGCGTTGGTTCTACCAATCCACTGCCACAGGGGCCACCAGCACAACTGATGCAACAGCGCGCTCTGCCGCCGGTGCCGCTTATCGATCCCACCCACAACTCGAACGACTCCAGCACGGGCTCCTCTAACAGCAATTCCTCAAACAACAACAGCAGCAGCAGCAACTCGAGCTCCACATGCAGCTCCAACAATTCCAGTCCAAATCACCAGTCGCTGCCCAATACGCCACAACATGTCGCAGCTGCTGCTGCTGCTGCGGTAGCTTCCGGCGGAGGTTCGGTGCGTTATCGTGACAAGGGCGCCAAGGAGAAACGCCACTCGTTAAATGCATTGCTGCAGGCGGCGCCGCTTAGTTTGCTGCAAACGAATCGCCACTCCGCTGAGATATTGAGTCTTCCGCACGAGCTGAGTCGCCTGGAGCTTAGCTCGCAGCAGGCCAATGCAGCCAGCACAGCAGCCATAACGCAGTCGTCGCAGACATCGCGGGTGCTGAAAACCCACGTGCATCAACAACAATTGCCGCCAACGCTGCCCTGGGGCTACCTGGCGCTATTTCCCTACAAGCCGCGTCAACCCGACGAGCTGGAGTTGAAGAAGGGCTGCGTTTACATTGTCACCGAACGCTGTGTGGATGGCTGGTACAAGGGCAAAAACTGGTTGGATATAACGGGCGTTTTTCCGGGCAACTATCTGACGCCTTTGCGCACACGCGATCAGCAGCAGCTGATGCATCAGTGGAAATATGTGACGCCCTCCACAGATGTAAATGCGACGCCGCCGGCCCAGTCGTTAGACGTGCGTCTAAGTAATATGCTGCCCACACAGCCACCAGACTTGCCGCCACGGCAACAGCAACAACAACAGCAATCCACGCAGTCGACCACCAGCTGTTCCGTGTGGACCAAGCCGGTGGAGGCGCTTTTCAGTCGCAAGTCCAGCGGCAGCACGGATAGCAAGCCGGACAATGCTGGCAGCAGCTCCGGCGCTGTGGGGCTTATGCGACGTTTGACGCACATGAAAACACGATCAAAATCGCCCGGTGCACCACTGCAGCAGCAGCAGCAGCAGCAGCAACAAGCGCCCAAAGAAACCACTAGCACAACTACTGAAGCCAGCGTTAAGGCGGCGCCATTGCATCCAGTGCATGTCCGGTTTGTGTGCACAGGTATTATTTTGCTAGGCATTCCAAGCTAATGCGTTTTTTTTTTACAGATCCGGTTCATGTCCAAGTCAGCTGCAGCAAAGTCAACCGCTGAAGGAAACAGTCGCAGCTCCAACGCCTTCCACTGGAGGTCCACAATTTCAGCCGAACAGCAGCGTTTCCTACGGCTCGCAGCGCATCAAAAGCAACAAAGAGCGACCGCATTTGCTATGGTTTGTATATAAATAAGATTCACGTAGAGAGATCACAGCTAATCTCGTTTTTGCCACTGCAGCGCTAGACAATCCCTGGATGCGGCCACATTTCGCAGCATGTACAATGCTGTCTCGCCCCCGCCGCCCGCATCAAGCCATACGCAAGCCAATGCGCAAACGCAGCTGCATGCCAACATGATTATAGCGCCCAATCATCGCAAGACTCAGAGCCTGGACGCGGGTCATGTGCTCAGTGGCAGCAATAGCAACCTGAACACTAATAACAGCATTATAACCGAAGCAGCCATTAAGGCCAGTGCCACCACAAAGTCGGTATACTGCACGCGAGAGAGGTAACTTTACTATTAATTTGTATTATCGTCTTATGTTTTTTATCAAATTTATTTGCCTTGCAGTCGCTTTCGTTGCATTGTACCCTATCCGCCGAATAGTGAAATCGAGCTGGAATTGCGACCAGGCGACATTATCTATGTGCAGCGCAAGCAGAAGAATGGATGGTATAAGGGCACACATGCGCGCACTCATAAAACTGGTTTATTTCCAGCTTCCTTTGTGGAACCGGATATTTAGCTCAGTGCACATTCCTTGAAGCATTTGTGTTGAAATTTCAAATTCCACACACAAACACACACACACACACACACATTTGTCAAAATTCATTTTTATGAATCGCCGGTCGATTTGTGCTTCCACAAATGTTTATAACAATCTCTTCCTCTTTACGAAAAAGAACTATTCGAATACAAATGCTCGATTATGTAGTTTTTATACGATTTTTAATCAAATTAGGCTAGCCAATATATTAAGCAAACAGTAACATTGTACTTAAGACAAAACTAAATGTTTAATTAGATAGTGAAATCGAAATATGAAAATTCGAATCAACGAACCAACCTTTATTTCAAACGCAGATTCCTTTGTAAAATCTACATTGAAATTCGTAACTAACCACTGTTATGCATAGTACTTGTACTTACACGTAAACATATACGCAAATTATTAATAAAACATATTGTGCAGCAACATGGCAAATTGTAACAAAATTCCAGCTTTGAATTCAACTAACTTTATTCACCATCATTTAAACATATTTTGTTAATCTAGTTTAAACATCAGATTATTCGCTCTTGTCGAACTTGGAACCATAGATGGGCATGTACTGAAGCACCAATTTCCAGTCGGTGTAGTAGAGCAGGGCCAGGCCAGCGGCGCCCCCGAATCCTGCGCCGGAGCTAACGCTGAAACGCAAAGGATGAATAAATATTAAATTTGTCTGAATTGTTACCTTTGGATTATGCAACGTGTTTTTAGCAAGTGCTCCACTCTTGCAAGACATGTAGCAACATCATAAACATGATTTATTTTAATTCTACTTACAAGGCTGACGCGATTTCAGCGTGCTTTTTGCCAAAGGGTATGCGGAAAGCCATTTTATTCGGGTTTAAATAAGTTTTCCTTGCAAATAAATATTCACTAGCCGATCGCAGTATGCCCGTATTGCAATACACCAAAAAATACCAAATCTGAAAGGGTCGCCTATGCCAGCTGTCATTGACATAATGTAGCCCTGGCCACTTCAAATATTTTACAGACTGAATTAAAATATTAGATTTGTCTTAATTAAAACAAATTGTTGTCATTTTGGCTTCTAAAATAAAAATATCTGCTCTATTGCTTTTAAATGATTATTTTATGAAAGCTTCTCAAGAGCTTCATCGTTGACAACGCTGGCAACCCTTGCAGAAGGCATACGTGATAACAACAATTTGTCATCGTTTCCATTTGCGTTAAAATTCTTATTGCATTTAAATTAAATAAATAAAAATGAATGTGGCAATCTTTGGCGAGCTAAACGCATTTGAGCTGCTTGTTCTCAGCAGTTTAATGCCAGCCGTTTTCATATATTTGTGGACTTTAATAACCGGCGATATTAAGGTAAGGCAGCCCACAAACTATCCGATTGGAATTGGACCTAATTTATTAATTAAATAATTTGTTTTCAGAATTTTGAAAACAGCAAGATAGCTTATTCAGTGTACACGGCAAAAGATCCAATCAATTGCTACCAAAACTACACAGAAAAGAAGAAGGATTCATAGGCGCTTTTAAATTGACCTTAGAAGATAAGAAAGCCTGCTAAAAAATAATCTATTAAAGAATTATTATTGTAACAAGATAACGTGCATTTACTTATAGGTGTGCAGCTGATATATGTTTAAGCAAACAGTTTTATATTTTGCTTAAAATGAACTAATGAACTATAATAAGAACTAACAAGTTCAGTTCAAGTGCAGTTCGCGTTGTTCATGATTCATGTTCAAGTGTGCATGTGTGTGTGAGTGTGTGTGTGGTATGTACTGCAGGTGAACAACAACACTTTCTAGTTAAAAACAATACGAAAAGTTTTATAATTACCAAGTTTCGACTTTCCCGACTTTTTAAAGCATTCTTGCATAGGCAATTCGCGCACGTATTGGCTAAAAAAGAGGCTTAGCCAACGCAATAGCAACAAACAACAAAGGAACAACACAACGACGCAAAAACAAATAACATGTCTGAAACATACGGTTTGTCACACTTTTAGCTCGTAACTGGAATTAATTGTTAATTGCATTTGTATGTTGTTTGCTCAACTTTCAGATTACCTGTTCAAATTTCTAATAATAGGTAGTGCGGGCAGCGGAAAAAGCTGTCTCCTGCATCATTTCATCGAAAGCAAATGTAAGTTTAACAAACACTTTGCCAGAAACTGTAAATATTACGGAAAGCGCATCCTCGATTCCAAAAACTATATATGTATATACATGTATACTGTAACTGTGCAAAATGCTGACATATATGTTGCTTGTTTCCATTTGGTGATAACACGATATATAATATATATTGGCCCGCATTTCTTCAGATATATTTATCTTACGACTTTTTACATTTTTCTGCAGTCAAAGACGACAGCTCGCACACGATTGGCGTCGAGTTCGGCTCGAGAATTGTGAATGTTGGCGGCAAATCGGTGAAGCTACAAATATGGGACACAGCTGGCCAGGAGCGTTTCCGTTCGGTGACACGCTCCTATTATCGCGGTGCGGCTGGTGCTCTTCTGGTATATGATACCACAACGCGGGATTCGTTTAATGCTTTGACAAATTGGCTAAATGATGCACGCACGCTGGCCAGCCCAAATATAGTTATTTTGCTGGTGGGCAACAAAAAGGATTTGGAGGAGGCGCGCGACGTTACATTCTTGGAGGCTAGCACCTTTGCCCAGGAAAATGGTGCGTGTATACTGAAGGGAACTCCTGAGAACTCCGTAATTTAACCAATCATTACATTTCTTTAGAGCTTATATTTTTGGAGACGAGCGCCAAAACGGGCGAGAACGTCGAGGAAGCCTTCCTCAAGTGCTCGAAGACCATACTGGCCAAGATAGAGACAGGCGAGCTGGATCCAGAGCGCATTGGCAGTGGCATACAGTACGGTGGGACAGCGCTGCGCAATCTACAGACGCGACAGCGCAGCATCAACAAGCCCGATTGCACCTGTCGAGTGTAGATGTTGTGGGAGTATTTCACCCAGGTCGCTTAGCATGCACGCGAACAATATCTGTGTATTAGTTTAGGCGAGCAAAAATAATCTCATTTAATCTCTAACTAATTGATACGAAACCGCATTAGCCTTAGTTATATGTACGCGTGTTTGTGTGCGTTTGTGTGTGTGTGTCTTTCATCGGCATTTGTGCGGTCAAATACTGTTTTGGCCCACTGTGCAACGTTTCGCCCCAATTTTGTTAAAATTGTTTAACCGAATCTGCTGTGCAATTTGTGGCATTCCAAGTTAGTTCGCTTTGTTTGTTTTTGATTTAATGACTCTACTTCAATTGCTGAATTAATTGTACAAGTTTTTCCTTCAAAACGTTACTTATATATTGTAAATTGTAAGCTTTTCAATTATTGTTAACCAGTGGCGGGCCCAATAGCAACGATTAACAACTGGAACCGACCAGTTGGTGGCTGGCAAAGCGCCTGAATCACCATCGGACGGATTGATAATTAACATAAATGCGCCCAGCATTTTGTAAATAAGCGGCGTCAAGTTTGTTTGACAAAGCAAATTGTAAAGAATTTTAAAATGAATAATAATGCACGCGGTAAATAAAAGCGCAAACTAAATAATTAAAATGCAATTAAGGTCTCTCGAGCGTTGAAGTTGTGCACTTATTTAGTGCTGACTGGTATTACCCGGCTAGGCCCGGGCCTAGATTTGTTTAGACTCCACTTGTCTACCCATATCTCTACTTTTTATATAGTCAACAGAATGGCAAACAAAAATAGCTAATATAACTATATGCTGCCAATTCCCACAGCTGCAGGTGGATTCTACCAAATCCATCACATAACAGTAACAATTCTCTTCAAGCTCTTTTGGGGACAGTTTTATACACATAGTTAGAAATTTATTAATATATTTTGGGTTAACATATTTGAAATTTTTGGAAATTCATTTGTTGCATAAAGGTTCTCAAGTGTCATTCCGGGATCAGGAATATTTTTGATTTGATTTTAACTAAAACTGACCATTTTAAAGCTGACTAGAGCTTTGAACTATATTCATGTACATAAATAATTGTAAATATTGTATAAAAAATTTATTGCATAGCTAAAATGATTACATAAAATGTACTTTTAACAAATGTTACGACGTTTAAAGTAATGGATATAATGGACATGAGCACATTAGAAATTCCTAAGGAAAAACACATACTGACGAACTGAAAGTAATAGAAAAAGAGATTAAAAAAAAAGACTAAAATAAAATTGGACTCATGCCTCGGATTTGGCCAACTTTTGGAGTGCATGCTTGGCAGCTGAGAGCTTGGCCTGCTTGCCATTGTTGCCAAATCCATAGACCTTGATGGTCTTATCCATGCATATGAATTGGCAGGTGACCATTACTTGGTTATTGTCCATGATGGGCGGGCTAAAGGTAGGCTTTGCCAGCTTGTGCTCAAACAGCTGACGGATGGGATTTAATGGCACATTGCGCGAGAATTCGAGCAGTTCGGGCTCAAAAAGTCTATAGACCACTTGCCAAGTGGTCGTTAAATCGCGGCAGTCCAAATAAACGGCGGCTATCAGTGCCTCCAGGACATCACCCAATGCCTTGGGCACGTCCACATTGTGCGAAATGTTGAATTCACCCACGTGCGGCGCATCAGCCCCATTAATAGCGAGCTTTTGCTGTTTTTCTGCTTCAGCCAGCTCCAATTCGTCATCGGAATCGAGTGGATCAGGCTTGACATCGCTCTCCTCCATGAGAATGCGCACATGGTTGGTAACGCGATGATTCTGCGACTCCTGGAACTGCACAAAGCTCTGAATGGACTCCGTAAGCAGTGCGTTCTCGGCCAGGATGAAAAAGTGGAAACGATGACGCACACAAATACAAGCCAGAGTCGTATTGTTGACCAGGGCCGAGCGCAGATCCGTCAGTTGACCCGGCGTCATGCGCGTCTTGTGCTCGAATATATATGCTGAGATGAGGAAGTCCAAGATGGCATCGCCAATAAATTCTAGCTCCTGGTAGCAGCCCGTCAAACGATTTGTCGGATTTGAGGGATGTGTCAGCGCCTGCAGCAGATAGGCGCGATCACGGAATGTATAGCCCAGATTCCGTTCCAAATGTTGATGGTTAATCAAAAATCCATCCACTTCACGCTGCGATATATTTGTTCGCATGCGTGCGCTACCCAGCTGCAGGTCCAGCAACTGGGTCAGCGGCTTGCCAATGTCCGACTTACAGATGCCAAAATATTCAAGCATGCGGAAGCCGTGCTGCAGTCCATAGTTCTTGACGACCACGCCCAACAACGCCTCCAGCGTATCGGCAATCAGTTTGTCCGGCATCTGGACCAATCCCACACAGAAATTGATCTCGCTACTAAAGTCCATGCCCGCATGATGTGTATACTGATTCGCTTGACAGCCATCCACAAAACTTCGATAGACATGTTCTCCGCATTTGCCATTACCAAATACCTCCTCCTCGCTAATGCATAAATTGCGTATATTATGCGGCCCCACTAGCGCAGCCAATTCCGGTTTCTCCTTCCATAGCGCCAGCACATTCTGGGGCAGACCCAGGCTGGGCGGCAGCCACGTGTACTTCGGTGTGAACAGAGTGCTGCAGATCCGAGTGGGTATATCCGTTTCGCTGAGGCAGTACAATAGATTACGATTGGAGACCAGCGTGGACTTCACCTGATGCAGGCATCAAATTCAATGCAGGAGAAGAAGAGGAGGCATTAAATATATAACAAAAAATGTCATAATATGTCTATATAATCTTGAGCACATTGTGCCTTTAGATGACATAGTATTTCTGTCCTAATCAAATCTTTCAATCATGCTTACTAATCTAGCTTTCAGCTAATCGAAGACGTATTTTTATATATACGTAAGATTCAGTTGTCAAGTCTTGATTGGAATTAAGGCTGCAAGCCGGTTTTGACACAAGCGTGCTCCAACCGGAAATTTTAATTTATTTATTTTTACTTAGAAACAAACTGTACTAACCTGGGTTAAAATGCCCTCATTCCAGTCCGGATACTTGTTGGCCAAATAAAGCGTGGCGCTGAGCTTGAGAAAGCAATCGCCGAGCAGCTCGAAACGCTCCATGTCAAAGACATCAACGCTGCCCGCATATGTGATGGCGGCCAGGAACTCGCCCTGCTCTGCCGGTGTTATGTGCTCATTGGAGATGCTGCGCTGTAGGACCGACAGCTGCACCTGTTCAACCCGCCTGCCATTGTCGCCGCTGGCGGGCAGCAGGGCGGGCAGCTTATGGTCGCTCTTCTGACAGCTGTATATGTTGCCCTCGCGCATTTTGAACTGGGTCTGGGTCCAGAGCTCTTTATCCTCATGCTCCAGTTTGTCCAGATTGAGCAATTGACCGCTGGTAAAGTTATAGAAATAAGAGAGCTCGACGGGATACGTGGACATGATGTTGCGCGCAATGTCCAACGGTTCCATATACTTTTGCCACGGCACCTCCAGATCTGTTATTTCCAGTTTCTCCATGGCCACCTCGATGCCTTTGGTGGGCAGCGGCTCTAGAACCGGACGTGGCTCCTCGTACTCATCAGCGTGCACGGGATTGCCCTGATGATCTACATTGCGGCGCAGCGAACAATCAATTTCCAATGGTCGTGGTCTATAGTTGACGCCATTCTGCGGCAATTTGTCCAGTCCGAGATACTTGTTAATCCGCACACGCAGCGTCTCGGCATGCAACATATAGTATATGCGGCGCAAAATGCTGGGCAGAAAGATCAACTTCACCCATAGATCGCCGGGAAAGGCAAAATTGAAGCACAGTTCTGGTATGAGCATCACCTTGGCACGCGCCTTACTCTGTGCCGAGGATTTGGTGCGTTGCTTCACATAAAAATTCAGCTGATCGGTCAATTCGCGCACCTCGATCAGGAAGTGCTGCTTGTGGACAACATTGCCAATATAATTGCTATACTTGGCCATGGTGAACTGATAGTAGCTCTTATCCTGCTGCTTCTCCTCCATCATGCTCATTGGCGTCAGATCTGTGTGCACCTTGGTCACCAGCATGCGCTTGTCATCATAGTTGGCATACCATTGTGTAACAACCTTGCCCTCGTAGTCCTCGGGCTTTGGTGGCGGCATTTGTTTGCGTTGTGCCAAACTGAGGGCCTGCGCCTTGGGCAGGCTTTGGAATTGCTCTACCAGGGGCCAATCTATGCCGACGCCAGGCGTCGCCGCAAGCGGCACCACCAGAAATGTGTGCTCGCCACCGCAACGATCAAGCATAAAGAATGGCTGCCAAATGCGCAGCAGATCACGAAAGATCATGACATGGAAATGCTGCAGCTGTTCCAACTGTTGCTGCTTCTCAATTGTCAGCTCTAGCGGCTGTTCCGCAACATGCACATGCATCTCGCCCTGATGGCTGAACAGCGGCATCGCGGCCAGGCGCGGCAGACGCTTCCTCAACAGCAGGGCATAGTTGCGGCGTGTTTGGAGCGAATCGTATATGTGACGTGTATAGTCGTTGCGGTCGTATTGCGCTTCCAGGATAATCTCATAGGCGTAGCAGACCTCACCCACTCGCGGCATGGCATCATTTAGTTCCGATGGGCATTTCGTTGCATACGTTTTTATATCTGTTTTCACCGGATCACGATCTCTGCGCTTAATGGTCACTGGAAGGGGCAAAAACGTTACAAATTAGTAAATCCGATATACGCAAGCATTTACCATAGATAATTAAAAACTAAGGGAAGTCTGAGAGCCGGCCAAGCCATGAAATCTTATGTAAAATGGAAATATGCCAACAAAATCTCAACAACTACTAAGGAATCTGATCTGGTTAATAATTTCAGCTATTAAATTCTTTCAATATAATTCTTTCAATATAAAATATATTATTAGGAATTGCGTCAAGCAAACTGCATAATTTGAAGATCTATATGTGTTTAAATTTCTATTTCCACATTTCTTTTGCTGAGAAATCAATATTAATACTCAACAATATGTTAAAACCATAGAAAAGCTGGAATTTTCTGGGTTTAATGGAGCTTTTGAAAACAAAAATGACTTTCATGACCTAATTTTTGTCAGAATATTTCTAGAATATCATTAGGATATATTGGTTTGATCGTCAGGAATAAAGCATACATTTGACAAACACTTTAAAGGGTCGAAGATGTATTCATAAATAAGTTATTCAACACTTTTTATACTCTTTACAAATACTGTCCAAAAAGTATGCTTTGTACATTTTTGTGGAACTGTTTCGATAGTGGAATATGAGTGAGTATTTCGGAAATTATCAATCAGTAGCAATTGCCAAGGTTTCATAACATACTCCCATGAAGGGCATCATGATTTGCTTGAAACCGAACCAAAGTTGTTAATTAACGTTTGTGGAGATGTACAGATTATAGAGATAATCGGTAATTTGCATTACGCACCATCATCGCCATACTTTTTCCAGTGATCAAAGTGAAAATTGGCGATCTCGGCAACGCGTTCGTTAACTGTTGTGGGCAAAAAGCGCTCATTGAGTTCGCCCAAGGCGTGCAGTTTGATGCAGGCCTTAAAAGCCGCCGAGATCTTGGCCCATCGGGCACAAGGCATGGGATCGCTCTGCAAGAGGAGAAGGAAAATTGGTTTTGTGCTATAAATATTCCGTTCTGGCTTACATAGATGGCTTCGCGTAGCGTTGAATTAAGTGGCAAAGTGATGGACACTATATGCTTTCTCTGCCAATCTGAAGTAAATTTTTTGACTTCCTCTGGCTCCAGCAGCTTAAACCAAGGCAACACAATGCCAAACGCATCCGATGGCATCTGCTGGCAATAACGATGCAGTAGGGCCAGCGCGCTGCTAGCCAGCAGCACGGCGCCATTCTTATTGATGAACGGCTGTATTTCATCCTGGAAATGCTCGTTCATTTCGTCCATTTGCGGATCCGTGCGCTCCAGCACACGATCCTTCAAATATTCGCCTATCTCGGTGTGTGCCTTCCGATACTGATGTATCTGCTCTGATATCTTTTGCTGTTCCAACTCCGATGAGAACAATATAAACGATGAATCTTTTGAACGTGCCCGTCCTTTGGTCTGCACATACATATTAAAAGTTTTAATCGGATCCAGTATAATCACATAGTTGCAGGCCTGCACATCAATGCCCTCCTCCAGCACGCTGGAGCATATCATCATGTTGGCCTCGCCATCGCGAAACTGCTGAATGGCCTGCAGAACGAGAACGCAAAACAAATCAGAGTCAACAATTTGCTACAACAATTTTTTGCTATCCATAACATAGCGAAACGTTATCTAATTTAAACTGAACACATGAACAAATGACATCAGTTTTCGAGCTCGACGGGTATAAATTTTCGAGAATGCTACTCACCGATTTCTGCCAGCGACGCTCAAGTATGCTTTCGAAATCAAGAAAAATGCTGTTGCGTCCAACCATAAACTGCGGGAATAGCGAATTGCGCAGCTCGGGCGTGGCGGCAATAAAGTTGAGAAGCAGCCCATAGATGCATTTACACGTATATCGACGCTCCACAAAGACCAAACAACAAATGTCCTTGGGCTCTTTGTTGGCAAAGGCTTTCTTCAAATAATGCAAAAACATTTGCACCTTGGGTGTAGAGAAGTTCATAATAACCTCTTCGGAATTGAGCTCATCATCGGACATCTCCTCATCGTCGAGCATGTCGCGCAGCTTGGCAACCAGCGCGTGGCGTATGCTCTCGCAGAGCGTTATGACAGCACGATACATGTTCCGCAAGGAGAGTGTCTCGGCCTGGCGGCGCTTAATCTCGAACTCGACCAGCACAGAAACGATGGCAATCGAGCCTGCATAGACGCCATAGTTTTCGATTTGGAATAGAAAGTCATTAAGTACTAACTTAATGGAATTTTTCTTGTTTGGTTCGCGCTGCAAACGCATGCCCCTCGACATGCGCACTGGTTGATGGCCAATATCGACGAGATCCAGCGCTCTATAGAAGCTCTCGATGTTGCAGCGTATGTTGTCAATTATTTCAAATCTCTGGACCACCGCTTTATACGTAATTAGGCATTCCCGTGGCTTTGTCGAGTGACTGAAAGAGAGAAACAGAAGATCAAGATTTATTGGAGTCCAGATATGCGTTGTTTGCTTACAGTATTACATTCTCCATTTCCTTCATGTCGGAGACGGTGACAATGTTGCCACGAAATGTGGTCTCCAGTGTCTTTAACTTTTTGCCCACCTGCTTAATTTCATTGCCCTTGATTAGAACGCCCGTCAGACCTACGACCCGGGGCAGCGACGAGCTTTCCGATTGCATTTGAAACAGTCGCATGAACTCATGATATGGATGCGAACCGGTTCCATGATGACACTCATCTATTATCGCAATGCTCACCGACTTCAGTTCCATGTGCTTTTGCAGAAACAAATTAAGTATGACTTGAGCTGTGCCCACCAGCACCTGCGAAGCAGAAGAAAATCGGTTCAATACATTTTCAAAATTGTATCTAGACAACTTTTATGTTTGTGAGCCGACATACGGCTGACCATGCATCCCAGCGGATGCCCCTTATAAAATCATGCTAAGCTGCGATTAGCTCTACCAAAATTTAATAAAAGCATTCTAAACACAGACATCAGTCGAGTACGACGTCTTCTGTTTGGATATTATAATCCTTATTTAACATATTTAATGAAACAATTCTAAGCCATTCTGGATGCAGCAATAGAAAAAATATATTAATAATATTTAAAAAATATTATCTGGTAATACTATTTATTGCACAGCTGAGCTGGTCTATCCGTAGAATTGAATAGAAAGTAACGAAAAGATAAGTCCGTCTAAAATCTGAAATGCACATAGAGCGGGCATATCTGCTAATAGATAAGAAATATGTTGTATGACTCATGTGTCGATACGTGATTCTACTTGTAAGTGCAAAAATCTCAAAGGAATGATATGCTCCTGCAGAATTTTGTAATATGAAACCATAAAGAAAGTAATCTTTTCTGTATAAGTTTGTATATCCGTTGTGTACTCACTTGATTGTCACGTATTTCGTCCGACCATTTGGAACGATTCCAATTATCGGTGCCCTGCTCGCCGACATAGAACCCAACTTTAAAATTTGTAAACTTTTTAACGTAGACGGCCTGCTGGCGGGCCAGCTCAACCGTATTGCAAATGAACAACGCACGCTGGCCGTCCTCCTCGATCGATCTGCAATATGTAAACAAATACGAGCGCTCGAATATGAATATATATATATATATATATATATATATATGTATATATATATATGTAGACGACTTCAAGTGTGTGTGCCTTGAAATGTGAAGCGAGTTTTAATGTGTATCCGGATAAGTCAACATCTGGGGTGGTCTATACGACACAAAGTGTACCAAAAACGGGTACATTAGCTAATGAATGGTACACTGGAACATTTATTTTACAGAACTTATAATACTTTTGCAACCAATGTTATTGTTTATACATATTTTTTTATATTTGCTGTAGTTCTTATAATCATTTTGTGCGTAGCTTAAAAAAAGAATCAAAAAAACATCATTATTAACGTTATTTTTAAAATGTTTTCATTCGATTTGTAACATTATAACTAACTATAACTAAAGGTACCTGACGACTGAAAGTGTGTGTCAATTGAAATATGAAGCCAGTAACCTTTAGTGTGTATCCGGATAAAACAGCATTCCGGATGGCCTATACGACTGTTGCCACAAACTGTACCAAAACGGGTACCTTAGTTGGTACACTGCAAATTGTACTATTTTATTTATTATTTTTTTTAAATAATTTTGAGCGTAGATTAAAAAAGACTCAAAAATCACATTATTTAAGTAATTTTAAAATGTTTCCTTTTTATTGGATTTGTTACATTACAACAACTAAAGGCACCTGGTGCAGGTGGTTCTTACTAATTTCCAATTGTCGATAACTGCTCGCATTTACTTTCGATAAATATCGATTTTAAGCTTCGATTTCAGTGCACAACTGACAGTTTATTAAAGCTTAAGACAACAAAAGTTGCTGTTTATTAGTTTATTATTTAAAGGTAAAAAGTTACGCACTTTCTGGATACCTTATTTAGGGCTTCGCTATCGCTTTGCTTTGAAAACTTAGTAACGTTCGGGCAAAAAACAGGAAAATGTTAAAAAAAAATAAATGTTGTCATGAAGATTGTGAAATGCATGCCTTCGCGTGTGTGAATTGTTAAGTGCAGGGTATCTCCTAGCAGCACACTCATTTGTTCATTCATAAAATAGTTTTTAAATCAGTTATAGACTCGTAGTTTACGCACTAACCTGTCCATGTTGTTGGAGAAGCGCTTCAGCGCCAGGATGGCCACGTATGTTTTACCCGAGCCGGTGGGCAAATAAATAATGCCATTGCGTTTGGTTATGTACTCAACCAGGCGCAGTTGATAGCCGCGTGCCTAAAGCAAAGCATGCAATTTAAATATACGAACTTGTGTTTTATTTACTGGGCATTAAATACCTCCAACTTATCATTTTCCATATTCACGTTCAGTTCTCCGAATTAAAATCCGCGACTACTGCACTTTATCACTGCCAATTGTAGACTGAATTCTTAGGCGAAGGGCGCACACAAATGCAAATGCAACACAGACACAGAAGTGTTTCCGACGCGACTCGTTTCGTATTTCGCTCCTTCGTGTTTTCTTTGTAGCTTTTCTTAAAGTTGACGTGGCACTTACTGTGATATGGCGGCCCTCACTATTGACGCTTTCAGCGTTGGAGAATTCGTATTTTGGGGATGTACCGCTTTCTGGCACACAGCTACACCTGTTTTTATACGCAAGTGTTTACATACCGGTGCGATCGTTTCTTGGCAGCATTTGATTGTGCGTCGTGTTCACTTTAACAAAGATGTGCTTTTAATTTGTGATCATAAATGCATTTATAAGTTTAACTATTTACAATTGTCCCAATTCAAACAAATAATAAAAGCAAAATATATACGCGACAATCGGACTGCACCAAAACTCATCCGCTCTTGCGTGTGACTGTATCGTGAAAATAAAAAATACTCCTATTTAAGGCTGACAGCTGTTGTGGGAAATATCGTAAAATAACCATTGACAAATTATTCGTTAAGCGATACTTAAAGTCTTGCTCCAGCACTAATTGCCAGCCCTGGTTTTAACAGCCCTGTTTTGTTTACTGTGAGTCAATCACTCCAATAATAAAGAATTTTCCATTTCGTTGCAAAATTGAAGCTGAAATTAAATTGCATATATATTTTAAGAATGTTTATGTGAATTGCGTACAACAAACGCTGTCAACAGTGTAAAACAAGATACAATTACCAAAAGTACAAAGCGTGTTTGTTTAAATATATTCACAAAGTAGTAGGCGCTGTAAAACAACAAAAACAACAACAATGGTTGGAATTATTGATGATGCGCAGCTGTTTTATCCGCTAGGCACACGCATCAAAATAGCCAACAATTATGGCACCGTCAAATACGTGGGCGAGGTAAGCTTTGTTACAAATATAATTTCCAATGCCTTTAATCAATTAACAATTGCGTTGCAGGTCAGTGGCCACATGGGCACATGGCTGGGCATTGAGTGGGACGACGGGATGCGGGGCAAGCACAATGGCATGGTCGATGGCAAGCGTTATTTCCAAACCCAAATGCCAACAGCTGGCAGTTTTATACGCCCCGGCAAACTGGGACCCTGTGCCACGCTGGAGGATGAGGCACGGGAGCGATATCTGAATTACGATTCAAAAAATGTGGACACATCGTTGATACGCGAGGCACAGGCCTCAATGCAAGCATCGCTCTTCGAAGTTGTGGGCATGGACAAGATTGCGCGCAAGCAAAGCAAATTTGAACAGCTGACGGAGATGAGCGTGGATGAGACTCCAGTGAATGCAGCCGGCTACCTGAAGGATCTGACGCAGCTGACGACGTTGAATGTGAGCCACACGCTCATTTGGAATTGGGAGATTGTGGCCAGCATAACGCAGCAGCTGCCCATGCTCAGCAGCTTGAACTTGGGGTAAGTTGCTGTCTTTTATTTGACTTTAACCTTTTCACAAATAACTTTTATTTTCAGATCCAATCGGCTGGTGTTGCCCACAGAGACAAAAATCAGTGAGCTGGTCCCAGCATTTCGTCACTTGAAACACATTAATTTGGGCAATTGCGGTTTTACGGATTGGCAGGATGTGATGCAAACGGCGCTGCTATGGCCGGACATTGAATCGCTTGGCTTGCAAGAGAATGCACTGAGTCAACTGGACGTGGTCGACTGCAATCGCATTTTCAGGCAGTTGCGTGAACTGGATCTGCATCGCACCAAACTGATGGACTTTGATCAAGTGTGTAAACTGGGCAATATTCGTACCTTGCGTGTGCTCAATCTTATGGAGAACGGTATTGAGCAGCTGCAGCTGCCAGACTGTGAGCCGCAGGCCAAGCTAAATATGTTTGTATCTCTGGAGCAGCTTAGCTTAATGCAAAATCCCATATGGAATGAGGTGAATAGCAATTGAAATTGCAATCATTTCTAGTTTTTAAACTTGGTTCTAAACAGACTGAGGCATTCAACGAGCTGGACAAATTGCCACAATTGAAGCGCCTAAACAAGACGCCGCATTTGAAGTCAAGCTTCGATGAAATGTTTTCCAAGGCAGTGGCCAGCATAGCCGGCATACAGTTTATCAACAAGGCAAAGGTAACAGCGGAGGAGCGCCGTGGAGCCGAATATGATATATGGAAAAAGTATGCATTAGACTGGCTGCAGGCAACCAAAATGGGCGCCGATGCACTGCGCGATTTCTACAAGAAACATCGTACCTATTTGCTGATTGTTAATAGTAAGTTGTAATTCAAAGTTATAACAATGCGACTTTTAAAGTTCCCTCCTACTGCCACAGAATATGGATCGCCAGCTGATTTTGTGCCGCGCATTCAGGCCAAACAATCGAATCTCATTAAAGTGCGTATACAGCACCGGCTGACAGGTGAAGTTTGGGAAAAGAAGGTGCCCCGCATGATAACTGTGCAAACATTACAAGGACTGGTCATGAAGCGTTTTCATATAGCCGGAGATACGCCGCATCTGTGCTATATAGATGCCAAACATCCGGAGCTTGTCGTGCAATTGGAAAATAATGCTAAAACATTGGATTTCTATTCAGTGCAGGAGCACGATACAGTGTTGGTTGAATAGTGCGGCACTACGGAATGCAATTTTTTTCGTACCTCCCTTTACTCCAGTAACCCCTAATTTGGTATTTAATTGTGGTATTTTAGCTCTAAAGCAAGCACAAAACAAATTCAAAAGACGTGCATGTTGAATTATATTATATTAACTGTGACAGCCTTTGTAACCTATGCAATGCAAAATTAATAATGTTAATGTTAGGTACTTAAGTTCAAATTCCGCTTTCCGATTATATTTATATTAATTTTTGTTTTGTTTTTGCAAAGTAAAAAGGAACGTTTATTAACCAAAGCCTTCAATATTGCTCATTCACAGTGTTGACAATACAGCTATATACTAGCTAAAATTGGCTATATTTTAGGGTTTCCGGCTAAAAAGCTAATATATTAAAGCAGCCCAGATAGCTATGTAGATAATTAAGCTTAACTTACTTAACTACTTTTTTGAATCGGCAGACGGCAACACTCATTACAAACGATAGCTCGCATTTTTCTGCACAATGAACGTATCGATACCGCCAAAACGCAAATTGCGTACGCGATTAGTATTATGTATCGATAACTTGTCAGTAACACCAACGCGATGCGGATATATTGGCTAACAAGTTCTTTCATGTTGCTTAATTGCAATAAAAACATATTACGGCCAACAGGTGCACATCGTAATTTATCCGCCACAGTGCAGACCAATGGAGAAAATACACAAGTGACACCGCCGCCGCCAGTCGGCGTCGAAAACAACAACAAAAATCCACAACAGCAGCGATCGCTTCACATAGCCGTAATCGGGGTACCAAATGTGGGAAAGAGCACCTTCATCAACAACATTATTAATCACAAAGTGAGACATCACAATTAGTAAACAATTGGCAAACTAAACCAAGCTTCATTTAAGGTATGCCCCACCTCGGCCAAGGTGCATACAACCCGCAAAGCGAACACCGCAATTCTTACGACGGGCCAGACGCAGCTCGTCTTCTACGATACGCCCGGACTGGTGACACAGAACGAGATACGCAAACATCATTTAGAGCAGAGCTTCAAGAGCGCCTATCGCCATGCCATTCAACATGCGGATATTATAGCTGTTATGCAGGATGCCTCCAACAGCTGGACGCGTAAGGAGTTGCATCCCACAGTGCTTGACACGCTGAAGGCTTATGCCCAGCTGCCCAGTTTCCTGGTACTTAACAAAGTTGATGCCTTAAAATCAAAGCGTGTGCTCTTGGATCTAATCAAGACACTGACGAATGATACACTCAATGGCAAGCGTCCAAGCAAAAAAGTTGACTTGCCCAACAAGGAAGAACAGGTGACGGCGGGCCATCCATTGAACAAGCGTGAAACTAGCTGGAACCATTTTAGCGATGTATTCCTGGTATCCTCAATAACAGGCAGTGGCCTGCAAGAGCTGCAGGACTATTTGATTAGCGCCGCCAAGCCAAGAGACTGGCGTTACGCTTCCAACGTCTACACGGATGAAAAGCCCGAGTCGTTAATTGTGGAAAGTGTGCGCGCACGTTTGCTCGACTACCTGCCGCAGGAGATACCCTATAATTTGAAATGCGAGCTGGAATACTACAATGTGGAGAAGCGTATGTATGGAAGGCTGGACTAGATATGTTTTAAATCTGTTTTTGATATTGCAGATGTTGTCTACACCTCGGTAGTGGTGCAGTGTCCTACGCCGCGAATTGAGCGCCTGATCTGTGGTGAATCGAATGGAAAATTGCGCCAGATAACCGAGCGTGTGACTTCGGATTTGGTGGAAATGTTTGGTCAAGCCGTGTCATTAACCATATCCACAATGTCCGGCGGCAAGAAGGCGGTATAATTGTTCCAAATCGGGTTTGTTGTTTCCTTCCTTCACTAAGTACAATATTAAAACAAAAAATAGTAGTTTAAATGCTATTTATAAAAGTTTCAAATGAGCAACTAGCTTATCCAGTTCGGCAGCTGTTGCCGGTCCCAAGCCCAGCACCGTGGCTGTGCCAGCCTCCAGCTGCGTGCGTCCGGCGTCCCTCACCAATGCGGCAACCACATCTGCTTGCTGTGCTTGCAGCTGCAGTCCGTTCAACTGCTCGTAGCTGTCCACGCGCAGCACAATCTTCGGCTGGCCCATGCGGCACCAACGCTGCAGCAGAGCGTGCTGCGCCTCGCTGCCCTGTGCAGCGTGTTGGTAACACATGACGGCGGCATGGGCGCACTGTGCCGCCGTTTTACCTTTGCTCATCTTGAGGTCGCCGCGCACGACGAGCGCCAGTTTGGTTGCGGCGCAGCTGCTGGTGCTGACGAGTTTTTGTCTGATCTTATTTAACATTGGCGTACTTTTTGGACTGCTGGTCCACGTAGTTTTGCATGCACGCCTTAAACTCTTTGACTTTGTCCTGGCACATGCGCCAGTCGCCCGTTTCTGCGATGCACTCCTGTACCTTGTAGTGTAGCTCAATGCAGCCCGTTTTCTTAAGCATCAATTCTACGGGATCCTGTTCCACAGCGGACATATTTAGCTTTTTTTTGAGTGTTATGAAAGCAACTCCAGACTTTCAGGCGGCAACGTTCGCAGCGCTATCGGCACTGGCACACGCTTTATATCGATATTTGTGCAGGTAGCTTGCGATACTTTTGGTATCTACAATCTTTCAACCTATCGAAAAGGTTCGATTACGTGCAATTTGAAGGCGAACACCCGTTACATTCAAAACATGCTTTCAATTTCAAGGTGAAATAATATTTTTAATAAAATAAATTAATAATTTAATGACACAAAGAATGTGTATGTTATATGCATATACTTGCTATATACATCAGTATCACACATGGGCTGAATAATAAACACAAAAAAAATTAATAAATATATGATTTGGTGTAAAAAGTGTGTGACTAAAAAGTTTAGGAACACAAACTCATGGATAACTTAAAGGTGCTTAGATATTTGACTTCCCTACAACCTGTCCAAATACTGTGCAAGTTCGGGCAGTCCTGGCTTGAGAGCCTTGCGTAAGCGCGTATTCTGCACAATCTGGTAGGGTTTGCTGCTGGGCTCACACGGATCACCCGGCAGCATCTGCCAATGATCGAACACACATTGTGGGAAGGCTTGGCCGCGTGTATTGGTACGCAGTTCGGCTGTGAAACCAAAGGATTCGTTGACGGGCAAATAACATTTTACCACATACATGGGCGTGCCCGGCACCTGCGCCTCCTCAAAGACATGACCACGTCGTCGGCTCAGCACCTTGTGTATGCTCCCAACGGCCAAATTATGGCATTGGATCTCGCACAGATACACCGGCTCTAAGAGCCGCGGACTCGCCGTGATGGTTGAGGCGTATAAGCAGCGTCGTGTCGTTGGAATTATCTGGCTACCGCTACGGTGTACGGCATCAGCATGCACAACCACATCGTGTATATCGAAGCGTACCCCACGCATGTTCTCCTCGGCCAAGACGCCTTCCTTGGATGCCCATTGGAAACCGGCAACTACCGAGTCCTTGATCTCGTGCAGGTACTGCACCGACTTGGTACAGTCCACAATTATGTTCGGACCATTGCACTCCGGACCAAAACACCAGATTTTGCGCGCTTCGCTCACGTCATAGTCGTACTTCTCGTTCAGGTAACGCGCGCGTTTCTTGAACTCATCCCGGGCAGACACAATGCCGTTGTCAATGTCCTCAGCCAAGCCATCGGGCATGGGTGCGGCTTTCATGGTGAGGCGATTGTGCTTGTTGCGCGACTTGGACAGGCACAATTGGCTGGACTGCTCCAAGACAGTTTCGCGATATGATACCAGAGGATCTGACGTTTTCAGTGGAATACGCGCATGGTCCTCCTCGAGATCCTTGATGCAAATTTCCAAATGCAATTCACCGGCGCCAGCTATAATATGCTCACCCGACTCTTCGATGATGCACTGCACCATGGGATCGGATTTGGCCAGACGTTTCAGACCAATCACTAGCTTGGGCAAATCGGCTGGATTCTTGGGCTGAACGGCAACGCGTACAACTGGCGATACGGAGAACTTCATGACCTGCGGGTTTTAAAATGAATATGAGTTTGTCGATTGATTTACGTGGAGCTCACTTGCCTTCATGTTGTGCGCTTCCTTAAAGGTTGTGATTGTGCCCGTCTTCACCAGAAACTGGTCTACGCCGACCAGACCGCAAATGTTGCCCGCTGGCACATCCTCAATGGCTTCCACGGAGCGACCCATCATTAGAACCGTGCGCTGAATCGCCTTTTCGTACAGGTCCTCCTTCTTGCCGGGCACATAGTTGGGGCCCATGATGCGGCATTTCTGTCCGGTGGCCACCTTGCCGGCAAACACTCGACCAAAAGCATAGAAGCGTCCTATATCTGCGGTAGGCACCATTTTTGAGATGTACATCATCAGAGGACCATCGGAATCACAGCTCCTAATCGCAACAGCCGCTTCGTCGCTTTGCGGACCTTCGTACAACAGCTCCATGCGGTATTTCTGGGCTATCACAGGCGAAGGCAGGTGGATAGCGATCATTTGAAGAAGGGTCTCGCCCGCTGGCAGCCAGCTGCGCATCACTGTCTTCAGGAGCACCTTGCCCTGCTGCTCCTGCTCCTCGGGCTGCAGCCTTACACCAATTTTCTCTAGCAAGCCGGATATCTCCTCCGTTTTATAGTTCATAATGGCATCGAATACCTTGTAGATGGGATCTGATATGTATAGGCAAAATGAGCGCTTACTATCCGAATCCTGATGCTTTTGCCATTTTCTTGTCTTCGTGTTGAAAAAGTTGTTTCCCCAGAGACTGTGAGTGAAATTATATAATGATAATTTAATATAATATATATAAATGGGACATGTTTCATCAAAGCGATTTTAAACTTAAAAAATGAAGAGGATTTTTCCTCTTTCTAAAAAAATACTTAAAATAAGAGTTTTTCGATTCAAGACTACAATTTAGATAAAAATGTACCAAAAGGATCTTAGAAATCTTTAGTGGGATAAAACAAAATTTAATGATTTCTTAAACTGTTTTTAGTTGAAAATTAAAATCAATCAGAGAAACTTTCCGTCCCATTAAACTGTTTGCCTCCCAAACAATTCCCCATTAAAACTTTAAGAAGTTCTTGTAGTAAGATCAAAGTACTTACCGTTTCATCAATTTAGCCACATCGATCTTAAACTTATCGGCGTACATTTCAGCGAACTGTTTCAGCGTGAAGGCCCAGCCGTGCAGACCCGATCCGAAGCCAACTGAACCCTTTGAGGGATCAACAGATACTTCGCCCATGGGTCCACTATCATCATTGTAGGTGGCAATAATGAGGTTGACATTCTCCACAATGCGCTGGAATGTTAGATACAGCTCCTCCGTGTCCAATTGTAGTTCGAGCAGAGCACGATCCATTTTGTTAAGGAACAGAATTGGTCTAATGCGTTCCGCAATTGCCTGACGTAGGACCGTTTCCGTTTGCACACAGACGCCGGAGACGCAGTCCACAACGACGAGGGCGCCATCCGTGACGCGGAGAGCGGCCGTCACCTCCGAGGAGAAATCCACGTGACCGGGTGAATCGATTAGATTGATAAGAAAACCGTTTGTGTCTTTTTCTCTCTGATCGGGTTGCGTGATAAAGCACAAATCCTTGTCCTCAACCTCAAAGTACATGGTGATGGCACTATTGAGCGTGGGAGGGATACCATTATGAACTTAGAAAGGGCTTGCAAGAGTTATTTTTGTGATCATCTTACGTTGATTTGATCGTAATGCAACGCTCCTGTTCGTCACTGCGGGTATCGGTGAAGCGCATGGAGCCTGCCTTGGCGCCCGCTATGATGCCCGCCTTGGTGACCAGCGAATCCGTCAACGTCGATTTACCATGATCCACATGGGCTATAACGGATATGTTGCGTATGTTACGCCTTTGTTCCATTAGACCACGTATTTCGTCCAGCGAGAGCTTCACCATTTTAAAAAACTTATCACTTCAAGTTTAACCTCAAATTATTTAAATTTCGCGCTCACATTGGCGCGCTTTGAACGAGTCGAAGAACATTCTGGAATATTTCATGTTGCCGCCGCGCTTATAAACCCGTTCAATGTATCCATTTCATAATAACGGAAATAACAGCTACGGCTTTCATCGAAAAGCTTTCCTATTGCCACGAAAGCTTGGCTAGCTTTCAAAAGCTGAACGCTAGGTAAGCAAATGAAATTGCATACCAGTCAGTGACGTAGACAAAGGGGTTTTTTTTTATGAGATTCATTTGATTATCCATTTTTATATTCTTTGTGGAGGATATTCTACTATTGTCATAAAACGTGTTAAATATAGTTGAAATCGTGTGAGATCCCAAAAAGTATATGTATTTCTGTTCAGATTCAAGCTCCTCGTCGATGAGTATATCCGTCCGCCTGTCTGTTTCCATAAATATAATAAAGTGAAGTAAAATTAGTATATATGTCGGATTAGCCGGATCGACCAACTATATCATATATTAGCATAGGAACGATCGGTCGAAAATAATGTTCCTGTATTGAAAACTTTTTTGTTTTTCAGCATATCTTTAGCAGACTTTAACATCGGTAAATCAGACCTTTACATTATATGGCTTCTATTGGTGCAACCAGTCGAAAAAAAGCTTTGCTGAGATTTTAAAGCCACAAGCGTGTTAAATTTAATTATTTTGTTCTTGCTTTGCAGTTGATAAAAATTGAAGACAGTTTTAATTTTTGTTATTATAATTATTATCGAATTTTTAATTCCGTTTAAATTTTTATTTGTTGCTTAAACCCCTCAAAAATTTGCTAGCCTACGAAGCTGACATTAGTCATAATTTGGTTTACCATTATATTAAATAGCACAAGCTTTTTAGGCTTTGAAAAGTTCGGTGTAAAGCTTGTCAAATCAAGTATATCAGCTTATATATGATATATTATATGATTATCGAAATTTGGCGAATATGACGCATTTATATGCTTTTAAACTTTTTTATTTGTGCGGATAATTTAATTATTTGTATTATTATTTTTTTGTTATTTCTGCAGTTGATTGCGAATTGGCATTAAATTCAATTTTTTTGAAACTCCCTATTTCTTAAATTGTTGGCAGCCCGTTTAATTATGATTTTTATTTAATATGCTGCTCACGTTTTTAAAGTGAGACTTTTGTGTTACATTTTGGTCGTTTACTTTCACACAGTTAATTAGATAAGTGCCCCAGTTGATTAATTATACTCTGTTTTCAGAGGGGTTGCAAGAGTATGGTGAAAATTTTTGATTATATCTTAAGAGATGTTTCTCATAATTTAAATGAATTCTTGTAGCTTTTATGTCTGCAAATCTTTTATAGTAATGCAAATTGTTGTTAATTTTTGGTAATGCTTCTCTCTAAGGTGTCTCAGCAAAGAGTATCTAGCAGTCAGTAGACTCTGCATTATACACTTGTTACTTGTTTATTTTCGTGGAACTTGTCGTCAAACGTTAACGAAAATTTTAAGCAAACGCAAAAGTTACTTTCAGTAATGAATCCTTTTCATCAGTTTATTATTATTGTTATTATGATTGACGGCGGCTGGGTACTGCGACTTTTGAGAATTGATATACTTGATGCCGAGTGTGGGAATTTTTGTTCAATAAGAATTTTGTGACAACATCAAGGTATATGAAGAATGAGGTGTTTAGATGGATTTTGGTTTCAACTTTTCTGTAAAGCTGCGATCCAACTTTGAGTCGAACCGACTCAAGCCAGAAATTGAAATGAATGAAATGAAAACTGAATCAAAGCCAGTTTCTCAAGGGGAACCATAAGGCTGCGACTTGTTCGAGCTGTGAACCGAGCCAACTACATTTTCTTGCAGCCCTGCGGCCGTAGCCAATAGCTAAAATGATTTATGGCTAAGATTATTTATAGCAATATCTTAGCAAAAAGTTTGGAGTTTATTGAGCTACGAGCTATTGGAAACACTATAAAAACGCATCAATTTATTCAATTGCCAACTGGAGAAGACAAAGTCTCAGTAATTGTTGGAGTTACATGCGTTTTTCTAATACTTTTGGTTTTTTTCTTTTATTTTTCGGCATAAAACCATTCATAATTCATGCTTGGTCGGGTTTTATGGTTGGCTTTTGATCGCTTGCAATTTCTTGGGATTCCTTTTTATTCAAACGATTCACATTTGCACATTTGAGTGAATGAGTGAGTAAATGAGTGGGTGGATGGGTAAAAGGTTGATTGTCGTTACACGATTGTAACCCTTATCAAAAGTCTTGGCATTTACATAATTTGGCTGCAGCAACTGTCGCCAGGCATTAACATTACATATTTGGGCTTAATTGTTCGCCAGATACTCGCGTGTAATGCAGATGCCCGCCGTGGAGCAGCCGCAACAAAGTAGCGACGCCCACAAAGAAATGGATGCTTGTTTATGGTCTGCTCTCTGCTTGACTCTCGCTCCAGTTGCATTATTCATGAGCGTCTGTGGCGCGTGTCCAATGCCGCAAAAAATATATATGTGTATGCGCACATGTTTGGTGTGGGGGGCAGTTGCCCCAGCAAGGGTAGTGCGGAGGGTGTGGTGAGGAGAGGGTTTGGTCGGTCTTTAGTCTAAACTGCGTCGCATCGTTTGCCTCGCTTACATGACGCACTTGTCAAGTAGGAAGCGCACAACAACAAAAGCCCACGCATCGTCTGCTAGTGTAATGTTTATCAAGTCGTATACTTTATTTACATTTTAAGCAAAATGCAAATTGGCGTCTTAAATAGAAATGCTTTCGCCTACTGCTGCTTTATTCGCACTCCAACTCGAACTCGATTCCTCCACCCATCCGCAGCTGACGCTATGCACACTTCCGTTTCCGCCCACCTAAAATTGTCACGATATATTGTTTACGCTTGCCAAACTTGCGGAATTGTGGCCAAAAACTTGTTAATTGCCAGTTGGCAGCCAACCGCCCCAAAAAAAAAGTTTACCTGGTAAGCGATACTTGACAGCATATTTAAATATTCCGATATTTACAGCTTGCTCCTCTGATTAATTTGGTCAACTTTGCGAAAAAGCGCGAATTATGTGTCATGGTGATAAATTATATTTTATTTTGCAAAAAGTTTGCAGTATTTGTGTATATATATTTTCTACAATGCAGGTCAAGTCAATAAGCATTATTTTCGTTGGTTTTTTTTTTATAGTTGTATTTCAGAGATACATTTAAATTTTACATATTTATTTGCATCTTGAAGATACTTTTAAAGTCTGCAAATGCATTCGTGTCTCACAGATATCTGTGCAAATAAAACATATTTTACCTGCTCTAGATACCTTGTGTCGTTCAGATACTTTTGTATCTTATATATTCATTTGTATCCCACACTCTTGTACATATTGAATTATTCTCTTGCATCTTGATGATATTTTTGTAACCCTTAGATGGTGCTATGTCTTAATGTTTATTTTGTATCGACGAGATAAATTTGTATCTAACAGATTAATTTCCATTCGACGGATACTGATGTATATAAGGCAAAAATTGTTGTACCCTTATGCGCTGGCGTATCTTAGATATACTGCTGTATGAAATTCAATGTGTATCCGATAGATGCACCTCCAATTAAAGTATATTGCAAATATTTTCATAGATACAGTTGCAGTCCATGTTCCATATTGTATATTAATTTGTATTTTACGGATACGCTTGTATTCTACAGATATTTTATTATTCAAATGGTATTCGTGTTTCCTTTATATTCTTTGTATCTAACATTTATTTTCGGATATACACTCTTGTATCTAATTAAGGATGGACAAACATAATAGTCGCTTTTATTGGGTTTTAATTGCTTTTTATGCAGGACTTAGCTGAAGAACTCTTCAAAGCAGACAAAATTTGGATAAAGAAGAAATGTTTATGAATATTTTTTTAACAAATATGCCTAATTGCCAAAAAATGGAAATTGTTTCTTGGAATTGAAATAAAGTCCACGCAAGCATAATGAACATAAGCTGATGCCAAGGCTAGTAACTTTTCGCAGCTGTTGCTTTCAATCAATATATAGCCTTGCCAGCCAATATTCCTGGCAAGCCTGATTGACATTAGGTTAGTGAGGCGTGGCGCCAAGAATTAAACAAAACAATGGCAATGGCAATGATAATGCTTTAGGCAGCTAAAAGCCTCCACGGCTGCTGGGTCGAAAATAAATTCAGTGAAGCATTACAGAAATTAGCCAGCTTGCTGAGAATTAATTCTTGCTGCTAATTATTTATTTAAGAATGCGCAATCAGCACAAAGCAACGTTTTTTTATTTTTGGCAAACCTTGCGCCCTCAATTAAAGTCTATAATATGAAGCATATACTTTTAGAGGAGCGTTGAAAGCGGCCAATTTGTTGATGCCTACGCCCAAATGTGTTTATAGATACATTTAATACAAAATAAGCTTTTGGCAATGCTTGAAGCAAAATGCGATTAAGCTGAAACAATAAATACATTTGAGGTGTCAGAAAATATATAATTTATGTTTTATATGGGAATTACAGCATTAAATTTATAGTTTTTTTTATTGTTTTTAAAGCAGCTTAAATCATGCTTTCGATTAAAGCTAGAACTTTATATTTATCTCAAAAAGTAAAAGAAGCTTTTAGATACTTTGCCAACAACCTGTGTGCTCCAGACAGCAAAAGCTGAAATCTGTGCTTTTCAATGGAATAAAAAGGAGCTTTTATACCATTTGCTAAACAGGCAGTAAAGGTCTGTGCTTTGTTTTACTAAAAATGAGCTTTTCGATCCTTTGCAAACAGTTTCGCATTTATTGAATAATTGTATGCAAGAAAGTTTTTAGTTTATTAAAGAATAACTTTGAAAGCTCTTGAGGGGTTAATGTGGCTTGGAAGGACAGCGAAGAAGCGCATTAATGCTGTAAGCTTAAATAACTGATACGAAAGCTTCATGAATATACAGCAATTCGACAACATGCTGCACTTTCCTCTTTCGAATTCTAAGCTAGTAAGGCTAATGTCATTTTGGCATAGCCTAAGCAACAACGCATTCATAATTGAATTTAGGCGAATGCATTTATCTCAAATGGAATATCAAATTTTGGCAAATTGGCATTGGCGCAAAATTGTAAAACGATTAGTTACACACGCACAGCAAACACATACGAACTCGTTAGCAATTACACAATTGTCGCATTTGAATTAATTCCATTCGCAATAAATTTCAAAATTTGCCAAATTCGGTAAATAAATTTTACGTACACACTTCTCTGCATAATTGGCCTTTGATTTAATTTGTCAGCCGGCTTAAATTAAACTCCACGGCTGTGTTTTTGTTTCTAACTAGGTTGGGTCAATATTTGGTCCATGTTTATGCGGGTCAAAGCCAGCTACAAGTCACCTGTCCAGCTGTTGGCAACTGTGCAAATAGGCCTAGCTCAATGTTGGCTAACTATAAAAAGCCGCTGACCAGTGGCAGCTACAGCATTACGCACTCCAATTTGTTATAAACAATTTGCTAGTTTACACTACTCATCATGAATTCGACGACGCTGCTGATCTATACGCTGCTCGTGTCCATGCTGCTGCTTATCCAAGCGCCGGCTGGCGAGTCCACGTTCCTACTCCTTGCTTGTCTTTACCGTTTGAATATCTGTCCGTTCCGCACGACTACGACAACGGCGGCGCCAACAACAACTTCATAAATAACTATTGGGAGAAAACACAAACGTAGTGCATTGGCAACTTAACAACTAATTAAACCTATTAAATCTTTAATAACCTTTAGTTGGAACAATAAATGTGTTTATTTAAATGTGATTTTAGTTGAATACTTACATATTTAATCTAAAAAGTGCCTGTTGTCTATAAAGTCTTCTCTTACTTGTTCAATTAACCCTTTACAACTAACCTTGAAAGCGGTGGTTTTTGACTGCATGCTTAAACATTTTGGGAATTACAAGCGCAAGTCTTAAATTAAAAACATGAAAACTGAGAAGAACACGTATTTAACACGTATAGTTATATATTTCAAAATTCGTATAAAATAGTCTCCTCCAATCAATTAAAGTTTAGTGGTTCACGGTTGCAATTGGCGTACACGATGTTTTACATAAAGATTCTCTCATATCTTCTAATTATTTCCATGTTCATGTGGGCCATGCTTAGTCGCGAATACTTCCCAGCAACTGTTTGTAACAGCTGCCCTGTTCCCAAGCATTTTGTATGTTTTTATACCCTGAACCCATTAAAAATGGGTATAAGGGTATATTGTATTTGTATAAAATCCAAATGTATGTAACAGGCAGAAGGAAGCATCTCCTACCCCATAAAGTATATATATTATTGATAAGCTTCAATAGCCGAGTCGATCTAGCCATGTCCGCGTGTCTGTCCGTCCGTCCGTCCGCCCGTATGTATGAACGCAAGGATCTCAGAACCTACAAGAGGTAGAGAGAAATTTTAGCTCCCGCGCAGATCGAGTTTGTTTCCGATAATCGATATCTTCCTCCGTTTCCAAGCAATCGATAAAAATCTATATCGATATCCTGTTTTTTGGCCAATTTTGGTAAATAATAACAGCTAGAGTCACCAAACTTGACATGTAGCTTCTAAAATAGTATATATATATGCATTTGATGTTGGAAAAAGAGGGTTCAGGGTATCCCATAGTCGGGAGCTCCCGACTAGAACCTCTTGTTATATTTATATATATTTCAATTTAAATATATTTTTAAATATAAACAGAAAATCATTTCACTGAATATTGCAGAGAGCTGAATCAATCAATTTTGTATAACTTGAAAGCATAACAAATGTTTTTAATTGAAGAGCATTCATTTGATTTAGTGGAGGTTTAGTTTTTAAAATTATTAACCTGCTTTGAAGACCTGCATCCATCAGATTGCATCTGCATCTCAAATTGATTGATTTTCGACCGAATAATTTATTATTTATCCTTTCGCTACTTATTTGCACTATGTGTTGTAAATTAAGATGTCATTTTCATAAATTCAATTTGGGCTTTTGTGCAAATTTAATTGGAAAGTATTTCACACATTTCTCTGAATCCACGCTGCTGGGCGGAAAATGACGTAAGAGCAGGTGCAAAAATGTATTGTCAGATTGAACTTCAAATAAAAATCCCACCCCAATCTGATTCAGCTTGATGAGTATAATTAGGGGCTCAAGGTAGAGGGGGAAGCATTCTATTGAAACAGGCGAAAAAGTAAGGCATAAAAGTGAGAAAAACTTGGCCCGAGCAAGGCCGGGTAGTAGCCGCAAATAATATACATTACTCTAAGGGCTTTTTCTTGGCCAACTCAAAGATAAATGTTTATTTGCAATTAAACAGCTGCACAGTCGCCTTTAGTGTAAATATCAATCGAAACCTAATGTACAACTGCCCAGAGTTTAATGACTGTTAACAATGCAAATAACAAGTATATAGCTTGGGGCATATAAAAAGGGCTCCGTTCTATACGTAGCTCAGTTCTCGATAATTACAATTGCCTCAGACCATGAAGTCTTTAAATTTATACTTGTATCTCACATTGACCGTGCTGCTAATGTTGTGCTGTGCCTCAATGGCTAAACCGTGCCTGCCACGTTGTCCTTGGCCATATTCATATTTCGGTTGTTATTTCACGACCAGAGCACCAGCGGCCACCACAGGCGGATAACTCTATTTGCAATTCAGTTTAACGAAACTGAGCCCAAATGGAAAATTTCAAAAATTTTGGATGTTTTAAAGTTGAACATTTTAAAAAAATAAAAAAAAAATAAGCTACTTCAATTAAATATATTGATGTTATATTTGCTTCTTTAGGGAAATAATTAAATTAAATATACATCATCATTCCAAAGGTTAAAATTTGCACAAAATTGGCTTCGGCATCGGCTTCAATATCATTTTCAAGGATCTTTGTTAATATCCATTTCAAACGTGTTTCACCATTTTCAAAAATTCCACCAACATGGGTGGAAAGTGATCTTCAATAGCGAGTCCGGCTTTAAACCCGTTTTTAAAGTTTGTTGCACGCAAATTGTTTTCAAATATAACTCACCAATTGCGGTAAATTCACTCCGCTTAGTGGAAGTAAAGATATCCATGTGCACGAAATGGGTGAAAATGTGATGTACACAATTTTAGGCAAAAACCAGGCCCAATCAAATAAGAGTTGCATGAAAAATAAGAAAATTATACAAAAAGTCAACTCTGAACCTGCTTTATCGTGAAAATAATTAAACTCCACGAACACACATTCCAGCTCTTGAGCACTGTAATTAAAAGCTCTATAAATACGCATCCGTTTGCCATTTGCCAGGTGGTTTTAATTGCCATCGAAGTGACAACAAGTGGCCACCTTTTGTGGATGCGCTGCTCCCGTTCGGCATCCAAGTGGGAGTTAACTCAAGTCAAATAGAAGCTCTTCTGCTACGATGAGTGCTCTGGCTCATTGGAGACAAGGGATGAAAGTGCAAAGTTTTTTATCATTAGTTATTTGCACTAATTAAGTGCAAAGCGCATTAAAGCCAATTCAACGGGAAAGCTTTTACTTTCATCGTCGACTACGTGCCATGGTTATATAATTTCAGTAACCGAACTCAAACTCAAACTCAAACCCGAAAATGAACCCGAGACGCTACCAATGAGCAATGGCCACATTAAACTTTTGTTGTTGTTATTATAGTTGTTCATGCTCAGGCAAAAGGCAAATGACATTGTCGCATAGAATTACCCATTACTCAACTCAGCTTTGCCCAGCTTAACAAAACTTAACTCAACCCGAGTCTCCCAAGCTTCGAACCCGCTGGGGGAAAATTCGCTTTGTTTTTGCTGGAAATTTAATAGCAGCTCAAGATATTTCACTGCGACCTCTGTGTGGATATTGTGATTAATAAGCCCATATTTCGGATCTGAAAAGCGGGCAAATTTTCTTGCAAGTTCAATTGGAGCAAACAAATATTATTTTACAGCCAACTTCGAAGTGGAAGATTATTTAGTGCGGGTCATAAACCTTATGGGAATTATAAGCGCTAATGACTTTCAAATTGTAGAAAGTATTTCGATGAGACATTTTTGTGTTTTTTCTATGGCCCAGTGCTGAAAGGTATTGAATGAACAAACAGATTTATAAATACACTTTAAAGTTTTTTTAAATGATATTGGGTATTTCATGGGGTTCGAACCCCGTTAAGACAAAATGGTCTGTAGATTTTCTTCTATACCAGATGTTTATTTCGACAAGAATAGATTTTGTTTTCCAGTTTTATTATTTTATTATATATTATATTCTATTCCCTATTGAATTATATTAACTTTACTTTCTACTTTTCATAGACACATATTTGTTGATGAATTTCTGCGAACCTTAACATAATGTTGCTCAGGGTCAACAATAATTGTAAATTTACATTTTAAGCCCTTATATTCAAGTAGTCCATGTAAATTGTCCTCCCTACAGAATTCTTTCCAAGCAAAAATATTGCTTTATTCTGTTGCATAGAAAAAATGTGTGAATATATTTCACATTTGCCGGGAGCGCAGTTTGTGCCCCAATGGAAGCAGCAACAGGATCCAAGACGTGACCCCAATCAGCAAAATTAAATTTGCAACACACACTCACACACACACACACACACACACACACACACATATGCAAATAAAGCTATTTACAGTTGTACTCAAAAATTAACATTTCGTCAGCAGAAGCCGCAATTTTTTTTCCAATTTCCAACTCATCGGCAAATGAAACAAAGAGCCGCGGGCTGCGCAGAAGGAAGCTCAAAAAAGAAAGAACCTTTCGATGTCCTGCTTGTTGTGTTCATGTTCTTTGTCTGTGTGCGTGTGTATCTGTGTGTGTGTGTGCGCGTGTGTATCTGTTTGCATAAGTATAAACAACATGCGATGTTTAAAGTGGAAGTAAAAGTGGCCCAGCTGTAGCATCTCCCACACGACTTACAGGCTATAAGAGTTATGTGTTTTCGTACTACAATTAAATAGGGTATTGGGAGATGTAATAATTTTGTTGCAAAATTTAAATAGAGTATTTGGTGTAAAGAACCATAACCATTATATTATATTATTTTCAACGGAAATATATTATATTATTTTTATCGAATTTTGCTGAACAAAGATCAATCAATTAAATATTATATATTTATTTTCTACAAATCAATCCAAGCAAAATCTACAATGTTAAAAGAAATGTTACATTGTTTTTAAACATTTGTAAACACAATAAATTTTCTGAAAAGCCTAGCATAGAAAGAAAATCGAAATTAGAGCCGTTAATAGTCTGTTATTATTTTGAAATTTGTGCTGCCTGCGAAAATCAATAAATTATTTTTAGATATTTAAACGCTAGCAAAGTCAAAAGAAAAGGGCCATTAAATGCTTGTAAGCTGTTGACAAATGTTGCAAAATGGAAAAGCCAATAAAGGCACACACAGACACACCCACACACACACACACTCCCAACACACACAAAACAAATGCAATTCATACAAATCAATTGACATTTAATTAGCTGCTTGGGATGCCAAACAAAAAATATATGTGCTCCAGAACTATGAAAGGGCGACGACGGGACGAGAAGTCACTTAGAAAAACAAGGACTTTTGACCTTGCAGCTGTCGCCGCCATTCGGGGTAGGGGGAGTTAAGGTTCGGTTCAAGCAGCCAGCAAAAGCCCAGTTAAGCTGCGCAAAAAATGCTAAATAATAAAATATATCGTTGTCTGTCTTAGGGCGCAGAGGTTGGCGCAAAAATCAAAGCTATAGAATGTTATTTTAAAACATTTAAAGCTTTATGGTAAAAATATAAATTCTAAGGGAATGTAGTACAAGCTAAAACAATTGTCTTGAAGGAACATTTTTCTCAAGAATTCTCTTCGGCTTAGAACTATTAAAACATTTGACAAAGTAGTTTTAAAAATAACGATTAATATTGCTATAATTCTTTATTATTATAATTGTTCTTTATAGTATTATTACATTTATTATTATTTATTTTTCTTGGAAAAATCATTATTTATTATTTTAATTGTTATTGTTATTAATATTTATATATTATCATTATTTTAATTATTATTGTTATTAATATTTATTAATTCTATAATTATTATTATTTATTATTTTTAATTTTTATTAAATACTTATAAATACTAAAATAATTTTTATATTATTGTTTTTATTTTCATTATTATTCTTATTATTGTTTTTTCTTTTTAGTTTTATTATTATTTATTAATTAGTTATTATTCGTATTTTTATTACTATTATATCTTATTATTGTTATAATAATTGTATTTAATATTATTATTTTTATTTTATTTATAATTATTATTAATCATTTATAATTATTTATTATTTTTATTATTAATTTTTTTTTTCTTATTATAATTATTTATTTCATATTTATTGTTAGGTTATTTTATTATTAATATTTCTGGGTAAGCTTTGTGTACTGTGCACCTCAAAGTCCAATGTACTTCTCTCCAAGCCCAGCGCTAAGCCCGACTTACCTGACACGAGAGACTGTCCTTCTCCAAACAAAATGAAATTGCAGTGATAAAAAGTCTAGAAAACATTTATCCAGTTAAATTGAAACCATTTTATGTTGCATAACTATTGGCGCATGCTTCATGACAACATTTTACTACGCTCTGCAAGAGTGCAAAGAATTAAATAGTATTTACTTAAATATTTAATATTTGCTCAATTAAAATTGACCTAATTCAATGTCAAAGATTTATTTTCTTAAGGCACATGACAAAACTTGAATTGGGACCTTGCCACTTTACGTGTGGACACGGCGGGGCACGTGACTGATTCAACAATTTTAGTGACAATAAAATCTCGCAAGCAAATCCCATTTCGATGTTCAACAAATTGCTAGCGTCTAAAAGGTGTAAAAAAACCAATTTATATTTACTCGCATACGGCCAGCTCTGGCTGATGGCACAATGGATAGCAAACCCAGTTTATTTGGGGGCAACACAAAGTTGCCTTTCGAGCGGCTGTCAAAGTTATTGTAGACTTTTAAAATGTGTGTTTTCCATCGTCGAAGGGGCTGGCACAGGGATTGGGATGGAGTATGGGTTGTGACGCAGTCAATGCCACTTGGGCAAACAACTCGTTCTGGCAGCTGTTGACAGTTACATACCCCGTCCATTTGTTTTTCAAGAAGTTTGTCTTGAATGTTACGTATACGCACATTTGCACAGCACGAATCGCAAATAGACGGCAAATTAATTAAATATCACTCATACGTCAGGTGTTGCGTGGCCCAGGCCGAGATGCTGCTGCCGCTGCTGCTGCTGCTTATGGCCATGATTTGCAGAGCAGAAAAATGATTTAAGACTTGTCATGCTGCAGCAGGACCCGGCCAATGGCTAACCTGTTCACCGGGCGCTGTTTCGTTTATCATGATAATGTGGGTGTTGCATGCCACGGTGGCAGCAGCGCGTGGGCAGCAGCCAGAAATAGTCGCAATCTCATTTAAATATGCGTGGGCCACGCTTCAGTAATTTTACGTACATTTACAACACGGAAAGGCAGAAATTCGCCTGAACTTTGTCTGCTCTTGTCCTGGCCTTAGTTGCCCAGACTGACAGTTAATCAGGCGCATTAAGCTAAGCTAAGCGCGCCGCTTAGGTTGGATATCACTTTGGCCAAGTTAAGAACAAGGCAATTTCACCTATTATTAGAGGCAAACATTCAATTTTGCTTAGCTGCCTGTGCAGAGTGACGTAATGGGCTGTTTGTGTTAAGTTTAATTTAAAAATGTATGTCGCACATTTGATCTATGGCATAGCAATACAATATAGCCTGTATACTATATATATACTATGAGTAGTCAACAATGCTAAGAAATCTATTGCATCTCTACAATTAGTTCAAGAGATTAAGTGTGTTCTTGGTAGGAGTTTGCGACTTGGAGATATCTCAAACATCTAAGCTGCCGTTAAAAACATTACAACTTTCTACAAAAAACACACACACACACGCCAACTGTCTCTTAACTACACAACTACTCGAATAACTTCTGTGCTTATAGTCCGATCATTATGCAATTTTCAAGGTCCGAATATGGCTCCCAAAAGTATATTTATACCAAAGCGCAAGGCTCTAATTCGAAGAATAACCACAAAATTGTTATATGCTTATTTGAGCCATTTTATTGGGTCAGTTTGTAATAATAAAAAATGTATAATATAGCATACTTTTCCGTGACGTTCAGATTGCATTTAAGCAATATGACAGCTTTTGTATTATTATGATAAAAATATAGAATATATATGCTCAATTCAATTTTGCTGGTAACGCTTTCATCGGCTTCTGGAGCTTCGTCGGACGTGGGTGTGTGTGGTGGCCACAAAGGCCAAGGCAGAGCCCTATTTATATACCTATTGCTTATTGTCTTGCTTATTGTCTTATGGACATCGATAAATCAACAAGTTCATTGTAATACCTTGTGTTGGTGCTTTATTCCATTGCAAAATTAACAACAAAATTAACGTCTGTAACATACTCTGTCAAGGCAGAGCTCCAAAATATGTTGCTTTTCAGTTCGGATTTTTAATTAAAGAAAGCTCATTAACTTGCAATGCGATATTTAATATTTATTTCGAACTTCAGCTCGAATACAATTCATAATTATAGTCTGTCGAGGAAACATCTAAGTGGAAATATCTCTAGATATTTTGAATGCAACTTAAGCACATTCGCGAGTTATCGGACTGTAGGTGCTACCGGTACCAGGACATACTGGAGTCGTGGTGTGGAAGGGACAAAGTGGTGACCTTGCCAGGCACGCCAATAGTATGAAAGTGCCCTCGGCTGCAGGCGCGGAGAAGACCACTAACATGGCCACCAACGTCAGGTAGATGAGAAACTTGGGCGTCATCGTATTATCTATTCCTGACCCGCTGCTGCTTTGAAGTAACCTTCTCGCTATGAGCGTACCCTATTTATATGCTTGATCTAGGGATAGAATGTTTCTGAAGTTAGTAAAGCTGGAAACCCTAGTGCTTTATGCATATTATTTATACAAGTGGTCTATACCTTTTATAGGATCAAAGAGGAACACGTGTCAATTGTGCAAGTTAGTTGTTTTTTCTTCTTTGTTTTTTAATGGAAAGCCCACCACTCTAAGCGTGGCACTAGGTAAATATTCATATGCTATACCCTAGAAAATGGGTAAAAAGGGTATCATGGGTATTATGTGCAAATTAATGTCAGCCCGTATGTATGAATCTTTAAGTGCTAAAGACTTTAAATTGAAAGTAGGTCCTTCTAATGCTCGCACAGTATGAGTTTGTTTCAAATCATCGATTTATCACCCATTTACAAGCAATTGTTCAAATCCCTTTTTATCATATACCTGAATGAATAAAAACACCAAATTCGTTATGTAGACTCTTGAAAAGATTCAGCATATTTCCCATTTTGATTAATTCTTGCCGTTCTCCCAAAAGTTGACAGTATGCATTTATAAAGGTAGATTCAGTTTTTATGCCATCTTGGTGTAGAGGTAGGTGGTGGGCGGTTATTTTTCTACACAATACGATGCCATACTTATGCTCTGCAAATTTCATAAACATCGGATAATACAATCCGAAGTAGGGAATCTCCTAGTCGGGCACTCCCGACTAGAACACACCTACTTGTTTACATATTGATAATGTCGCGACTTGTGTACTTTCGATTGCACAATTTCTCGTGCTTTTATTTGATCTCATACAAAGTAATTCTGTGCCATCAGGGCAAATAGATTCTTGGAATTAGAAGACAGTCTCCATTTTAAAACAAACAAATAATTCGATTAATTAATTAACTTACGGAAATCGTATAAATAGCTTATAAAGTTTTATTAGAAAGTCACTTCAAAGCAGCAGCTGGTCTGGAATAGGTACAACGATGTCTCCAAAATTTCTCATCTATCTTACAGTCGCGGCCATTTTAATGGTACTCAGCGCACCTGCAGCAGAAGGCACCTTATTTCTGACACTCTGCATGTTGAGATCACCGTTCTGTCCATTCGTTACCACGACACCAACGTGCCTGACGGGTAAGACATGGAGTCCAGCGCTTAAAATTTGTGGTTAGCTTGTAGAATTGTGGAATTCCATATGCTACATGAAATTCGAGGAATACAACACTCACAAATTTTGAATTGAATTGCGTTGAGGTCGCAAATAAATATATAACATCGCATTGCATATATATGATATGAGAGTTTCTACTGGGATATCTTTAAAATATTATGACAAACATTTGCGTCACAATTCCATTTTTCAACTCAATCTCAACTTAAGATAAGATCATAAGTTCTTCTGCTTTTTCTGAGGCACAAAAACTACGTTCCTTTAATCTATTTCCCCAGCTTACGATGTTTATGCATATAAAAGTATCAAAAAATAGACAACATAATTTTTTTGAAGCTGTTCCATGAATAATTAGAATTTTAATAAGTGGAGACATGTGGCATGCCAATAACCACGTCTTCCAAGGAAGCTGATTACGGGGCTAATATGCTGTCTAGAATGCTGTCTCTAAGCAACTCGACCCCTGCCCCCGCCAATCACCCGCCTGCATTTGAGGATAGAACTCAAGCACTTTGTTGTGGTTAAACAAACTGTGCTCCTTGACGCTCCGAAGTGGAAAGCTGGGAAAAATTTTGAATTGATGGCGAAATGCGAAGGCGTCTAAAAATAGTTGGTTAGCAAAATGTTTTCACAATTACGAAGAAAACAGCTGCGAAAAGTTGAAAACGCGTCGTGAAATTATGAATGAAATTTCGCTCAATTCACTAAAAAGCAACAGTTGTCCGCGCGCACACACACACACACAACATCCACAACAAAATGAATGCAATACACAAGGAAGAATTCGAGGGGGCCTCACCTAAAGATACCCTGTACCCTGCAACGTGTTGCCGAACAGAAACTAAAATACACACAGGCTCCGCATTTTGTGCTGCGACTGTTCTGTAGCTATGCTCAGGCCCTGCACTTAAAAAAATGTGACCTTAAGTAACTTCGATGTTTGTTGTTCAAACTCTTTGAAATTTTTAAAGTTTAAATATACCATCTAAATGTTTTAATATGCCAAAGATCTAGCTTTAAAAATAATGTTTACTATACGTTAATATACATACCAAGTTTGAAGCATGTTCGAGTTACACTTAAAATGATTAACTCTTGCTGTGTATGAAATACGATAATATATGTATTTTTTACACCCTTGCAGAGTGTATTATTTAATATTAAGTTTCTTAAGACAAACGGACAAGGAACATATATATATATTTTATGTAGAATATGTATACTTAATGGGTTTGCAGATGCTTTCTTCTATTTAAAAAAAAAAATGGTATACCCTTCTTGCCCGTTTCCAATGTGTTTAGGGTATGAATATGAATACAATCCAATAGCGCTACACTGGCGTCCCTGTTCGTTAGTCATGCTTATGTTTGTGTCTATGCAGTTGTCAGCGACTGCGCGCTATGTTCAGCCGCACGTGGTGGCTTCCATTCGCCGTTTCATTGTGGAGGGTGTGCTTGGCGCGCTTTTGGTGCGAATGCCTCTTGTGGATGGCAATGGGGCTATGCGCAATTGGGCGCCGGCTGCCAGAGTTAGTCCTGCAAACGGATTCGCACAAAACGGTCGCTGGTCGTCCGTCAAGCGCCAAGTTGAAGACAGTTTAAGGTTTTTGGAAAATACTGAACCACAGCAAAAAAAAAAGTGTTTATATTTGAAACTTTTCGTTAGCGCGTGCCAAAAAAAAAAATAAATATTTGTATCGACTTTCGATTTGTGCCAAGTTTTGTGCATGTCTGGTCCAGTAGACGTGCTTAAAATAGAAATACAAAAATATCAGTATCAAAAAGTAAAAAGAACTACAATATTGACCACTGCGGCTAGATCGGTTGTTTTAATTAATTTTCGCAACATTTGCTGGCAGCTGTTCGGAGCATTTTCGTGCGACTGTGTAAGTTGAAAAATGATTTTTTTCTCAAATTGCCAGCGGGGCACACATAAATCAACAGTTGCCGTCAATCGCGGCAACTTTATCAAAATGCCAGCGCAAATATTTGCGTATTTGCTTAGTCTGGCTTAAATCATATTCTAGCCACACGCAGCTAACGGCTTCTCGTCTCTGCTCGTATCTGTTAGTTGGGCGCTTTCGCTATGAATGAGTTTTAAGTTTCAGAAAAACTTTTTCTCGACATTCTTGTTGCATTTCTTGCAAAGTTTTCGCTTGCATAAAAAACAAATAGCTGAAACAATGTGTGAAATTTAAGTTTAAAAACATTTTATGGCCTGCTCGACATGCTTTTAGTGGCAACACAAGCAAACCAAAAAAAAAAAACTGTCTTTATTGGATTAGCATATGTAGTTTGACGCGGCTTAGATGTTGCTCGTGTGGCTCTGTGAAAGGTATTTTGCGTGCATGCGAAGAGCTAAAAGCTTTCATCTGACACGGTTATTAATTAGTGACGTGTAAATGAGCTTGAATCTAAGCGACTTTCGCACCACTCCATCAAAATTTAAAACAACGTTAATGCAAGGCCAATTTATCAAAAATGTTCATTAAATATCTTATTTTTTTTCAAATGTCATATGCATTAGCTTCTTTTTACTTTGCAATGATGGTTAATCAGTGACATATTAGATAGTTCGAATTGGCAGCACTTCATTAAGCTCGTTCTCGAAGTAAAAATAAGTTGGCAGCACTCCATTAAAGCAATATAGCCATAATCAAATATATGTATTTTAAATAAATTGGCAGCACTCCATTTAACCAGTTCAAAGACTTAATATATAACAGCAATAATAAAATAAAATAATTCAATTAAATTGTTCAAAAATATTAATAATACATTTAATTTTTCCATAAATTGTATTTATTTTTTAATTTAGTTGGTGATATAGGAGCTAGCTTGAACTTAAAATATATTGGCAGCACTCCATTTAAATAGTTAACAAAGTCAAAATAAATTGGCAAAATAAAGGGAAACTAATCAAAAATATTAAATAAATACTTTAGTTTTGTATGATAGTAAGTTAGTGTAAGCTGGTTCAAATCTAAAATAATTTGGTGTCACTTTACTCAACCAGTTCGAAGTAAAAATTTATTTGGGGCACTCCATTAAAATTGTGCAAATAAATGTAGTATTTGGCAAGAAACTCAAAATATTAATATTTATTAAATATTTTATTTTTACATAGCATCTCTTATTTTGCAATGATAGTTATTAAGTGATTTGTAAGGTAGCTTGCATTTAAAATATATCGGCAGAACTCAATTCAACTCATTCTCTAAGTTAAAAGAAATTGGCAGCACTCCGCCAAAATTGTGAAAAGCAATTAAATGTTGGCCTGTTGTAATAAACGAATATAACTAAATATCTTCTTTTTTTTTGATTTGTTATTACTGTTTGCACACTGTCATACAATTCATTTTGTAATAGTAAAGCTTTTACATGTATTTTTTTGTTTTGTCATCAGAATACTCCATTGCAGTTCACACAAGTGGCTATTGACGACATTCGTTTATTGGTTGACTGAGCTTAGAATAATATGCAAAATATTCTTAGGCAAGCGCTTTATTTACTTTAAATTATTCCATTAATGTCATTGCCAAATTTAAGGCTAATTGAAAACCAGTCAAGGCAAATTATAGAAAAAAATATTGTGAAATTGGGCTTAAATTAGCATGAAAGCAATCTAAGGAATGCATTGGCAGTGGCATCCTGTTATTTAAATATCTGTCTGAAATAATACTCAATCAAAATACTCATTTTATGTAAAATATATCCTTATTTCTGTTTAAATTTTTTAAAAATTATTTAATATTTACCAGTTCTATATAAAACAGTTTTCCCAAGAACAAAGAAAATGTACATAAATAAATTTCTAAAATGAAGTAGAAGCATTTTTAATTATTGGACTGTCCTTTTTATATGCATTGCATACTTTACATTTTTAATTCTTAAAAAATTTAAAATTTGAAAACATTGTGTGTATAGCGTTAAGAAATTCCTTTCCTTTATACACATACTTATCGTAAACATAAAAAAGAGGTCGTGATATGAGTAATTGATTAGAAAATGTTTTCTTTTCAGCCAAATTATTTGGCACTCTATCAAATTCCACTTCAAAGCACACATTTCTATTGTTATTTTATACATAAGCTGACTAGAAGCCCCTTAACCCAATTAGTGAATGTTCAATATATCTCACAAAGATCGTGTTTCTCAGTCAAGTTCAAGGTCAAAGCCATTTTATACACGGGATAAATGAAATTATCAGCATCTTGTTCTGCGCTTAGATAAACACACAAAAACCTCAGATAAGTTTCGTTTTGGCTAAAGGCAAAATCGTAGTTAAATAAACAAACAAGCATTCAAACGAAATGTTGTAATTAAACTGAATGCGAGTGGTGCCAAATTGAAATCGTCAAAGCCAAGTGCCACGCCCCCAATGTTAAGAACGTCTATTGACAGTGCAATCGGGGCCAAATCCAATTCGCGGCAAATGACAAGCCATTTGCCGCACTACTCGATATTAGCATAAGTCAATCAGTCAGTCAAATGGCCGTCAGTTTGTCAATCAGTTTGTCAATCAATTCCAGAGGGCGCCGCATTCACATGGTTAAAGTCAAAAGCATTTGTGGCTAATTAGCGTGTACGCAATCACAGCCAAACGTAGTTGGGCCGATACCATAGCCCCCCTCCCCCCTCCATTTACCTGTCCTTTTGCGGCCTCAAATTTGCTTAATTAATGTATTCCCTCTGCTTCTTCTCTTTTTGTGTTTTGTTTTTCTACCCTTTGTACCTTTTGGTTTTATAATTGTTGCGCGTGCCACCCGCAGAGTACTGAAAATTATCACGCATACGCCGTGTTGCAGCATTCGCTCAATTTGATTACACAAGTTACGTTTACATTTAAATACCCGCGGGAGGGTATTCAAATTATGTAACGAATTGTGTAACACAGATCTCACATAAAGTATGTGTCTACATACATTTGATCAGAGAAAAAAGGATATAGTTTTAAACTCGATTAGAAGAAAAAAACACATGTTTTTATATATATTTGTATATTTGCATATACTTTGAACTGAGTTTGTGTCAGTTTTTTATCTGGAAATGCAATTACTCCAATCTTTCTAAGATATGTAGCAAGCGATTTGAACAATTTGTTTAATAAATTTGTATTTATTTCCCGCCTGCGTCGTGCTGCTTTTATCTTTTATTCTATTTTAAATACTACCCAATATGTATCCTGTATTAAATAGCGATTTCCAATAGTATTTGATCATATTTGATCAGATTAATAATATATATATATATTTATATATTTCAAGCTGCGGTTCTGGGAATTATTTCTTAAATGGAAAGGCTATTACTATACTATTTCGAATTTTGTTTTTTTGGTAAATTTTATTCACTTGATTCATGCTGCTTTTTATTAATATTCTATATTTTATAGTACCCCAATACTGAAAACAAATTATAAATATAAATTTGATCAGAGCGAAAAATATACATCTGTATATATTTTAAGCTGTGTTTCCGTGAATTTCTTAACTGGAAATGCTATTAGTGCAAAACTTATACGAAAAGTGGTAACTATAAGAACTATTTATACTTTTAATTTCCACAGCTCGATCATAAGCAATCGAAAAAATAGAAACTATAATTTCACACCGTGGCCATATTTGTGCAAGCGTATTTGCACTTCGGCATTCGCGCCTCGAAGCTGACTGCTTCATCTCTGCCATATGATTACCCTAGATAAATACGCATATTGGAGCACTGGCTGATTGTCTGGCGGAGACGCCACAAAAGTTTGGCTGTTAATAAAATTGGCGTGGCGCACGTGGCGTATACGTAACAGCGTAATATGCCCACAGGGGCGAATTTATATATTGTGTGCGCTTGACAATCATTTGATTATTTTTGGTGGCTGGCATTAAACCACATTGAAGCTTACATCCATGCTCACATTTGACTTGATATGTATAAATAGTTGATTGTGGGTTCATTCGTGCTATTAACCTGTTCAACTTAATTTGCACTTTAAAATAATATCATTGTTTTCTTCTCTGTTGTTGTCTGATCTGTTAATGCAAATGTATTTTCATATTCGTCCCGATGCGTGGATGAGTGTGAGTGTGTCGACGTGTCCTTCTGCTGCTGACACAAGGGGCTTGGTCACAATTCAAGTAAATGGACTGAAGGCTTGAAGTAACTCTTTTTGGGTTTTCCATGTGATATGTACAGAAAGCAATTACAAGTTTCAGCTTTTCTCATGTGTTTTTTCTGTGTTGAGGAAACATGAATTTTTTATAAAAGAACTTGTTGCAAGTAACTGTACCTTGGAAACAATTTGTATTTATTTTTAAGCCTGAAATTAAACAGATTTAAGATGAATTTAAGTAGATTATACTCAAAGGATCTCCAGTGCCAGATGGCTGCTTTCATAGCTGGGCCACTTTGTGCTGGGATTTGAACCCGAAACTTAATAGCTTATTGTTTTAGTGACTTCTTGACTTAGTTAACTAATATGCTCAGCTCAGCTATGTTTAATGATTATCCACAAAAGTGTCGTTGTCAGGGCTTGCGGCTGCCACCACTCGGCTTCGTCTTGGCATAGTTATAATTGTTTTCTGAACTTATCCCACACTCGAATTGACAGCTTACAGACAGCCGAAACTCACACATGAGCATTTAAAGCCGCTTGTCAGTTCAAGCCCAAATTGTTTGCTGAAAACTTGGCCACATGTCGGTCCTCGACGGGGCTCACTCTTCCACAGGCTGGTCATTTAAAAGCAATATATCCCAGTCAACAAATTTCCATGGCAACTTTTGTGGCAGCCAACATCTGGGGAGCAGAGCGTGTATTTCTTGCTTTCCGAGGCTTCAATTGAATTAGTAATAGCAGTCAGTCCGGAAAACTTTCGCTTAGATGTTTGCTGATATAATTTCCTTGCTGGTATTTTTATGGTCTAGAACGAGCGTAGATAGTATCCGGAATTCTGTTTGCCTGTTCGCATTTTAATTGCCAACAAATGTGTTTGTCATTCTGCCGGTCCGTGCAGCTGTCGACAGACGAGCGTCTCTTTAATCTATCGCCGTCATCAGTCATGTTTACCAGTGCTTATATAAGGTGTTTTTACCGTTACCCCTAAACATATTTTTCTACTTTCGCCACATACCTGGCGTGTAATAATGTATTGCATTTCATTTGCGAAACTGCCGACTTGTCAATAGGTTGGGTAAATTGATATTTATGTGCTCAGCGACTTGACTCCGAATTGTTTAGCCTGTTTTTCGATGCCCTGTACACATGCAATGTCTAAAAAGGGGCATTACAATAAGAGGAAGGCGTCTTTCATATATGGATAATGGATAATAATGGCCGAGTCTCGGGCAGTATACAAATAAGGGACACTTTTACAAAAATATAATAACTGAAATACATGTACTTTAAAACGGCAAACCTATCGCTGGTATATTTGATCGATATTTTGATATCTCGATATTTTCATATCAGTTTGTGGTTAACGATAGTTTGATGTATTTTGAAATGCCGAAACTCGCTTTTATGAATTTTGAAGTCACATCAAAGCACTCACGATGTTTATTATTGAGACCTTTCGATAACTAATTGTATTTATCGATCTTTTACTATTATTAGTTAGTTACTTTTTTTGGTTTTTATATTTTGGAAAATAATTAAAATATCGATACTTTGAGTGCGACCATTTGCAAATGTTTTAAGTCTCAAAATATTTCCAATTTTTTTTATAAATTGTTAAATACTGTTAAGAATATAGTTGAAGTAAGCTAACGACTATCGAAATTGTAAAGTTCGATCAATATCGATAATTTTAAGGCAATTTCTACACGTACTGGGTACTGGGTATCTCTAAGTCGCACACCTTCTACATGCGCCTCAATGCGAATTCTTTTTTGGCCTTTAGGGCCGTTAACTTAAAGGTTCAACTGATTTATGTGTAACTAGGCCTTTTAATGCCGGCACGCTCAATCTTCTTCTTGTAAGTCCTTTTGTGACATTTATTTTCTTTGGGCTGGTTTCAGCTCTTTGCTGTGATTCGGCACTAAAAATCACATATCTTAAGCACTTATGACGCCCAAACTCTGTGTCTCAGCGAACTTTAAAGTCAGCCAATTGTGGTGCTTTCTTTATATTTTTTTCTTGTTTAATTATTTTCAGTTTCCGTTTTCAGTGTGCATGCACTCCATTTTCATTTTCCACTATAATTTGCGCTTTATTCAATTTTTGTCGCTTCTTTTGCTCGATTTTCCATTGTTTGCAGCGTTATTAATTTGATGTGATTAATGCGGCAATATATGAACAATGCATGCTTACATCTTAAAGCATTTTCCTCATCATTTAAATGGCATTTAATCTGAAATTTTTGTATTACACGTAATTTTCGAGTGGCTCTTTAAAGCCCTCAAATTAATTTGTCATATTACGCTGATTAATGCTAACGCCAGTTATTAATGACCCTCCATAAGAGGCGCAGGCTCAGCTTTAAATTGCTCAATTATGCCCACAGCTCTTGAAGGTCCTCTCATATATCTCATCTGACGGCCAGACCAAACGGGCAACTTAATGAAGTGATTGCATAATTACGCTGCAGATGGGTATAACAATAGAATGTGGGATAGATTCATGTTGCGTATAGGCCGAGCCATAATCAAAAACTTTGAAATCCTGATTCAATGCTAAAATCATACTGATTCTTAAACAAGTTTTTATACCCCCTTATTGAAAATGAAAATTAAAGGAGTAAAATGTTTTTGTGAAAATATATGTAACAGGCAGAAGCATCTTCGTCCCCATAAGGTATATGAAACATAGGTTCCACTTGGGCCCGAGCAGTACTAGTTTTTTTCCAATAAACGATAGCTTACCCCGTTTTCAATCGATAAAAATCGATATCGAATACTGTTTTCGTGCGATGTGGTTTTACGATAAAATTTGGCTTAACTCTATTTGAGTATTTTTAAAGACTACTCTCGACTTTTTTAGAAGAGTCTTGACTATTGACAATTTCGATTCACTTATTCAGAAATTTTAATGGCATCTACCATTAGAACCATCTCTTTAATAGTTCGTTTCACGTATTTTTCCTATTTTAACAAACATAAATAGTTTTTCTTCAAAAGTTTTTAAGCTTATACCTAATGCACTTCACAGAATTTAGTCTCCCTTAACATTGCCAAATTGAATCTATCTTCATTTTTTTTAGGCTTTCAATTTATTTAATCAGTTTCAATTTAATTTTATTATTATTTACATATTTTATCTGTTTTATACATTTTTTAAATTTTAATTTTAATTCAACTTTTTTAGCTCATCATTTTATTAATTCTGAGATTTTTATTTGTCAGAATAATTTGGAAAATGTTGTGCTACATTTTCTACTTAGTTTATGGATCTTACTTATATTCCAGAAATGTGCAAGTAGCAAATTTCCATTTCTTTCAAATTAATTACAATTTATTTACATAAGCTGTATCTCTGGAACAAAGCGTATTTAACTTGGATATGTTGACTAAGATAAATGCTATTAACTCTTTTTAGAGCACAATATTAAGAAATATAAGGTACTAGAATATATATAAATATAACAGAAAGCATAATAATTGAATTGTGTTAACAGATTTATTAAAATGTCATCGCATGTCATGCTCTGTTTTTGTTACTCAACGTGGAATATTTGCTCGCATATCTGGATAATTCGCTTGAGCAATCATCGAAATTCAATTACAGTTTCCATTTGCATATGGCATCAGCCAGTCAGTCGGTGTGCCATGTTTGTTTTGTTTTTTTTCTTTTAATATTGATATGGCGTAAATAGGAAATTAAATAAATGCAAAAAGATAAACGCGTGCAGGCTGTCGCAAAGTTGAGCTGAAAGGACTCTAGACCTGGCTAAAGAACTCGTGCGGGCCGTTGCCCAAGCCAAGTCAAAAAGGAAAGAGGAAGTTTGTCTTTCGCAGGCCGAAGACTTAATACGCTTACAGAAGCTAAATAATAGGGTAGTCTGATTTGATATTGTTTGGCATGTGAGTGAGTAGAGTAGCGAAGTTCATTATAGCTGAAGAGATATTTAAAAAACAGAATAGTTTTCCATTAAAAAGTTCGTCCTTTGACTTATTTTTCCTAGAAATCTATATGATACATGTTGATGAGATGCTGCTCATATGTAAGGAGCCAGGCAAAAATTTTAAATTTCCTGTTTTGTCAAGATATATAAAGCCTAAAAGGACATCGTATGCATGAATTTTACTTTTTACCGATTGTTCCTATTGCAGTTATATGATATCGTGTCCTCATTCCGACTTATGCAAGTTTTAAAATGAAAACTGAGAGACTAGTTTGATGCTAGCCGAACAGATGCATATGGCTTTGTCTGCACGGCTGTTAATTTTGATGAAGAATGTATATATTATATATAAGATGGGGTGCGGAGCTGTTCCCTGATATGCTTTACACTTTACATGACATATTTATAATACCCTTTAAAAGGGTGTAAGAATCAAAGCCACTGCCTCTGCATGTCGATGCGAATGAGAATGTGAATGAGGATGAGGATGTGAATGAGTTTGAATATGAGACTCAGCGCATTGACAGGCTGTCAATCGATGACATGCAACATGGCAAATGGAGCTACATGAAAACCAGGCTATGGCGACTCAATCTGCTGATGTGGATAATGTGCCGGCTACGTGCGTAATTTTAGTGCCCTGATTTGAATCAAAGCAGGTGACTTTGTCCCTCCTCTGTGTATGCGTGTGTGTGTGTGCTGACAGGACGTTAAATAGATGCTACTCTAAGATAAGCTAAGGCATGAGTTGCTGTTGAGTCTTTGGTTAATGTATTGACTGCTTTGGCTTTTAGCTGTGAGTTTTCCTTTTCATTTGTTTAGCTGTGATAAATGAATTTGCCTGCTTGACCGTCTCTTTTCGAACAATTGGTCGCTAATGTCAATGCTGAAGTTGCCAGCAGTTAATTTTGATAGTGTGTTGAGGTTAAAGTTTGCGAAAACATTAATCTTTTATGCACGATATCCATCAATTACAGTAACTTTTTCCAACCTGCCCGCCGCACTCTCGCCCCGCCGAACAACTTCAGCTTCAATAATCCATACAACATCATTGACGTCAGGACCCGCTGGATGACTGGGTTGTTTCTTATAAATAGTTGAGCATCGCTTTTGCCACCTGCATTAACAAAGCTATTTTTTCTACACTGACCAACATAATTTTCTTTACATAACCCTGACCCCCCCTCTCTCTCTCACTATCTCTGCTCCCTCCTTGCGCTTGCTTTCAATTCGCATTGCCCCCGTTTCCTTTCTTAGGTACTTTTTGTGGTTCCTGGAGCCACTTGGCACCACCCAACGAGTTGATGATTAACTTGGCTCATTTATCATAAAATCATTGCCCCAGAACGAGCGATGGGCGTGCCCTGCACCGCCCACTCGCTGACCACAAATGCTATAAATAATGCACTAAAATTGCAAAAGATACAACAAATATATTCAAAACAAATTTATGCGCAGAAAAAGATGTTGTATCTGTATCTTTGTATCTGTTATTCAATTTTTTTTATGCCCTTATACACAACTTGAGCTCGTTGTGTGGTCTTTTTTCTTTTGCCGGTTTTTCATGGTTTGCCCTCTGATTTCATTTAGTGAGCCACATTTATCTCCTAGCTTACAAATAGGGAACAAAAAAAGCTTCTAATTTACATAAGCTCTTCGTTTTAATGGGCGCAGTTCAGGACACAAAATTGTTTGTCCTATTTATTTTAATTTCACTGAAGTTTGTGCAGGTACGGCTTTTGAAGGATATATTATTTGTATAGTTAGTACATTACAGTTTTTCATGTATACGAGCATTGCTGCTCAACATCAAAAGCCAAAAATGTACGGGAACAATGAGTTTTCATGTCTGTCGTTGCTTAACGCTCGAAAGATATTTTGAACTATCTCACACACAAGCGTGAAATATGCGCGGTATACGGTATTAGTTATATATTTATTCGTGTTTTCATTCGTTCGGTTACATGCTGATAAAAATTATGTGGGAAAACTTTATTTGTTAATTAAATCTACAAAAATCGGCGATATTTCAATGGAAAATATACTACAATTATTTCGGGTAACACAACCGTATTCGAATTTTTGGGAATATTTGGTAGATCCATTTGGTAAATTCATCTCCATTTTCAGAATATGAATGGAAAACTCGTTTTTTTTTGTAGAAATAGAAATTCGAAACATTAATATTTTATTAAACATATATTTTTGAATATTTATAAAATTTTATCAAATTTACTTTAGCACATTCAATTTCCTTTGAAATAATTTGTAAGTTTTTAACATTTATCTTAGGCCTTAGTAGATCATTAAAACGTTGTCCTATTTTTTCATATTCTCTGCCTTCTCTTCAACTGCTTGTGATTAAGTGCCTTTTATTTATGGGCTAATGGTCTATTGACATTGACCGCCAAGTGGATAAGGATATTTCCTGCAAATTGCAGTCGTCCCACAGAGCTATAGAAATATGTCGGGCCCAGTTCAGCTCATCTTAGCTCATCACGTTTGTTCCGTTCAGCTTTGTCTATAGTCGGCACGTGGTGGTTAATTCACTTAGTTGTCCCTTCGCCGGAACCTGCTGCGTCCTTGCTTCTTGTTTGAGTGTGTATTCGGCCTGAATTATGTTGACAATAAAGCTCAAGCTGCTCGTAGTCAAGTCAGGCCCCGCCTACCGCCCAGCAGCATTGCGTGATTTTGCCAATTAGCCAGCGTGGACTCAAAAATGAACAGCTCTGCATGCTGGCATTCTTTTTGGCCAGCACCCAGCAGTTACTCAAATCCCTTATCAATTTTGTGTGCCGCACAGCTGGGCAGCGGGGGCGGCACACACGAAGCCAAAGTCAAAGCGTGGCGCCACAAACAATGCAACAGCAATTCCACAACAGATTTAGAATCAGGCATTTGTTTCCTTCTTTTTTTGTTATGCCTTTTCCTACGCTGAACCTATTTATATTGGAGTAGAAAGGGTATAATGTGCTTGTGCAAATGTATACATTGATTGGAAAACGAAACTAGACGCTTTTAAAGCACATCTTAAAGAGAGTAAATAGGAGCTAGACAGGAAATCTGGTAAGCTAATAATATAGTATATGGTATATAAAGAATAGTTCACTTATATATATTGGTTTTCCACCACTTTTCTCCTTAAAATTAGTTGTTGGCGCCTTGTATATACAGTATTGTATGCCATATTAAAGCCCTGAAAATCTCATTAACATCGGAAAATAAGCACCGAAGAATGCAAGGCCGTATTCAGCGTAGTTTGTGGCTTATGGAAAAAGAATCTAAGATCGGACAATAAAAACCGAAGTTGTTTCAGGTCGTATTTTCCATAATGCCGGTCTTAGATAAGAAAAAACACTGGCGCAGCATAAAGATCGGACAATATAGCCCGAAGTTATTTAAGGTCGTATGCAACATAGTATGGTGCTCAGGAAAGAAGAGGGAGGGGAGCTTGCTATCTTGTAGGGTATCTATTAGTCGGGCCTGAACACCCGTACGTATTTTTATTTATTTTTTGGTTAAAAGCCCGCGTTGGGGAACAGCACAAGCGACGACACCGAGCAATTTATCGCGAAATTTCAAATTGAAATTCGTTGCATTTTTCAAACAGCCTCCAGCCGCTGACAGATTCCCCGCAAGCAAAAAAGTTGGCTGGGTGAGGGAGGGTGGAGGGGGGGGGGTTGGGCCGTAGGCAGCGCTGAAATACTCTTGTAAAACAAACCGTAAATCATTGCACCTAGGGGAATAATGTGTCACAGTTAACCAATCTGTAATAAATTTCGGCTTAAGGTAACAACATCAATATGGCATGTAAATGGAATAAATTTTGGTAAAACATTGGAATAACATTAGGCTGAAGTAACAATGCGGGGGTTAAGAGTGTATCACATTTATTATTAATCACCCTTTTTACTTATTGCTGGAAAATAATATGATAATGGAATATAACAATTATAATAATAACAATAATATTTTGCACATTGAAGATATTTATTTTCTTTATTACGAATATTTCTGGAGAATTTTTAAAATAATTTAGAATTAAATATTGATATGATAAACTGTCAAAGTATATACTGTAGATCCATATTGTGATTCTCAGCCTCTAGTTTTATTAACTTTTCCAGCCAGATATGATTTTGTAGTTATCGCATCTGGCATCTCAGTCTTTGACACGTTTAATACGAAAGTCAATTTTAATATTTTCCACTTCACTTAAAATTTTCACATTATTTTTCATGTTGTTGGTTTTGTATTTGCTTTCCACTTGGTTGCATTGTTAACAATATTACGATAATACCCTTACCCTCTTCATGGGGTAGGTCAGGATGTGCTATGCGTACGTGCATAGATGGGAATGTTTTTTTGGGAGTTAAAATTTGGATGCTTTGTTTTTTTGGGCCATCCGGCTGGCGGGAATGTGAATCATCCGACCCGAACTTGATTCATGCTGTTGTAAGCTGCTTTGCAGCTGTTTCATAACCATTGCGGACAAATGGGTTTTGTGTCAACGTTATCCATTAAGTCACTAAAAGGATCAATGGGAACCAAACAGTGTGCGGCACTCAAAATATTGCAGTTTATTCAATTAAAATGGCAAATTTAACGCACTTTTGCAGCTGGTTTCGAGAAGCGGACGTTGCGTGAATCGATTAGGTTATAAACAATTTTTGGGGGTATAAACAATTCGGTGTCTGCGGCTGGCTGCCAATAAAAGCGAAATATTTACACAAAGTTGCGTAGTGCAAAGGCAACAAAGTAAAAAAAAATAAAGCAAAAGCAACCACATGAAATCAATTAAAATATTTGCAAACAGCACGCAGCACATAAAACTTGGTCTAGAAATTGTAGAACTTGAGCGTTAAAAGTAATTGAATGTGACTATAAAAATAGCGCATACGACGCGTGGGCCAAATGGGGGAGAGAGTATAAAAAATTGATAGAATAGGACGCGCTCGACTTGGCAATATGCTGTATGAAGCTGTAAGACATAGCAGACAGTACAATTTCCCTCTAATCGAAGGAGAGAGATATGCTAGGGTCTCATAACGCTTTTCTATCGCCTTTTTATCCTTCCCCTGAAACAGTGCCACTTGAGCTGACTTTTTGTTTGAATATTGTTTTTTTTTCTGCTTGAAGATGGCTAAAGGGGCGATATTAAGGTATTTAAAGTAACTCTCTCCATCCCATATGCCCTACCTACAGCTGGTACAGGGTATGGGAAAATGATCAAAATAATTGAAATAGAGTACGTATGCTAAGTGGCGCTTGTTTATCTGGAAAGCCTCGTGAAAACAAACAAACAAACAGACGCCAATTGAAAATGTGCCACTGTACATCAATCGGGCAATGGTACATCAAAAGTGGAATAAAAGTAAAAAATTAATTAAATGTACGTGCAGCGGCAATGTGGCAAAGCATTTGAGTGAATTTTCACAGATTTTCATTTCGTTCATATTACGCAGCAACAACAGCAAATGAAGCAAATGAAGCAACTGAAGCAATTGCGCTGTAATGGAAACCACTCGAAGGCATTTCAAATATTTGCCAAATAATTAATCACGCCATGTCATGGCCCGGGCACGGAGACGCCTACGTCAGCCACAGTCAGGGGCCCGGCTGCCTGTGCGCCAATTGAAATGCTAATGCCAATGTCTGTTGGCCACTGATAATATGAGCTGCGACGAGTCGCACTTTTGGGGGCACAACCTCCAAAAAGCATTTTGCAGATTATGATAAATATACTTTTTTAAATAAAGCCGACAGCTGAAGTTGTCTGCACATGATTCGCTGCCTCTCCCCCTTTCTCTCTCTCTCTCTCTCTATCTGATGATGAATTCTGTTCTTGTATTCAAAGTGAGTAAGCTTTGTTTTTGACAGACAGCACTCGACAAAAGCAGCTTCCATATTTGAGTGCTACTCGTAAACTTATTACAGATTGCTCAGATCTCAACTAAAATATGAAGTTAGGGCTGCATAAAAGCGAATTGTAAGTTTGCAAAACTGTCTTTCATGTCTCAAGTTTTGTTAAGTTGTCCAAGCGAACCCCATCAGACCTATTATAATCCTATCTTTTCTATAGTCGTATCTGTAAATCTCATTTAAACTTAACCCAGACTGCGGTCATCTTAAAAAACCTTTTTTAATCGATTCTGCCCAACCTCATTAACCTGAAAATTCCTAAAACTATATAGGGTTGAAAAAAAGCAGACTTTGCACTTGACCTTAAACATTTTAAAACTTTTTACTAATTTCTTTTAATTTAAAGATCCACTTTATTTTAATAATTTATTTTTGTTACATTCTATACCTATAATATATTTTATTTTTAAGTAAATAGTTAAAGGATAAATAAGCTATCAATTGACTATGGCCTTCGGATAAGACAATGCTATAGATTTGAACCAGGGTCCTTCTTAATCAGTTGCCCGCATGCCTGAGCATTTATTATTTTGTATATATAAGTCTGACAATATTTTACAATTACTTGGATTAATTTTTGTGTAAACTAAAATTTTCTGTAGGTGTACCCAATTTTGGGCTCAAATCGAATGCATAGTTGAGTCTAAGAGCACGCATTATAATTCTCGGCGAAGCAGTCGCATGTACATGCGCCGCGACAGTCGCAGATGGGTATGTAGAGGAACTCGCTGTCTTTCCAGAAATCGACCAGCTTCTGGCAGGAGTTCTTCTTGTAGTCCTCTTTGATTTTCTCCAATTCATTTTTTCTGGCGCAATCACAAAAGTAGTCGGCTTCAAGAATCCTGTCGAGACCGCCGCAACAGACATCTCGGACCAGCCTGTCAATGGGATTGGCACGTGCGCCGAGACATTTTCTGGGCACCGCTCTCATGCGAATCTTGTGTGTACGCTTCATGTCCACATCCAGGACAACGGTGGATGTCAGCTGTGGATTGAAGACGCGCTTGCGACGCGCATTGTCCACATATATCTCGTAGTGGACAATATTCGAATCGTCATGCAGATACCACTCAATGGACATGCAACTGCTGCTTATCGGCGCCACATGGGTGATGGTTATGGGAAAGCTCTTGGTCGCCGGCGGTGGATACTCCTTGGTGCCATGCAGCCGGTTCTGTATCGTGTCGCGTGTTGCTGTGATCGAATTGATGTCCATTAGCAGGTTCTTCAGGTGCATTTTCAGCTCCAGTCGCTGCTTGCCCTCCGGCGTTTTCAGAAACGCGGCCTGTCTGAGGGCACGCCTCACGGCGATGCAGTGGCAGCAACAACAATCCTTTGTGTAGCGCTCACAGCCATCCGAGAACAGATCCGTCATGGACAGTTTTACCAGGGCGCTCTCACTCGATTCAGCTGGCGCTTTTGGCTCCGGCTCAGGTGCAGGCTTCGGCTCCGGTTCAGGCTCAGGTGCAGACAGGGACTTGCCTGCCGTGCTACCTCTGGGACTTTTGAGCGCACTTTTCGCAGATGCCGTTGATGAGCGCCGGGAAGAAGACTTGGATCCAGACGGGGACCGAGACCGTGTCGGTATACCAGGTGCATCCGGCAAAACTATGCTCACCCTCTTAGACATTTCACCCTCTTAGACTTTTACGAAAAGAAAATAACGAATCTTGTGTTTGAAATAAAAAAAAAAACTGCTCCAATGTAGACGAATAGCTCAACAAAATTTAGAGAAAATAGTTATTGAGTTAACTAGAATTCGAAATGCTCACAAAAGGATTTTATTTTCAACTCTAGCAGAAGTTTAAGAAGTCAAGTAGATTCAGCGTGGGTTTGAAGAGATCCTGAATAATCATTTATAAACTTAATTAAATTATATTTGAAAGGTGGATTGGGTGGCAATCTATGCAGAAGTTGGGCATAAGATAGATAGATAGATAAATATTTAAATATTCTCTAGGTATGATTTATGTACCAAGTAAAGATTATACAAATTATTTACAATTTGTTATGATAAATTCATAACTTAAGTATTTTGTAGGCTGAATAATATTCCTGCTTATGCAGCACTTACTAGTTCAGTTACAAGTTCACTTCAAGAACTCACAAGTTCATTAACAAGTTCAGTTAATGAACTTCTTAATTGTATTCATGCTGAAAAGCTGGCAACACCCATAACAAAAAGTTCTTTAGAAGACAAAACATTTTTAAAGCAAGGTCACAATATTTTTGCATTTTAATTTAGTTTAATGCACAATGAGGGAGTGCGGCGTTGCCAGACGGCTTTAAGTATGTAGTTAGGTTGACTGTGCCTCATTACCTTCTGCAATTACGTTCAGTTCATATTTGAATCCATAAATTGCTAAGCGTGTATGTATTTTCGACTTAAGCTTTGTTTTTGAGCTCATTTCACTTTCACTCTTATCGAGCTTTACGACTTTGTGTGTACTCTCGCTATATACGATTTTTTTTTGGCCGTAGTGAAATACAAACAAACGGCGGCATTTCTTGCTAAATCGATGTGCGTACGCAGAGTCATTTGCAATCATCTTCAATCATCTTCAATCATAACGAATGGCAACGTTTTATGACCTGCAATGGATGACCCAGCCGGAGCTTCCGCCTGCTTCGAGTCCGTGTCTGTTGTGCCTTGACTTGTCTGCCATTGATTCAGCTTTGGGCCCCCGGGGCAGTCGAGACGTGTAACTTTGTCAATATTTATGTTCACGGCTCGGAGCAAGAGAGGCAAATGGAACGTCATGAAAATTTGCATAATATTTGAGGCAGGCGGCCATTGGGGCAGGGCAGCGGCGCATACGAAATGAGCAGCGACCACCTTTTTTTCTTCTGCTCTTTATAAATGGCAAGCATTTTTTCGACTCTAATTAAAATAGCTTAGAACGCGTTGCATAATGGGCGGGCCATTAGTCTGAGTTTGACATGGGCTTGGACTTGGAGTTGGTTACTTATGAGTTAAAAACAAAAACAAAAAATAAAATTCTCAATGTTTCCACTTGCGCTTTTCAACGGGGCCAAAAGTTCAGCTTGGCTGCGCAAACGTGGCGTATGATTAACACGCTTGCCACATTACACATACGCCCGGTCGCCTTATCCCTCTGTTGCTGTGCAGCTTACAAGCAAAAACCTGACAGAGAACAAGTGTGAGTTCGTGTGTGCATTAAATTATGTTTGCTTTATGATTTATCTAACACATACTCATAAGAATGTTGAGCATGTACTGAACGCCATTCCAACAATATGTTTTATCCGCCTTTGTCTGCGCTTAGTCCTCAGTCTTAAGCGGGGCCCGTACTGCCGTAGGCACCACGGGGCGCTCTGACAACGGGGTGCCTGGCAGCCAGTCAGCCAGTCAGGCAGGCAGGCAGTCAGGCATTTTAATAGACTTTCCCTCTGACAAATGTAATTGCGTTCAAAAAGCAGACGCCGGTTGCTATCTGAGCTCAGCGCAGGCAGCAAAAGTCGACCCATACTTCAGGACACAACAGGCTTTAATCATAAATAAATACGCGTGAATATAACGATGGCAGCCGCAAAACAAACCCAAATAGAATAAAAAATTGTCACGCGAATGACGCGAACGTCAGCTACGATGAGGAAATTATATATAAAGAGCTTCTGGAATGCGTTTCTATCAAGCTTAAATGCTGGAAGAGATTCCAATATTATTCGTTGTATTTTACATGTTTTTAAAGAGTGTCGAAATTTCTTTATATATTGCTTGAGCATATTTAAATACTATTAAAATATTATTTGATATTATTATTTAGTATTAAGCATATGTTGTCTTATTTTCGTGGAAATCATTTTATGAACTATTTTTTTACATTTTGTTTACTTAAAAATTGAAGGACATTCGCTTTAAAGGAGCTATAAAATTATTTAAGAGTGTATTCTTAAGATACCTTAAATAAGTTTTGGCTAAAACTTAAAGCATAAGGCCTAATTTCTTAAGCTGGAAGAATATTTATTTATTTCTTTGAGCACATAGAGAAAACGATTAATACCAAACTTTGAATGTCCCCAAAATTAATAAAAATTGTCTGTCCGGCACTAACTATATTTGAATTGGCTTTCGTCCGCAGCTCATATGGCCGAATCGCTTTAAATTTGTCCACTGATTTACGTTTTTTCAGCAGTATATTTAAAACTTTTAAAAAAATTTAAAACTTTTTCCGGTCGCCTAGCAGGTCTTTCCCCGTGGCAACTTGCTGAAATTGTTTAAAAAATGCAATTAAATTGATTGAGGTCAACAGGAGCTGAGTACCTAAGCCGCGGGGCTAGTCCCACAAGTTAAATTATTTTTCTTTAATAATATTATTTTTGTTGTTTTTTTTTTATTCATTTTATTTTGACAGTTATATTAAAGAGCTTTTGTTTGGTATTTGTTGCTTCCCTCTTGCTGGAAAATTGATGTGTTTCTGGTATTTTCCTCAAACTTATCTCGTCGCCTCTGCTGACGCCTGTTGTGTGGCACTTTCAGTTGTTTGACTTCAGACATTTAGCTTTTGTCCTGCCGCAGCTACTTCCGTTTCGGCTGTCGTTTCCGTTTGTCTATCAGCGGATGGCCGCAGGAAGTTGGCGCCTAATTCAAAACTTTGTGCCGTCGAGAGACAAGTTTAAGGCAAAGCGCAAAAAAATCGTCAGGCATATTTCACAAGTTTTAAGGATCTTGCCTAATTGCCTAACGCCCGAAGCGACCAATAAAACTTGAAGCAGAAGTGGGTAACAACTTTAAGTTCGCTCGCTGTCTAAATGCGAAGTATAATTAATATTGCGGAAGCTTTACACTCAGCTCGTTTTCGCCGGAAGTCACATTTCACATTTCACATCTCTTCCAGCAGAGCACACAACACACATAAAATACATACTGGTGTTGGGCTGTCGACACTTGGGCCAGCATATTGCCCATAGGTCTGTCATTAAACATGAAGCTCCCATTGGCAATGCGAGGGTTACGAGCTTGTAGTCTCGTATTTACTGACCCGGGCCGGGTCGGTGCCACAGCTAATTGCACTTAAATTTCTGTGTGCTTGACTCCTTTATGTAGTTGCCACAAATGTTATGAATGTGGGTCGTTTAAGTGCCATGTCAATTGACTGAAAAGTCAATCGTCAGGCATTGTTGGCCACATGGCGCCCAACGTAGGGGCACATAACATGACAATAAGTTTTTACGACCGCCGACTGGAAGACACACATATACTATTAAATTTTATAAATCTTTTCAGATTTAGTAATTTTTATCAGAGCCCAAACCGATATAAGCCCAAAAAGGGATGCATAAAATGTGTGAGACAATGCGCAGACTTTATTTTTTTTTTTTTATTTATATAAACTAAGTTGAAACTACATGATAAGTGGATATCAGCAATGGCTGCCAGGGCCTTCAGCTAGACAATAGTATGCGCAGACTTTAATGCAATGAAATATATAGATTTTAAATATGTAATTTATGGCATATGAAAACGGTGAGAAATCTTGGTGCATATGGCACCCAACGTGCCGCACATAAAATACCAAAACCATTTTATGACTTTAAGCTAGAAGCAGCACACATGCTGTTAAACTTTTTTTATATGCTTTGCTCAGAAATTGTGATTTTTTACTAGAATTTAAAAGGTTGTTTTTTTGTCAAGTGTTGATGCCAGAAAATTCAAGACCATGCTAGAAATTGAATAGCTTAATTTTGTACATATAATATTAGGTTATCAATTACTTTAATTTCTCAATTTACTGAGTGCTATAATCCAGTGTTTTTTTTATTTAAAATTTGTTCAAGCAGCAGCCCTTCAGCTGGTTTGTCTCTCTCTCTCTCTCTGTTGCGGGCCTCTGCTTTGTTAAATCTTTCAATTATTTGTGGAACGAATGGTGGCAATCCGACGTCCACTTGCCATGCACAGCTCAATAATTTCAAGAAGCCGTCCAATAAATACTTGATTTTATGGCAAACAAATGCAAGGCCCATCAAATGCTCTAGACACACCTGACCGCATAGTTGAGTTGAGTTGAGTTGAGTTGAGTTGGGAATCCCACAAGGCCTCCAGAGTGCCATATAAGTGGGCACTGAAATTACGCGTACTTGAAGGTAAAGCTGCTTATAGATAGCCAGAGAGTAGCTATAAATAGCTAAATGGCCTCAAAAAGATTTTGTTCGATTTGCCAACAATTTGCTCGACCCTCTTAGCCAATGAATAAATAACACGCGTACGCAGCGTGGACCGCAAAGGATAGCCGCAGTTAGCTCGAAATCAATTGCATCAAAACAAGTGACGCCTTCAAAACAAACTAATATTGAATTGAAATTGAAACGACACAGGCAAAGGAACGCCCACACACACAGCCAGACACAGCCCTACCCATCCAGACACATATCCGATTCCAGATCTACAACAGATGCGTTGCGGCTGCGATTGCGGTTGGGCTAAAGACGACTGATTGCGATTTGAAAGTCTTTGAATTTGCCCGAATGAATTCGTATTAGTTCCCAAAGCGTTTCACAGGTCTCCCCCAATGCCCCTTGCATTGCCAGCTGCTTCACTGTGTCTGTACGCACTGTATCTCCGTCTTACTGCAAGAACTTAAAAAAAAAAATAATAACAAAAGAATGTCAATACACGGAAAACGGAATAAATGAATCCCTTGCACCAACTGAGCAAAAGCCAGGGCTCAAAGTGAGCTATATGACGCTTCGGTTGCACAAAGGACGAAAAAATGTTCGTGTCGTAATATTAAATTGCATTTGGCATGTATGAGTTCTTATAAGCAAGAGCTTTGCTATAATTTTTCCCTTCTACAGCTTGTACAGAAATATGACAATTAAATTCATAATACGCAGCTTATATTTGCTAGGATGAACCAAATTTCGCATAGTTTTCGCATATAATTCGCAAGCGGTTCAAGCGTGAACCGGTTCATGTTCATGCCAAGGCAAAAACTGCATGTTTGTGCAGAAATTAAAAAAGATTTTAACGAATACAAAAACACACAAAATCCGGCACAAATTAAATGTATGCATTGCTTTTACCCTTTTGTTTTTATCTATTTATTACATAAAATATATGTAACTTTACGAAAGGCTTTAAGCAATTTGAATTAAAAGTCTGCTTCCGCATCTCATAAAAGCACACGTATTAAATGAACGACAAAACCGCAGCATAATTAAGCTATATACAAATTGTTAAATGTTACACATACGCCATGTTGTTTTCTCTTGCACAGAAAGCAACCTTAATCATTTTATTACAACGACTCAAACAACTATTTACTTTCGGTTTTTCGCTTTCTCTCTCTGCAGCATGGCAGCAACTGGCGCCAGTCAAAGGGCAAAGCCACACACAGCAACAGCAACGGCAAAAACAACAACAACAACAACAACAGCAACTGCAACAACAACAAAGACAGCAAATGTGGTCACAGCTAAAACAAAATGTGCAAAATAAAACACGCAACTGTGGCAGCAACAAAATTAACAACAACACGCAGCAGCAGCAACAACCACTCTACTAAAAACCTAAATGCCATAAACTGAATACCCTTGGCAAGAAGTGCAAAACTTGAACCAAAAAAGGCCAAAAAAGGAAACGGAACTGGCCCGAACGAGCATATAAAACGACACGCATACGGCGACAGCAGCCAACAGAGAGACAAGCCAAGACAAGACAAGAAAAGAGCGTCAGTCAATCACTCAGTCAGTCAGTCAGTCAGTCAGTCAGTCAGTGGGGCAACTGAGCAATGCCAAAAAACATGTTAGCGGCTCTAATGGACATGAGCCAGACGCTGGCGGCGAGCCTTGCCTATGCGCCGCTGGAGTCGAACGCGGCAGCCACTGCTGCTGCTGCCGTCCTGAATGTCAGCCAGCTCGGCAATACGAGTCAGCTGGATGGATCGTTGGCAACAGCGGCGGCAACAACAACAACAACGGTAACAACATCGACGAGCACGCATAATGCCAGCGGCGAGGAGTATCCGCAGTATGTGAAGGTTTTGGATCGCCCGGAGACCTATATTGTCACCGTGCTCTATACGCTCATCTTTATTGTGGGCGTGCTGGGCAATGGCACTTTGGTCATCATATTCTTTCGGCATCGCTCCATGCGCAACATACCCAACACGTAAGTGCTGCGATTATGGGCAACCCGTGGCGTTCACATCATCCACTCACCCCCCCCCCCCCCCCCCCCCCCCCCCCCCCCTAAAATATATATGCAGCATCCATATGCGTGTATAATCATGGCGTACACTTCATATACATATTTTTTGCCCAAAATGAACGTGCTGCGTGCCGCCCAGAAATAGCCTAAAAGAATTGCCACTCAACATTCATGGCGTTGAGTTATGAGATCTCTGATTTTATTGCCCCTTATTTTATATGCCAGTCCAGATCTTGTGGTCGGCTTCGGTCCACTAACTTCTTCTTGTTCTTGGGGTCAAAACAGCTGTCGATTTGTTTGACCAAGTTCTCAAGAAATGTTTCATAACTTTGCTGCAGCGGACAGCAGGCGGTGTCTTCGGTCAGCAATACTAAAGAAAATTTTTAAATTAAATATTCAATGAGGGGAAGTCGTTTAAGTCACATTGATTCAAGGAAATGAAAGATACTAATTTTATGGCTCAAGCAGCATCGATTACACAACTTGTATAATCGGTTGGTTCTAATAAAATACATCATATTATTATAAATATTATCATCATTATCATTTTCGTTGTCAGTGTTATTGTCATTGCCAATGTCATTGTCATTTTATTTGTCATTGTCATTACCAATCTCTTTATCATTATTATTTTATTTATCATTTTTAATGGGTTCAGGGTATATTGTATTTGTGCGAAAGCCAAATATATGTAACAGGCAGAAGGAAGCATCTCCGAAATCATTTTATTATAGAAGAAATACTCTCCTGCACTTACATTTTTAGAAAAGGTTAAAAGTTATAAGTTGTGTATATGTCATTAAAAGGGTACTTCATATTCTTGAAGGCTTAAACATACCTTAATCTTCAAAAGTTTGTTTAAGCTTGCTTTAAACATTACATTTGTGCTATTTAAGAAGTTAAATTTTGTGAAAAGCTTAAATGACATTTAATGCCTAACGCTCCTCTTAATTTCAACAAAACCAATCCAGCTCTGCAGTAGCTTTAGTCGAATGTTGAGCTTTGCTACGTTTAAACTCTTGCGAGGCACAAACAAAAAAACCTTATCAACTGAGTGCTGGTCCACACTGCGTATGCTTATTGCTTGTCAGGCAGATCCGATTGCGTTTACTTGATTCCACTGAATAGCCAGAGGATGACACTCGTATATTGACAGCTTTGTTTTGGAGCTGGCTTAACTGTTGCTAAGCTGTATTTGTATAAAAAAAATGCCAAATCGGGTTGGCAAAACAATGCAAAGCGAACAGCTGTCGACGCTTCTTATACTCTATTATGTTATGTTAGGATATATGGGTATGGTGTAAATGTAGGTAACAAGCAGAAGGAGGCATATTCGATCCCATAAAGCATAAATCTAATCTTCTTATTTACATATAAAGAGCCTTTCATAAAGACCGAAGAGAGCCGCATTGCTTGGAAGAAATTTTAAATGTTGGTTACAGTAGCTTGGCGCTGTATACAGGGTAGCTCCTAGTCGGTCACGCCCGACTAGAACACTTAGTTCTTTGATTGGGGCATATGCAAATGTTTATTAATTTGGAAACTTGTAGGAAACTTACAGCTTGTACAACTGTGTAACGTCTTGTGGCTTGTTTTTGGGGCGTCTGGTGGAAAATCTAAATAAATTGAAATGGAAATACAATCAAAAGTTTTCCTGTGAACACAGCCGGTGACAGAACTGGCATGGAATGCAAGGGATCGCAGAGGAGGGGCTTGGAACTGAGTAACAGTTGCGTAACAAGCATATTACAAATTGTCTTCACGCTTCGACTGTCAAAAAATATGTCATACTGAATACACGTTATTTCTGTGCACAAATTGACAAGTAATAGATAAAATATTCCAAGTGCAAATGTTGCAGTTGTGAGGCTCTGACTGTCTAATACTCGTGCAGAGTGCAAAAACAGCTTAAAACAAAATGCCCGACAAATTTATTTATATAGAATAAATAGAATAAACTATCCGGCGTCCCGGGTGAAAAAAAGACGTTGACTTCAAGAATTCCCAAACCAATTTAATTAATCAAAATTAAGTTTTAAATAACCAAATAAAAAATAGAAAATTGCTGCTAGATTTGAACCGGCGACAGCCCGTTTGATAGTTCGACAAGATTTTTCTGCGAAAGCTCATCAATAGTCTTCATAGATCTGCGTAATATATTTATCTCGTGATTTCAGGGCCGTGGTATACACGAAAAATTTACTCCAAAGTTCGAGTCCCAATCAACTCCATTGACTCTTCTGACAGCGTGAGCAAGTGTATAAAAATAAAGAAGAAATATACAAATAAAAATGCTAAAACTTGCATTTACTGCCAGGTGACAATTGAACTATTGTGAACTGATTGTAGCTTTTGGAAAGTCATGACATGCTGCAATTTGAGCCAATCAATGGACCAAGCTGCGCAAAAGTTTTTGCTTGATTTGCTGGTCTTTGTCCGTGTGTCTAGACAAGCGCCAATTGACACGAATCAGAACTACCAATTTGTGGGTCATAATGGTGCGCGTTTGGGAAAAATGTCTTAACCGTCGTCTGGCACCTCGATGGGGTTCAAGCGTGTCAATGCCAAAGCAATTTGTTAAATGAAGGCCACATTTGCCTTTTAACTGCGAACGGCGACATTTGGTTTTTTCTTGTCTGCTTTCCCAACTTGAGCTCTGTGAAATTAAACTCTATTCGATTTGCCAGTCGCTAGACAACACTTATGTATAAAGATGTTCCAGACTGGGCCTGGGGCTATGCGAAGTGTGTGCGGCTGGCATTTCGTGCAGACCCAAATCAAGAAGTCCACTTGTAAGTGTCCAAAAAGAAAAGCACAAAAGAAAATGTTGTACAGCAAAGTGCGCTTCAAATCGAGTGCTTTCCATGTGAATGCACAACGGATGACAGGAACCGAACAGGCACCATTTCCATTCACGTTCCCATTCACATTCCGATATCGATAACAATACCAATTCTGTTCCAAATTCAATCCCAGTGCAACCAAGCAGCAAATTTGGCACGTTTAACTGTGTCTACACTCACACATTCCATTTCTTTTCACGTTCACAAAACTTTAAGGTCTGCTGAATCGATACGATGGTAAGTCACAAGCGTTGGGTCACACTTTTGGGTCAGATTATACTTAACTATATTTTGAAGACAATAGAAATCAGAAATGTTGAAAGCTAGAGATACCCTTTTTATAAATGGACGTTTGCTAGAGGTCTCCCTTGATAGTTTCAATTCGCACAATTTATCCTCAATTCCACAAAATCGACACAAATCGGTTTTACAAGATGCTTAAAGCATAGCTCAAATATAATAAGAGCTTGAGATATTAAATTTGGTGTGTAAGAATAAGAAATTCTTACATTTTTGAATAGCCTGCCCAAATTTTCCCGATTATGAAAATAAGTTTTAAAAAGTTCTAAAAGGAAGCTTAACCTCTATCAGTTTGTTGAACAATAATCTATCGACAACCGATTATCTATCGATAACCGATAATCTCATCAATTTATCGATATTATACATATCATTTCTGTTAATCATTTAATTAATTATCTCCTGATGCATTGCAGTTATATACTCTCACTGGCGCTGGCCGATCTGCTGGTCATTTTGGTCTGTGTCCCGGTGGCCACAATAGTCTATACCCAGGAGAGTTGGCCCTTTGAGCGTAACATGTGCCGCATAACCGAATTCTTCAAGGACATTTCGATTGGCGTCTCCGTCTTCACGTTGACAGCTCTCTCCGGGGAACGCTATTGCGCCATTGTCAATCCGCTGCGCAAACTGCAGGTGAGCAAAGCGCGCATTTATTCCATTTGGATCCATTTGGGTCACTTAACTAATTTCCATTTATTTATTGTTTTTTCGCTTCTGACTTGCTTGCACACAGACAAAGCCGCTGACTGTCTTTACGGCCGTGATTATCTGGGTGTTTGCCATAATGCTGGGCATGCCATCGTTTGTTGTCTCCGACATCCAGGGCTACACCCTGCCCACGCCCAATGGCAACATAACCATTGAAGTGTGCTCGCCATTTCGCACCAAGATTTATGCAAAGTGAGTAGCCGCTGGCCAAATGGCCAATCAGTTGGATGTTTTTTCGCATTTGCTCGCCCCATTCGGTTTTATTTAGTTTTAAGTGGGTGTTCACGCATACCCCGCCCCCTCAAAGCCCAAAGCCCACTGTCCACCAAGCAAGTGAAGTCCAAGTGAAGTCCAGTGAAGCAGAAGCCGTTCAAGTAATTGACAGCTCCTGCGTAAATGCTAAGAAAATTGATTGTGAAAACAACAAACATTTCAAGATACATTATAAAATGCGGTATTTAATTATATTAGGTTAAGGCGTAGTACCCGGCTTTGCACGGCGCAATTCATTTCATATCTTCGCCTTTTAAAACAATGTTGGCAAAAACTTGATCGGATCAAAATTTAGCTTTCGCCTTTAAAATTTTACTTTTGATCCCTATTTTCTACTCAAGTGGTAGATTTTCTGAAAAACATCAAAGGTTTTAAGTAAGATTCTTGAAAATGAGCTTAAAAACGATCGCACGGGTTTCATTCAACCGTTGGAATTGCCTAGAAACGCGTGTTTGCTATTTTTACCTAACATAAGGCCATTAATCATTAATCAATTAGCCAGAGAAAAAGGCATACTATATATATTATATATCAATTATGATCTTATCTAATTATTCCTTGCAGTACCTAACAATAACCTTCTTTCGATTATGCTCTCAAGGCTGCTAAAATTTCCAAGTACATTTGTTTATTTTGTTTTAATGACATTTTCAATTTGTGAAAATCAACAAAATGACAAATTAACTTTTTCTTGGTATTTAATGGCAAGTACGATTGAAATTAAACTGGAAAAATGAACCGCATACCCCGATTACCTTGTCCAAGGGTATACGAGGTGAGAAAGCAGGGGGAACAAATGTAATATTTACGTTTCTGTGAAGAACAATGCAATGCATTTATTTCACTGAAGCTGATGCAATCAAAATTCGATGCTTACCGAAAACACCTTCAAAATACTTGGTATGTCTGGTTCCTAGAATCTTACAACATACAAATTACAGACATGAGTTTTCAGGGGAAAACAATTTATCTATGTTAAACAATTGAATGTAGTCTTTTTCAATTCCCAGCAATTTATTTTCGAGAAAGAACAATGCTCAGTTCTGGGGAAATGTATATGCCGCAAACAATGCAAATAAAATTGCATTAAATCGTTTCTTAGACTTGACAAGCTTCAGAAAAGTATACGCTACCCTTCCATAGATTTGCTCCTCGAAGCACTTTATTGCCAGCTACTTATGTTCGTTCATTTAAACCGATTTGCATGCTCAGGAGGTACTCTACTGTCACGTGGCACTTTAAGGGGCGCTTAAAATCATTAAATGCCACCCTGACCAACCGCTTTTTTACCCTTCCCAGTTCAGTTCATCAAGCTGTTGCGTGGCTCCATGTCGTCCACCTGGTACACTCTGTCCCTACTATGGCCATATGCTGCTCGTCGCATTCCTCGCGCCGATAGGCAACTTAAATTTAATTCCGCTCTTCCTTTTAATGTAGCTTGTTTCCACGGCCTGGCCCCACCTTTCGCTGCGGCTATGTCTGCTCGTCTGTTGCCATAAGTTGGAAATCCTTTCATGCTGGACAACGGCAGCTGTTGCCACATTATCTTCCCCTCTCTCACTCTCTCTTTCTCCCTCTCCGCTGTAATTTACACAGCTTCAGCCAACTGGTTACTAATTTTTGTATCAAATTCATAAAAACCTTTTTATAACTCCTCAGCGTGTTTTTATACTCTTGTAGAGAGAGTTTTATCTATTTGTCACGAATTGCGTAAGACATTGATGGAGCTCTGGCCCATAAGAGTATATTATTCTTGATCACCACCAACAGTCGTTTTTGTCTTTATGTCCTTTTGCGATAGTTCAAAACTGTTCTTGATCCTCATATATAAGCAATCCCTTATTATAATCGAAGTACTATATCATACAGATCTACAAGAATACATGTTTTTGAATTCAAGAGTTTTAGAATGAAAGATTCAATTTTTTTTACTCAGTTACGAGCTTTACTCTATCCTTTCGACATATCTGCAAGTCCCTATCGAATTGGTATATATTATATGAGTCCTATTGGAACAATCAATTGTATAAAAACATTTCATAAAAATCATTTCAATGCCAGACAAGGGCATTCGTTCTTCGGCGTGTAGCTTATCGTTTTTTCCCTTACTAAATATTCAAAAAAAAAACTCCAAACGTTATGAATAAAAACAAAAAGCGAATTTTCGTTCATTTTGCCTTTTATGCTAACGAATTATTCTGTCGTAAGTCATCAAAATGGGCTGCGCTTTGTAATTTATTGGATGTCTTCACCCTGCTGGCATTTTAATAGTCTAACAAATTGTTAAATATGGCTTAGACATGCAGCTATTTGGCCCAAATCCGCTTACTGAATTTATTTCTAATGTTCATTTCATGTATTTGGCAATCATCTCGTTTGCTGTCTGAGCTGCGAGTCTAAATTAAATTAAATGGCATAATTTGTTGGAGTCCTTAAAACGTCCTGTCAAACGGTTGAGCTTTCAATGTTCTTTATATTAAATTTATCATAAGCTGACTGGCCAGTGTTGCAAAATATTTACATAATTTAGTTAATCAATTATTTATAAATATATATATGTGAAAACTCAATTATCACCCAGGAAACATACTTCAACTACATACTTTGACAATAAAGGATTTATTCTATATATATGTATACATACAACTGACAAGCAATATAATCTCTTCGATCTCAGGATATATAAAAGCTACACACGATTAGTTTAGCATGTGGTATTATTTCCTTAACTTCACTAGTTTTATTTCCTAAACCTATATTTGCATTTAAATAAGCTGTCAAGTACTCAAAAATTAAGAACGCAATTAAAAACCTGTCAATATAAAATTCCTTTTAAGTTATTAAAAAGTGCAACCAAGCATCGGTAATTCCTTTAACGGGTATTCACGACATTTTAATATTTTTCAATTTACAAATGCATTAAGTTATAATAAAAAAAAAGCGAATGCAATCGAAGCACGATTTACTGCCCCCTCGAAACAAGCAATTAGGATATATTGAGTTTGCGTAAGTGCTGTGAGTATTTGGTCTATTTGATTCATTCATATTTTTTATGCAACATAAAAAAGTGTTTGACAATCCCACGGAAACCACTTTCGGTTTGAAATTTTGTGCTTTAAATAATATACAAATTGTGAGTTAATCGGATTAGGAGGATATGTTGCAGAGCTTAGCTACAAGCTCTGGCCAAAAAAAGAAACAAATATAAAATTTAATCGTGGATTTCATATTGCCTTTCACCCTTTTTTTTAGCAATTTAATAAAGTACTTTTGGTTATATACGTGATAATAAAAATAAATTAAAACAAGAGAGGTCTATTTGGCTAAACGCAATACTAAAACTTATAATGTGTGAAAATCCAAAGCGGAAGGTTCTAGTTTTTGCCAGTTTTGGCTGCGGTATCCAAAAAGTAAAATATTCTCATTCCATTCATACTAAACGAGAGCCCATATACCAAAATTTCTTGTATCAAGCTCTTTTAATGCTTGAGTTGGGCCCCAAAAAAGCATATCTCTAAATCGATAATTATCGATAAAATGAAATAGAATAGACTTATTTTGTATTCTTATAAGATTTTTGAATCGGATGACTCTAGGGGTTTTTGTGATTTACTTAAAGCCACATTTAATATTATAAATATTTTTTCTATAACATTTGAAGAAAAATTCAAAAATCTTTTACAATGAAAAAGAGTATATAAAGTGTTTGCTAGATTGTTCGTTGCAATTGAATCATTAAGTTGCAAAGCTTCTTTATATACATATTTCAAAATTGACAAGCAAATGTCTCTTGTAGATTGGCTTTTAAACAAAAAACAAACGTAAACAGGAATTAAATTAAACGAGTAACATTTTCAATAAAAGCGAATTAAATCAAAGAAGGGGGTTTTTCATATTAAATCAATTGATGGAAGTCGAATTAAATTGGCTTTTTTCCAATGTGATTGACAGATTGCTGACAAATCTCCGATGGGCTGTGATTAATTAAGCTGCAATGTCAGTTGCTCAATTCACGCTATTTTAAACAATTAATCTCCGCACCTCACTGTCAGCCAAGTACAGAGACTTTAACTGCGATATTCCTATTAGGATACCAATTTTACACTCTCTCTCTCTTCTGGCTCTTCCATTTGCAGATATATGGTGGTTGCCAAGGCGTCGATATACTATTTGGTGCCGCTGTCCATCATTGGCGTGCTGTACATCATGATGGCCAAGCGGCTGCACATCAGCGCCCGGGACATGCCCGGCGAGCAGCTGAGCATCCAGAGCCGCAGCCAGGCGCGCGCCCGACGCCATGTGGCACGCATGGTGGTGGCCTTTGTGGTCGGTGAGTATGACATGATGCCAGGCTTGGGCGTGGGCATAGGAAGTCGCTTGATGTAAGACCTACTAATTGCCCGAGCAGTATTCTTTATTTGCTTCTTTCCATATCATGTGTTCGAGCTGTGGTACCATTTCTATCCCACCGCCGAGGAGGACTTCGATGATTTCTGGCATGTGGTGCGCATAGTGGGATTTTGTACAAGGTAAGCGACTGCAACTGCTGCTGCAACTGCAACGGCAACTGCCACAAACTACTGCGATTTTTAGCAATTTTTCCATTTGGTTTTTCCTTCGGGTTGGGGCTGGGGGATGAAAGCTGTTTGCTGTCGCGCGCAATCCTTGAAATTCCTTTGCCAGTGCCATCATATTGCACGCTGACACACAAAGCGGACGAAGGGGTGTGGGATGTGCGGCGGGTTGTGGAAATAGGGGAGAGTCAATGGCAGCCAAGCATATGCGAAGTTTTCCGTCTTTAAACTTGGTTTTCCTGCACTTATTTCCACTGCATTGCCCCGGGCGTCGCGTCGTCTTTTGGCATGATTTTTAATTGAAAGAGATAATCCGAGTAAAAACTTAAACCCAAGCCCCAATACAACACCCCCTCCCTCCAGCTCACACCCACACACCCCGCAGGCGTCAAGATGTAGTAAATTTTATTTCACTGACAGCTGCCACGCCCCTTTTGTGGCGAGGGGGGGCGTCACTAAGCGCAGTAAAGTGCAAAAAATAATGTGTCAGCATTTGGGCAACTTAATTTGTGACGTCAGAAACTGTCAGCTCCACTGAGAATAATTTGCATTTTAATGCCAAAAGGGTTGCCCACAAAAGAAAAAAAAGCAAATAAACTCTACTTGAATAAAATATTCAGTAGAAAATTGAAACAAATCGAAACCAAAACGTAGCGAATTAAGAACCCGGGCAAAAAAGGGATTGGCAGGAATTAAAGTGTGTGCTCAACTGCTAAGGATTTGAATAGAAATGCGAGGAATTGGATCAATAAGTAAAACGGAAGCAAAAGGTTTATGAATTATCTTAGCTTTAAAAACTGACAGCGTTGTCTGAACTTCGGACCAGTAAGCGGCAGCTCGCTGGTTCAAATCCAGCAGCAACATTGAATTGCTTATAAAACGAAAAGCGATGGGATTTCGTTACTGTGAATCTCGCTAATAATAAATGATGTCGTGTTACAGAAGTTTGATTTTAATATTATATATTATGTTGAAAAAGATTTTATTCAAATTATCAAATTATTATTTATTTAAAAAATAATGTCAAAATATAAGTCTGAAATCTAAACAAGCTAATTATCTGTAATTTGGATTGCATTTTTAAAAGAGCTGCGAGACAAGTTTGCATAGAAACAGGCAGGTGTAGAGAGGGACAGATGGACCTGGCTATAACGACCAAGCCTTCACAAGGCAATAATAATTGTCTTGTGGTTGTAAAATACGCCTACTCTTGATTACATTATTAAATATTGGCCTGACAAATGAGCTGTCAAAGTAGACTAGTATACCGCAGCATACCCTTTAACCCTTTGGATTGCGCATAGTTAACGGCCTGCGGCAGTCGCTTAACAAATTAGCATGTGCCCATGGACTAACTTTTCGCTTTGGTCTTTTCAATTTGCAGCTTCCTCAATTCGTGCGTTAATCCTGTGGCGCTTTATTGTGTGTCCGGTGTGTTTCGACAGCATTTCAACCGTTATCTGTGCTGCATTTGCGTCAAGCGGCAGCCGCACCTCCGGCAACACTCGACCGCAACGGGCGTCATGGACACCAGCGTCACCTCGATGCGTCGTTCCACCTATGTGGGGGGCGGTGGGGGCGGAGCCGTTGGCGGCAGCCTGGCCGCCCATCGTGCCTCGCTGCACATGAACAATAACCATGGCGTGGGGGTTGGCGGCGGCGGAGGCGGAGGCGGTGGCGGTCGTGGCGGCAGTTTTCATCGCCAGGACTCGATGCCATTGCAGCACGCGGGCAGCGGCAATGGGCATGCCCACAATGTGGGCGGCCCTGGTGCTGGCATCGGACGCGCCTCCATCATCAATGAGAAAAGGTGAGGCACACTGATTGTGGAGCTGCTGGAGGAGGGTGCGTTGTCCCAACAGGCCGACGAGCAGCTCTAAACCATTTGGCCACTGATCTCACTCTTGCACCTAAATTCACACACGCACACACACACCGACACACACACTGACACTCACACATACTGGCTATGCTAATTGGCAGTAATTGTTGTGCTATCTGGCCCCCTTCAAACACCAGCATCAGCATCATTAACACCCCAGAGGGCACTCAGCACTTGTTAGGTTGGTGTCTGTAACTGGAATTGGCATGTAAATTACCAAAGGCTTTAAGCCAGCAATATGGGCCCTGCGCATAACCATGTGGCTTTTGTGGCATTAGCAAAGTTCATACATTTTGCGGTGGCTCTGTTAATGCCCTGGCCCCAAAGCTCTTTAGAATGCAGACGATGCGTTTGTATTAGTGCGTTGCACATGTATTAGTGTGCTTCAATGAAAGAAGCTCTGACGCACGCATAGGCAAAGCTTTAAGCATAGCTCACGTCGTCGTGTGTGAGCTGCATATGTGTGTGCAGAAGGGAAGAAATTAATTGAATACTTGACTTGGACTCGAGCCCACTGGGCCCTTCAGTCGAGCTCATTTCGGTATGTACTTATTAGTTGTATGCAAATTCCAAGGCAATTGTTAGGCTCAATTTGTTGTAAATACAATGAAATATAATCGATACACTCTATTCCGTATTCCGTATTTCGTATGGTACTCTATGTGATGTGGTATATTTAAGGCTTAGTCTTAAGCAGCATTCAAAATGAATCGCAAATCAACTATACTCATGTGTAGGGTATATATATTTATTTATGTTTTGTGCACCAAAATACGCAATTCCATTTGACTTTTGCTAATTGTAAACCCATGTAGTTGGAAATAAAATATATCAATAGATGTTTAATTATAATAAATATAGCTCTCGAGCTCTGGAATATGTACATAAATTAATTAATTCATGTTTAGTTGTTGTTGCTTTCTAGTGTTAATTACGGTAATTTTAAACTATAAATAAATTAATTCACATTTGTAGACACATATTATGTAGAGCTCTTAGTTATAGAGCCACAATGAGGCTTAAATAAATTCCAAATCAAGCTGGAAATTAATCTCCAATTGAATATTAACTAAATGGTTAGTTTTTAAGCACAGATTTCTTCAAAAGCCAAACAGAATATTATTATAAATTAAATTGAATATTAAATAAACATAATTCAAACAGTTTGTGTTCGATTTCTGAAGGCTCAGGTAAGATTTTAAACTATCCACCAAAGGCTTTATATATTTTTAAACACTCGCAATTCAAGCTATTCACTAATGTATTCACTATTTATTCATATTTTTACAGCACTCAAGATGAAAACAATTGCATTTTTGTTAAAGTTCCTAATAAATAACTAATTTGTATAATTATTGATTTTCTTATTGTATTCACGATTTCAGTTTAATCAAACGCTACGACGAGCGCACACGCTACTAAATTGGACAAAATTTTTGCTACTCACGGGATACTCTTTCGGACTCATATGTGGGATTATTTTCGAACATGAATAAATCACAGCTCTTGAGCTGACTTATTAAGAATACAATTTGAAATGTTTACAAATTAAAAATTAAAAATGTGCCTACAAATGTAAGTAAAAACTTTTTATTTTAAAATGTGTACCAAGTGTCAAATGTGTCAAATGTGCATATATTCAAATGCAAATAAAGTTATAATAAACAATTATATTATAAATTTAATATAAACTGTTCTTTAACTATTTATTTGATTGGCATATTATGATTAAGTCCAAGCATAAACAATTTTCCATACAAATATTTGTAGGTAACCAAAAAGCCGAATTCAAAAGCCAATAACATTTAGCTCTGATATTAAATTTAAAACCCATTCTGTTTTAGTGCTAGTTCTAGTCTGGAGTAAATGGTCTATATTATCAATACAATTATTTAATTTAAAGCCTAGCTCATATTGGCTGCACAAAACCAATTAAAATGTTTAATTTGATTTTGTAATTTTTAATTGAGTCAGATAACGATCAGGTCAAACCAGGCAAGCTACAGTCAATTGTTACTAAAGTGGCCACAGGCTTTCGGTTTTCTAGTGCTGTCAATTATTCAAAATTCAAACACAACACGTTCAATTTGCATTTTGGAAACCAAGAAAAAGCCAGAAAATCGAAATTGTTCGCACAAAAGAAAGGCAGAAACACGAAAATTCATTACAAGCTGCCAGTCACAAAAGGTAGCTGCTGCCAGTTGCTGTTGTTATTTTGGCTAACAGGTACATGTATGCAAATTGACCAAGCATTGCAGGTATTGGCAATGGCCGAAGCCCACACACACGCACACACACACACACACACACGCACACCCCAAATGCCAGCGCACCTTTGTGCCCAGACAAAAGTTATTGGCATGCAATAAATGTTGGAGTCAAAGTGGCTAATCTCGAATCACAAACAGCATACCGCTCGCCATCCGGGACGCCCCCGCTGACATGTCCATTGAATGGTCTGGCAGCGCCTGGCTGGCCAGCTGGCCTATTGGACCTACACTAAATCAACTCGTAGCCTGGCAGCTGCACATGGCCCATAGATAACATCCCCGAACAATGAACAAATTTTGTCATGTTTTGCCCGAAAAAGCGGAGAGCCCATATAACATTTTTCCTTCTTCACCCTGGGCCTGCTGCTAGACATTCTGACCGCAGGTAATGCTTATGTTAATCGTAATTTGTGTTGCCTGCAGCCGTGCCGCAAACTGGGTCAAAGCGCACCAGATTTATGTACACAGTTAACATATAAATATGTGCCAAGGCATATATACAAATATATCTAACATATATATTTGTTAGGCTAATGCGAAAAACCACCTTGGCCACAAATTTTATTGGTGCTGATTGGCAACCCTTCGTCCCGCCCTTTCGGTTTGTCAAGTCCATTGTCAGAAGTCTAGGAAAATGCCTATTGCACAATTAGTTAATTTGTTGGACTGGTTGGCTTTGTGGTTGTGCTCCAACTAACCAGTTAGCCTCGAGGTTTATAGCGCCGGGATTTAGGTGTCGAAACATAATTACCATAAATAAACAGATTCTATAGATGTTATTTGCGGTCGTGTCATTAGATAGTCAACGACTTTGTTGAAATAAAGATTTCTGTTGGCAGTTCCTGCTTAAAGGGAAACTCTTGGAAACTTTTGTCATTTGATCACAATTAAATGAATCAACTAACTAATTAATACTATATTATTTAAGATGAATGTAGTTTGAATTAGTTTGTGGAAGGACACAGCTTATCTTTCTATTAATCATACAATCTATGCAGTGCGAATTTTAAATTTTATCTTTGAGCTATAAAATATGTTAAATTAAAAGAAAACATATAAGTAAGTTAATGGACACTATTTAAACAATTATATACATACTGCACCATCACTTGATGATATATATATACCACAACATCTCTCTTCTAGTCTAGAGCTCGTTTCTGGATTTGGCAATTATGCTTGAAACTTCTTTTATCACTTTTAATTGGCTTATTACTTTCGTATTTCTCTCGACCTATTAAATGACAAAATGTATACACCTGCCGAATTTAGGATATTACGTGTTCTCTAGGCAAACAAACTTGGCAAACAATGGGACCTGCATCAGTTAATATTGTGCACAGTGTGGACACAAATTTGTTGACCAAACCCAAATCAAGTGTTAATTCTGCTGCCACACACAAACGGACGCTCAACATCCACACAGATGTTCCTACTCCTTGCCACCATCTCCCATAGCAGCAAAGGACACAATGTAATGGAAACTTAACTTATGCAAATGAGTTTGGCGAAACAGCACTCGCCTGAGACAGTGAAAGCAGGAGAAACTTTTTGGCCACATGCTTGTCCATTATTCCAGGATTCAGAGCAAGGCAAGATATCTATTTGGCATAATTCACCAAGGATGCAGAGCTGACCGAGAAACTACGACTCTTTTCAGTTAGAACCGATGCGCATTTTACTGAAGAATACAAAATTAATTCGATTCGATTGATCTCCATGATTTGATCCGAAGATCCGCTCTAATTTAATCGACATATAGTAAATATAGCATTAAAAGTTACTCAAAAATACTCTTTTTCGAACCTATCGGATAAAAGCTGTGCGATTTTGAGACGATATGCCTTTTTCAACTCGTACAGACCAGGACAATCATTTATTCGAGATATAGCCATTAAAGTTCAAAAACAATAATAGGTGTTCGTAATAAATAATCAAGTTAAGGCGGATTTTGCATATGTAAGGCAAAACTTCTCAAAAATTTGGCTCCTAGATGACCCCTATATCCTTGGTTATGCCATACCATTGAACTGGCGAACCTAAAGACCCAACTCTTGCAAAATGAGCAAAAATGTGGTCGAAAAATATGCATGTATAACCATTTCAGCCACCCCGAGCAGCCTCGCTGGTTTACAGTTGACCCTTATATCCTTGGCTTAATCATACCTTGGATATAGTCCTGGCGAACCTACAGGTCCAAATTCCTGTGAAATTTGCACGGAATAGGTTCAAAAAAATGTATGCATGCTCTTTGTGTCAGCACCCCTTTTAAAATGCGGTAGTTAATATTCAAAAATTAACGGCCTTAAGATCCCATTCCATTCCGTTGGCTCGCGATATCAAAAAGAAATTCTGTGGAAATACCAGGCGAACAGAAATGAGCAGCAAGCAGACAAAAAATAAAAAAATAAAATGTTAACAGTCGGCCCAACAGCTGCAGCTGTTATTTAACAGCGCCCTATAAAATAGCAGTGGACTAACACTCTTGCCCCTTAGGCGTATGCAATAGAATTTTTACTACAACATTTTTCTGATCGTCTGCCTTCAGCTGATTTCTGTTCGCCTGGTATTTTAGTCCAATTTTCGTTTAAGTCTGACGCTACTTAACAGTCGCCTTTAAAATCGAGCTAACAGCTGTTAATTAAGAGCCGCATGTTAACAAGCTTAACATTTTCACTCAAAAGTTTTTAGTTTGTCTGCCTAAATAAATATTAAATGCCAACAAATAAATGTGCCCTTTGAAGTAAAAAAAAAAGTAATTTGATCGCATATTCAAATAATTTATTTTAAAACTTTACATAAATATAAAATTAGTTATTGTACATTTTGACAAATCTTTAATTATACAGAAATAATAAAACTTATAGTTGTTGTTGCTTATTTGGTTTTATTTTTGACTTAAATATTTTGTGTATGCATTATTTAATGCATATATTCCGGGCAAATCAAGGCCGATTCTGGAAAAATGTGCCTTTTGGGGTTTGTCCAAAGTTAATAGGATTAATTGAGGGTTCCTAAATTTACCAATCTGTAAAGATAAACAAGTAAGAGGTTCTAGTCGGGAGCTCCCGACTAGGGGATATCCAGAACCCTCTTCTTCCAATGGGGTCGGGGATGCTTCCTTCTGCCTGTTACATACATTAGGATTTTGCACAAATACAATATACCCTTATACCCATTTTTAATGGGTTCAGGGTATAAAAAAATATATATAAATAAATAAGTTATCTTAGTAATTCAAGTCTGATTTTTAAATAAAATACCTCTTTCGATTCGTACTGAGCACGACCAACATAAAGGTTTCATATCGGTGCAGCAGCAGCTGGAGGCAGTAGTTGTGTGGACCGGAGTTGATGTTGATGTTGAGTTGTTGTTCAGATATTTATGCTCACCCAATTAAAACCTTATGTGTGATTGACCAAGCATTATAGGTTCATCTGGGAACCATTGACTGATTCATTCGCAGGCGATGTTGATTTTGCTGGAAAATAGAAAACATTTTAGTATAAACTAAAATTTCGTACTAAAATCACAATTATGGCAAATATGATTTGATTTTTTTTTTTCAATATTAGATAAATTGTTTCATAAAATTTGTCTTTCAAAAGTCTCTGGTAAGTATAGTCTATATTTAAAGAATATGAGAGGGATAGATTCACGACCTAGTTGCAACAACAATATGCGATATGTTAAATAAAGTGAGCTGAAGCCTGAGCGTTAAAGAAGGCTGAAAAGTTTTGATGTATCTGTAAGTTCTATATGTTTCGTGGTAATCAGATTATCAAGTGCTGGTAATGGCGTCAGAAGTGGAGCCAGCCCAAGAAGATCTGTGCTCCAAAGTGATTTATCTGGCTGCACAGATGGCGGGAAGCATCTCGTGCCCCGAAGACACAGGCTGTCGCTTAGCGGCATTGTGAGGCAGAAGAAGAAAACAGTCATAACTAACAATTAGTGGAACAAAGATGCCAATCTTGGCCACTAAACAGAGCTGGCGGCAGCTTTGGGGGCAACCTCTTATCCTTAACGGGTTTGGGCATTCATAATTCCTCATTTGGGCTCTTGCATGAAAATGAGTTCGGTCGAATGGACAGATTCTTATCCTGTTGCCATTTTATATGTTTGTCTGACACGCCACCAAAGGAATCGGCCATTTGCGTCTTGTTATTCTGGCCAAGGCTTAGCTGTCCCTCCCTTCTTCCCTGCCTTGCCCTGCCCTGCCTCATCCACGCCCTCTCAGCCTATGGGCACTTTGATGCGTCCATCCTTTTGTCCTCGTCCGTTTTCGGCCACTTTGATTATGTTTTCGCTTTGCTTTTCGGCTGCTTTGTTAATTGGAACAACTTGTTAGCCGTGTCCCATTCGCCTGGTCAGAGGCGCAGCCACAGGGCGTGGCATGTGGCAAAAGGCGTGCGCCGTTCTGGCCCGTTGCACGCACGTGTGGTAAGAAAAAAAAATTGTAATTCAGGCTTGTTTATGTCCATGGCAGAGCGAATTGTTTCCGGCTTTATTCTGGATTTGCTTGTTGATGATTTAAATTGTTTTTTCTTTTTTGGTCATGCTATTTTTGTTTATTTTTTTATTATTGTTATTGTGCGGGATTTTGGTTGTCCTCAATATTTATGACAGCTGATATGCCTGATATATGTTTGTGGATAGGCTGATTTGTGGATTTGGTGCATAAATTAGTTTTATTGACTCGTAAATTTACTTCGATTTGATTAAGAAATATCCTTTAATGACTTCAGTTGCGACTAAAGCACGTAGTTGCCATAAAATTAATTGACTACGCGAAAATTAATTTGACTGGACTGAGTTTGAGTGTTTTTGCTCAAGTAATTGATTATTAAAAAATCAAAGTTAACAAAAGGAAAATATCTGTAAGGCTTGTAGTTTCCAAGAATAAATAGGCGGACTGCGCAGTAAATAACTTTAAAGGTGCCCAGTAAAAGTTTATGAAGCAGCTCATGACTAGTAAACAATAAAGTGAGTATTGAAATTTGATAAAGTCAGCTGCGAACAAAACGTGGGAATGTAAATAGTATTTAATATTTATTTAGAATAACCTTGTACTGGGTATTATAAATCTATCATGTGTAACGCATAGAAGGAGACATCTCTGACCTTATAAGGTATCCATATTCTAGATCAGCAACAACAGCCGAGTTTACATAGCCATGTCCGTCAGTCCGTCTCCTTCTATGCGAACTAGTCTCTCAGATTTAAAGCTTTCGTCGTAAAACTTGGAATGGGCCCGTGTTTCTGTTGCAGAGTGTACATATATATGTAGTCAGAGGCTATTCACTTTTCTTAATGAGGAATAAATTCGAACCGGGATCCGGAATTGCTGTACTTCTTAGACAACTTATTTATCGAGGACTTCTCTTAAACACACAATTTTTCTCTATAAATTGCATACTGATTTTAGGGCAATTGGCAAAGTCATAATTTAATTCTATAATATCTTTGTAAGCCGCACACAAACAAATACATTATTTATTTCTAGCAGAAGCGGCTACGAAATAATAGAATACAAGTTCACACAATCTCTTTATGTTCTAGCATTAATGGAATTTTAAATCTATACCAAAACTAAGGACGAGACTTTGAAATTGATTTTTATTGCTCTTTTTCTGCGCTTACATCAAACGTTACAGAAATTAAATTTCTTTAAAATATTCAAAACATTTTTGGTATTTTTTTTTTCTAGTTACCTTTCAAGGAATCGAATATTATCCATTTTATATCCGTTTTATTGGCCATTAAATTTGGATATCAATTTGGGTAGCCGTAGCGTAAAATTCAATGGAAAAAGGGTCAACGATAAATTTCATTTGGCCCGCAAGTGCTCAAGTGTTGGAAAGGATTGCGTCTGAAAAACTCAACAGTTTAGTATGTTCAAATAGATTTTTGTAAATTCGTGAACGGGCGAATTCAAAAAGCGCCGTAGTGAACTTTGCCATGCTGGGCATTCAGATAGGGATTTCGAATTCCAACAGAGAGGACCAAGGAACCCATTCACATCCTTTCTGAGCAATTATGAAAGCAAATTCATCACATCAAGCGGCCATTTGTTTGGCAGCCAAAGGCCAAATGTCAAAGCCGAGCAGATTCGCTTTAAAAATGAAAAGAAAAGAAATTGCCAGCTCCGAGATTGTCCTTGCCCTCTTCAATACACCTGGGAAGGTGCACTTTTAATAGGCTTAGCAGCAACCCCTAAGCTGGCTTAAATGCAAAGTGTGTAATTTAATGACAGCCACAATAACAACGCCAGCAGAAGGAGGCATCCAAGCAGCGACTACCACAGCCAGAGACTGCACGCACTCTCAGACTTACAGTCAGTGCAAACAGTTTACTGACCTGCCTCAAAATGGCAAAAGAAGCCATGCATGCGTCAATTTAAAGTCTCTTAACAATAGCTTTAACCCTTTTCACATTGTACAGTTGGAATAAGAAACAAGTAAGAGGTTCTAGTCGGGAGCTCCCGACTAGGGGATACCCTGAACCCTCTTCTTCCAACATCAAATGCATATATATATTCTATTTTAGAAGCTATATTTCAAGTTCGGCGACTTTCGCTATTATTTACCAAAATTGCCCAAAAAACAGGGAAAGGGAGTGAGTTATCGATTATCAGAAATAAACTCGGTATGCACAGCCACTAGGAGCACCTACATCTAAAATTTCAAGTCTCTAGCTCTTATAGGTTCTGAGATCCTTGCGTTCATATATACGGACAGACGCACGGACGGACAGGCGGACAGACAGACAGACGGACATGGCTAGATCGACTCGGCTATTGGTGCAGATCAAGAATATATATACTTTATGGGTTCGGAGATGCTTTCGTCTGCCTGTTACATACATTTGCATTTTGCACAAATACAATATACCCTTATACCCATTTTTAATGGGTTCAGGGTATAAAAATCAAGCGAATTTTGAGGAAAGGACTAAACAATATTGTAGCTAGAATATCAAATAAAATTATTTAATTGTAAATGTAATAAAGTTAAATTTTAATTATTAAAATATACATTTTATTTGACAAAAACTCATCGCGCCGCACTGAGCACGAAGTTCAGGGATCGAACACCCGTAGAATAAATGTATATAATTAAATAGATAAAATATCAATATTTATTGTCTATATAAACTGAAATCTTTATATGCCCAAGTTTAGTTTGACGTCAGAGCACGGCATTAATTTGAGCATATATATGTTTGGCACACATTTTCCTAGCCCACTGTAAATGTTCATTAGGATGTTTTCAGGTAACTTTACCCTCATCGAATGGCAGCAAAAAAGAAACACAATTAGTTCAAGGCATTTGCCACCTTTGCCCTTATCGGTTTATTGGGCATTTCTGCGGAAAGCTCCAATCTGTATAAATTCCAAAAGGCAAACCAGCAAATTGAATAGAAATTACAAGCATTGTGTCCACGCCGAAAGGTTAGTGCTGAGTAGTCGTGACCTTGTTGCCACTTTGCCACTAGGAAGTTATTTTTATTTCCATATGCAAAATATTTAGCCCAAAAGTCATTTTAATATTTTGCAAACCCTTGCGAGCCCAAAGAGTTTCGAGCCGGGCACTTGAAGTTCCATTTGTTATTCCAGTGAAGCATAAAGCCATTAAAAATCAATTGGGGCCTCCAAAAAATGCAAAGTGCCCCACTTCCCCCATCCCCATCCAGCATACGGTGTAACTTTTTCCATCGGGCGAGAAGAAAGGCAAACAAACATTTTCAATGCTCCGCCCACGACAAATAAACAAAAGTATTTTGTCTTCGGCTTGGCATTCCGCTAAATTGACTCTCAACTTTACGCAAACGGCCCAAAATCTAAATTCCCTTCTTGTCGCAGCTGCCTGTATAACCCACATAGCCCTAAATTTCGATTTTACATATCTAAAGATAACTCTATATGCACATATGTGCATACCCTTTCAATGGGCTTAGTTCGATTTAATCCCAATTCCGTTGTGACTCCCAAAAGTACAGCATAACTTGAGTTGGTCTTTAACATTTCTATTTACATACATAAAATGAAGGTATTTAAGATTAAAGACTGGAATATTTGTAAGCATCTGCAAAATTAAAACATTTTATGGTGGGCATTCGTAAAAGTTTGATTAAAGTTGTTCCCATAATAACAGTAAAATGAAAAACTAAAGCAAACTAAATGTCTATTGATAAATATATATAAAAAAGAGAACAAAAGTAATATATCAATTATGCTTTCCGAATCAATTCCTTGCATACATGAAATTGTATAGCATACTTTTCGGATGCGAAGCGAAGCTGATTAGCTTTTCACATGAGATCACATTATGTTAAGCTCATATATGTGAAATAAATTTGAAGAGATTTTTGAGAATGTCATTAAAAAAGAATTTTCCTTAGTATAAAAACTTTAAGTAGGAAACGAAAGTAGCTAAGAAAAGAAAAATGCTAGTAGAAATGAGAATAGATTTCTAATAAGGAACTTTTAAGGCTAGTCAAAAACAAACTGATTTCTAATTAGGAATCTTCAAGGCAAGCAAAAGCTCGAAAACATTTCTGATGTAAAAAATTTAATTAAATTATATAATCGTATTGTTATCAGAATGAAAATAGGCATGTATATTAGAGTCTACAAATGTATAATCCTACCAATCATAGTAAAAATATATTCTTATATTCAGATTCGACTGTTAGACTACAATTCTCTATGCCGCAAGCTGTAGACATTGATTGTATCATATAGAATATATATATAATAATATAATAATAATATATATAATTTGTTTCCTTCCCTTCTTCCTTTGTAATTATAACAACTGCTTGGTTTATTTTTATTTCGTGCAGATGAGTATTTAAGTTTCGACTTCAAAGTATTCTGCAAATCCTTTTTCTTACGTGCAAGTGTATGTTCGTGTGCGTGTATTTGTGTGTATGTGTGTGTTGGTGTGTTTGTTTGTATTTGTGTGTGCTGTGTCCCTTGCCAACTATTTTCGCTGACTCGACGCAAACCACGAATCTCCAGCTCCAACTCGCCAATGCCCTTGCTGCTGTGGCAAATCTCTGGCGAGGCTGTCAATGTCCCGGCTTCCGTTTCCATATATCCTTAATGCCATTGAGAGCTGCCGCCTCACAAGCTCCGCTTGCAGCGCGTTCAATATCCGTGGCGCCTGCAACGAGAACGAAATATCCCCAACCGACCCCAACCCCCCATACACTCACACTCATAGTTTGTATTCCCATTTGGGCCGCTGCCCAGTTACCCGGCAATACGCGGCGACACTTAAGCGTAAAGTGCCGCCTGCAATGGGATTGTGAGTGTCCGGGTGGAGGAGTGTGCGCGTACAGTGAATTATTTGTTTTTATTTTACGATTATGGCAGCGTCTTCGGGCCATAATAGGTCATTGTGGCTTTCACATTTCAATGTGTATGCAAATATTCGATTGCCATTCGCCTTTTTTATGTGCGGACAGCTGATGTTGATGGCGTTGTAAGACACTTCCAAGTGCTGTCCAAATAGCCGCTGGCCATGTTTGCTGCTGGGCTTATATGCAAATCCATTCCACTTGGCTGACTTGGTTGATATGCCTGATTGTCAGTTGGCATTTGTTGGCTTATCATTACGAGCGATAATCAAAAGCCAAATTTGACTCAAGTGCCAGCCAAACATCAATCTAATATTTATCTGAATTGGCACTTGAGCAATGAAAATGCGCAACTTGTATCGAAAATTTACTAGCGCATGTCTGTAAAGGTCTCTGTTCAACTTTTACTGTAAAGCATATTCCAAATGGCGATGCTTTTATGTAAACCGGCTTAAGCTTGGAAACATTTATTTTATTTTGCATACATGTTTAATTCCTAACATAAATGTGATTGAAATACCAACAGCATGACGTTAACAGCGCGACTTACCAGCTGTTGATTAACATTAATTAGGTTATATTAAAACAAAATCAAATGCTCAACACTATTCAATAAAGAATGCTAGTTTCACACAAAACTCAACTTCGCTGTCAAATTGTTTTGGCTTAAGCCAAACAAACAAACTAATTGCAAAAAGTTGTTGTAATCAATAGGAAAACTGCTGCCCAATATGACAAATTCCACGTTCTACGCTCGAATTTCTGTCAAACAGCAACTAAAACTTTGCTGCAACCACTTGCTGGCAACACACTGAGACTCCCCCCGCCCAGTCCAGGCCAGCCCAGCCCACGCAGCATTAACTAACCAACCAACCAACCAGTTAAGCTCAACTTCTGAAGCCCAAATTATTTTTTCATACAAATAAAAGTTTGCTGGCGCGCTGTTAAAACTAAAAAAAAAAAAAAGAAAAACGAAAAACACTTTGACAAACAGGCCAACCAACTTCCCGACAAACAAACTAAATAAAGCAGGAGGGAAGGTAAAAGTCGTGAGTGCTTAACTTACAGATAGCCTGTAGCCAGCTGTGAGGTACTCCATTGTCGTCGCAGCTTTTCTAGTTTATGGAATTTCCGAGATAAAATATGTGGCATGAAAATGAGTACACTGAGTATGAGTATGAGTATGAGTCGCACGCATACGCGACATGAATAATATGCACATACAAAAAATACCCTTGCAGATGTCGTGCTGCTATGAATGTTTTATTTCCAACTGACTGTTCTTATATATCTCTATAGAAATACTAGAGTGCGATCGGGATCGGTGCAGATCAGAATGAAGAATTAAGATAATGCTGCTTAGTCTATTTTCTTGCTCCTCCTTTACTCATGAATTCAGACTATAACAACAAATTGCTAAAGCATTTAGCACAGTTCGTCTACCCCTTTGTTACTTATGCAGGGTATTAAAAGTTGAACTACTTAACGAATTTCTAATTTTCGGCAAATTCTGTGCCCTGCCCGAAGGCGCTCAAAAGCCTGACGAGCCTTGGGTCATTTGCTAGCATTATTGAGCTAAGGCTGCAATATGCGCTGCTCTGAAATTCGCTTTTCGCAACACTTCAATTGGCCCAGTTTAAAGTCAACCTACACGTGATGCTCTGTTTATCGGACTCACAAATTTTACAAATTGCTCGGCAGTTTGGCAGATTATATAGCAGGCAGTATAGTGTGTGTGTGTGTGTGTGTGTGTGTGTATGCGTGTGAGTCTCTCTGTGTGTGTGTTTCCTATCAGACTTTTATGCATGGCGCGACACTCGCGCTTTGCTCTGATAAGAGAGGCAGCAAAAAAAAAAGTTTAAAGTTAAAGGCATTTACTTGCCTGACATAAGCTTTACATTTTGGTTGACAAAAAATTAAGAGTTCATAAGTATTAAAGTTTTCCCTTGTCTAAAGGCGCCCAGTGGGCGAGGCTTAACATTTTTTTGCTTTGGTTTAGTTGAGTGCTGTGGTTTCTTATACCCTGTAGTCATTGAAAGCGGGTATAAGGTATAAAATATTGAGCAAATGTATTTAAGAGGCATTACTATAGTATTTAGTATAGTATAGCATAGCCATTTCTTAGATACCTTAGCTAGTTCCCCGGAAATAAAGCCCTGGGATTTAATACTTACAGACATTTTCATGCCATATTTATGCCTTGGCAAGTCGCTTAAAAAACAAACAATAAACACCGAAGAACGCATTTTTGATAGAATTGAGTAGAATTCAGCTCGTCGCTGAGGGCATCTGCTTGTTGAAGACGACCGACTAAAGCACTCCTATTTTAATTGCGTTGATTAGCATAAAAATAACTCAACTATGCGCATTCAGTATGAGTTGTAGCCGAGAAACTTGCGTTTAATTAAAATTCAATCGCATCTGCTTAAGACGTGACAGTAAAGTCCGCAATAGAGTCAACAACTAATCCCTTATAAATGCTTGTGAGTTGCGTCCCGAACTTCACGAGCTGCAACTTTTTCTCGCATCGAGTAAATTGTTTGTTTGTTTGTTCTTTTTTTTCTAGCTGTTAGTTTGTCTCCAGGTCTCGACCTCGCCCTCGCTGATTGCCCGCAGGTTGTTGTTGTCCGCACAAGTTTTGATTTTTATTGCCATTGCTTAAGAGCTGAAGATTTGTAGATGAAAACTTCTGGACCCAGCAGCTGCACATGTGGAGCAAGGAGTTCAATTCGATAGTGCAAAAGTTGTGCAAACTTAAAGTTGGATACAAACACGGACCGTTCATTAAAGAAGTACACTTTAAACTAGTTGCCCAAGTGAAATTATTGTGTTAAAGTTGACTTTAGCAATGGGAATGGTCGGTCGGCACTTTGCAGTCGATTTAGATGCATTCACAAACAACAAACGAAATTTTTCAACAGCTGCACTTTGACTTTGAGGCACATAGTTAACATTTAAATATAGATGTTCTGATTTACGATTAATGCTTGGTTTCATCTTTACAGAGCTCGTATCACACTTTTAAACATAATCTAATAATGGTAACTATCAACAAACCTCTGGTCATGTATTTATTGGACAACAGCTCAACAACGAGACGGCTCTAAAGAACAGACCCACTTGACCTCCCCCAAAGAGTAGATGTCTAACTCCACATCTTCCACTGCTTCCCCTACACTAAACAGACACAAAGATACACGCAATACTTAACTGCCAACGTTTACAGAAAAAATTGTACAGAAAATAAAAATAATAATAATGTTAAAAAAAAAAGAATTTATTCGGTTATTTTCCGAATTTTCAAAGGAGAAACAGAAATTTTTGGAATTTAAGTAAATTGTCATAAAATGAAAGATTGTCCCTTAGGAAAATTTTCTTTAAAAAAAGTTCTACTAGAAAAAATTAGCTTAACATTTTCTGGAATTATTTTCTAGAGTTTTAAACATGTGGTCAATGGTGATTTTTTCTAACTTAGTAATTATTTTACTATTTCACAAAGTTTCCCTCAACTGTCCAAAGATTAATTAAAGCTTAGTTGGATTTCTAGTGATTTTACTGACTCGAGATCCCTATCATATTTTCTTGAGCATCATAAGAACGCTCTTTAATCTTTCTTTTCTTAGCTATATTGATTTTCCCCAATTTTAAATTTTGTTAGTCACTCTCCCAAACTTCCAATTGCCTCAGGTTTCATGAGGCATTTAAACTTTATTATATAATTTGTAATGCTGCGTTGTATCTTATCAGCTTACCTTGTAAAAAGATTTAATAAATGATTTTACTAAATGAAAAACCTTTTCTCAATTTATTCCCAATTTGCACTTGATTGCTGTCAATCCCCCCCCCCCCCCCCCCCCCCCCCCCCCCCTTACCATTCATGGATCTGCCCTTGAAAGTGTATTCCTTAAGTCAGTTCATTATTAAAGCTTTCTTAAGGTATTTACCACCGTTCCTAGCAATCACAGTAAATCAATTAAGTTTGCATGCTCCACCTGCCTGGCCCCTCGCGACTCTTTTGAGGTTCTTGGGACCATATCGTTATAACTAATGTGCTACAAAAGACAAACTTACCCAGACTGAACAAATTAGGAAGACAATTAGCCCATAATTAGCACTTAAAGTTGGCAGCCGATGTCCTGTTCATTTTCTGTCCTGGCCTATAAAAGTGAGCGTCATGCGGTGACGCCGGCTTCAGAGCACACGAAATGGCCAACATTGTCAAGTGGCCGCCCATCGGGCGCGGCTCGCCACGCGGCAGGCAGAGGCTGATTCAATACTGGAGAAGCCATCCATTCAGGCTGGCCATTTCCAACACCTTCTGGGAGTATACAGAGCGCACCAAGGTGAGCGGCATGTGGCTACTGCGACGCAATCGCACGCAAGGCTTGTCCAGGTGGGTGAAGCAGAATGTGCACTACAGTTGGGGTTAGGTCTCAGCTGGCATTGGCATTGCAGATTGATTTGGTCGTCGGTGCTGGTGCAGCTGCTGCTGCTGAGCATCTTTCTGACGCTGCTGCTTTGGTTAAAGTTCTACTCGTATCCCATTCTGAACACCATTTCGAATGATTTGTCCATCACGGATGTGGCTTTTCCCGGCGTCACCATATGCAGTCCCAAGACGGTCAACAAGGAGCGCGTCCACCGCTACGTCCAAACGCTGTGAGTATCCTGGACAGGAATTCCCGCATGACAGCCCGTTCAAAATCGTACTCAACTTTTGCAGCCAGATACCAAAGGAGTTTGATGTAGCCAATGTGGCAGCTGGATTTGAGTTTCTCAATGCCTTCACGGATCAGAGTTTTGTGCCGCCATCGCATGAGAGCTACAAGGTTACAGATGCTGTGCTGCGCCTAAACAATGTGTCCATTTGGGAGGCTGCCATGGCTGTCAGTCCGGGCTGTGCGGATTTTGTGAAGCGCTGCTTTTGGGGCTACACGGAGTTTCCGTGTAACCAGAGCCACGAATATTTATCCTTTATACCCACAACGGCATTCCTTGGCCCCTGCTGCTCGTTCAACTACAATCCGCGCAATGCCAGCTTTCTGCCCTTCTCCGCCAATATCTTTGGCATGGATGGCGGTCTTACCTTCATTGGCGCTGAGGGCTCTGAGCGCAATCTAAGCACCGGCCTCATTGTGCTTGTTCATCATCCCATGGATTATGTAACCGAGACAGCTGCATCGGTCACCATAACTGCCAGATCCGAGAGCTTTGTCGAGGTCTCGCCCACCGTGCAGACCTCCTCGACGGAGGTGCTCGAGCTGTCGGAGAGCAAGCGCGATTGCCTCATCTCGGATGATGTGCAGCAGCGCAACTATCGTCAGGCATCCTGTCTGCTGGCCTGCCAGACGGAGGCCATTGGCAAGCGCTGCGGCTGTCATCCCTACTTGCTGCCCATTGTGAGCGAAAAGTTCAAGGAGTGCGATCTAAACGATACCTTCTGCTATTCGGATAACTATGGTAAGCTGAAAAGACTTTATATTTAACTGAGAGATTAACCAAAAAGAACAACTTGACTCACTTCCCACACTTACCATCTTATTTATTCACTTTCTTAACTTGAGCTAGAGAAATTGTTCAGTTAGCTACCTTCAATGCCATTGTCAGGGTGCGCCGTGTCCTTCGCCTTGTGTTTGACATATTTCACGCTCTTGCGAATCGCTTTTGTGGTGGATTGTGGTGTGTATGCCGCGTTGTTCTGTTTGCTCCAGTTACATCATTTATAATTTATATTAAATATTCAAAATGCGTGCCCGTTCGCACAAGTGTGTTCCTTCACACAAACACTTGGAACTTGCTCTCGACAGTTCGACTTGAACTAAAATTTTCTCCTTTAAGTCGCTTCGGTATGCATAACACTTACCTTACAACATTTGTTTGGGGTATAAATAATATGTTTCGGCAAGCGCAAAACCAAGAGCTTCTGACATATGATCTAACTCTAAGAGTAACTAAATTAGGTGACACTTTGCAAAATTAGGGTGACAATTAAGCCACAATGAAGAGTATTTAAATATACTGAATGATTTGATTTAGAATTACGCACTATTATATTCTCCATATCTTATCATATTATCTAAGGACTTAACTTTGCAAGCTTTGGAATTGTTCTCTTTATAATTTTATCTCAGGAATTTGACCTTTCAAGAAGGGATACAAATTCAAGCAGCAATTAGCTTATTTTTATGCCTAAGCAAATTATTTGTCTTCATTTTGTGGAACATACTTTGATACATTTCGTTTTTTTTTTGCTAAATCGTCTATTTTATTTAAAACAAATTTACTCGCAGACAATTTTAAGAGCTTACGCTGTGATCAGTGCTTGCCAAATTGCTATGACGTCACGTACTCAACGCTATCCTATAAAACAGACCTTAACCTGCATCAATTCTCCGTGAGTAACTTTTAGTAAGTATCCAATCTAAATATATATTATTTGGCATTCACTTAACAACCAATAATTGCCGTAGCACAACGGAGCTGCTCAACAATGACAGCTTTGTGTTGCGTGTCTATTTGGCCAAGCAGGTTGTGCCAGTAATACGAAAGGTGACGGTTATGTCGTGGATTGGACTGTTGTGTAAATGCTTGGTGTGCTTTATCCCAGCTACTAGCCTCTATTTATTTTTACATAATTGCAGCTGACTTGGGCGGCATTTTCAATCTGTGTCTGGGTCTGAGCATGATATCCATAGTGGAGTTCTTTTACTACTGCACTTATCGCTTATACGTCAACTATCAGCAGCAAAGGGAGCTGCATCTAAAACAGGCTTGGAAATAGTCGCATTTTAACATAGCATATATCATTTAATATAAAACTTAACTATATGTGGGATTTATTGTTTTTTCTTTTTTGTTTTCTGCGTTTGTTTGGGCGCTTTCCGCTTTGTGGCCACCGGCGTTTGCTTCTCGACCGCCTCATCATCGCTGTCACTGTGAGATATTGAGAACTTAATTACAGGCCGCGCAATGTGTATATATTGTATCAAAACTTACCCTACGGTGGGCATCTGATCAAACATATCCTCATATTCGGTGTCCAGCGGCGTTGTTTTCAGTGCTCGCTTCTTTTGGCTACGCGTTTTCACTTCCTGTTCTCCTTCATTCTCATCATCGCTTGACTCTTTCCGCAGCTCCTCTGGCAGTTGCCTAATAAGCACTTTGGTTGCCTTCGACTTCACATAGCACTGATACAGCAGCACCGTCGAGTCGGCCTCATGCACACGCACATAGCGATCGAGGGAAGCTGAGCACAAGTACTTGCCCGTCTCATCCAGATGCAGGTCGCTAATGCCGCCCGTGAATCCTTTGTAGGTGTGTACATGGGTTTTCATGCGGCGCGTGTCAAATGCCTGAACAAAAAATTAACAAATTAAAGTTGTCCACTATCATTTCTGAAACTTACCTTCAAAACGCCCATGGTAGTGCCTGTATATATGTAATTGCCGCGCGCCACCAGCGCCGCGAAGCTCATGCCGTGCTCCTCACTGGCAAAGTGAGAAACTGGACGCCGCTGCTTTCGCGTATCGTAGAGCCTCACATAGCCATGGCGCGAACAGGTGGCTAAAACGTTCGGGCCATCCACGAAGCCAATATCGCTATCCCAAACGGGCACCTCGAGTTGCAAATAATCGTTGGGCAAATTCTTTGAGCTAAATATTTGCTTGCCATCGGCGCTCAAATCGTAAACTTTTAGATTATTCTGTCGTGCCTTGCCGCCGGTAGCTACAATGTGCGTAGCCGATGAGCACTGACGCAAATGATCCATATGATCGCCTGTGTTGATAATGAGGGGCTCTTTCTCCTGCTCCTCCTCCTCCTCGTCCACTGCATCAAGCGACAAGCTCTGTATTTGTCCATTGCCAATGCCAGCAATTAAATTGTTGTTATAGCGCGCCAGACCTACAATTGGAGCGCCTGTAAAATTAACTCGTCGCGTGCTGATGCCACCGCCAATTCCAAGCGAATTGAGTTCGGCAACGTTTTTAGCTCGACCGAGCAGAATTTCGGTTTGCGCTTCATTTCCAAAGGCCAACGTTGTCACACGCGATTCCTTGTCGAGGGCGCTTATATCGCTGAGATTTGACTGAGTATGTGGATTCTGCTCAGCAGCAGGCAGCAGATCTGCAAAAAGTGTACAAATGAGCGCCGGCAGCAGGGCATGGGGTTTGACTTACGTTTAAAGGAGCCTGTGTGTGTGCCCACAAACAATTCATGTTTGGCTGTGTAATTGGGATGTTTCAGGTTCGCTGTAGTCCACTTCATGTTGTTAAATCGCCTTTAAAATTTGGTTCTTTGACAATAAAACAACTGGCAACTATTAGCGAGCAGGCAAAACAAATGCAACACGTGCAGCGCCTAATGTGTGTGAGCGAGTCAGCCCTGCTTTTTGTTCTGTACTGCAAAACGATAAGTTGCAGTAGTTTCCAACACTGATTACTTATCGTAAAACACACACTAGCGATGGACGATATATATCGCCAAAACAGCTGGCGGCTTTTAATTTCAAAACAAAAACACGCTGAATTTTTGTTTTTATATAATTACTGTTAATAATGGCACTTACAAAGGTCTACGATGCGGCCACTGTGTTTAAACACTTAAATGGCATCATAAATGTATATAAGCCCGCTGGTATTAAGGTTAAGCACGTGCGCAACGCCATTCTGAGCAACATTTGCAAAGGTGTGTGTAATAGAAATAAGCGCTAGGAGCTAAATTAAAAAAATTCTTATTTCACAGGACTTAATGAACTGGAGCAGAGAGAACCACGTAAGTTACCGAAGAGCAGACTGCTTCTGGGCACTGGCACTGCCGCGGACACTGTCCTGCATAAGATAGCTGAAGATACTGATCTTTCGGATCACATACTAGCCGCTGGCCCACGATACATGCCCGATGACATTCGCTGTGCCGCCGTCGCCTCACTTGGTAGGCACACAAGCGGCGTCTTGTGTAAGTATTTAGTCTCGTACCTTTAATTGAAAACTTAAGCCATTTTGTGTTGACAGTGCTCGGCCTGAACAATGGACTGAAACAGTCGAGCCTCATACAGCGCAATCGGCCGGTGCGCGTCTACCATGTGACCGCTCGCATGGGTACCGCCACAGAGAATCACTTGCCCGATTCGCACGTCACGGTGCGCGCTAACCATCGTCATGTCACCGCAGAGCGCATTAGCGGCCTGGCCTCTTCCATGCAAGCCTCACACCAGCGCAAAATGTACGAACTATGCGGCGTCGATCTACAGACGCAGGCGGCCTACGAGCTGGCCTGCAAAGGCCTTCTACGGCCTGCCGACAACAGCCAGCCGGTCGTCTATGGCATCAAGCTGATACATTTTGAACGGCCTCACTTTACGCTCGAGCTGCATACCATCAACGAGAGCGAACAGTATATGGCGGCCCTGGTGCATGACATGGCCATAGAGCTGCGCACGGTGGCACACTGTTCGCAGCTGCGTTGCATACGTCACGCCCACTTTGATGTGATGGACAGTCTGCTGAGGCACGGCTGGCATCTGCCGGGCATCGTGAGAAATATGAGGCAACAGCGAGATGTGCTTGAAGCTCATCCGCAGTTGTTGGAGCAACAGCGCGTGGATCTGCACGCTGCGCCACAATAGGCTATTAAGAGTAAATTAATTGTAAAATAGTATTTCTTGTAAAGAAATATTTTATAGTTTAACAAGTTATAAATTATATTCATAAGTTTAAACTGCAGTCTGGCTATGGCAGTGGGCCAGCGTCAATTTGTCATGCTCGAATAGATCACGCTGCAGCTTATCGTGCAGCTTCTTGCCAGCTACAGAGTCCTGTACCTTTTCTAGCACATCCACCGCCTCCAGTACATGGGATCGAGCCAGCTCCAGTTGCAATTTTGCCTGTGCAGGTTGTCTACGCGCCTGCTCCTCCAGCGTATGTGCCATCTCAATCAGAATGACACTCACATAGATGGCCAGCTTGATGCTGTGCGGATCAAGGCATTGGCAAACATTGTACAGCTCCTCACATAGTCGCTGCTTGCGACCCAGCTGAAGATCGCTTAGCTCGGTCAGCTCCAGGCCCGGCTCATGGCCGTAAAGCTGAATAAGTGTATGCTTCAAATTGAACATGTGAAAGTGATTGGGATGCAGCAACTGGGACAGCCGTGCCAACAGCAATTCCACTTGACTGGCCGTGGGTCGGCCGGCCAATAGCTGGTCCACCTCTTCGGTCATGTGGGTTTGCACTTCGGTCACATAAGCAGCATCCAGCAGGACGGGGCAAGTGTCGCACTTCCATTGGGTCTGCTCGTTGAGTGGGTCCAGCGGCAGCTGCACGCCCACGCACGACTTGGACACATCGCCCAGGCAGCGCATGGCGCTCACATAGCTGCCGTACTCGGTGGGATCCTCGCAGCGCGCGCAGCGGCAGCTGAAGTGCTTGGTCATGCGCAGATGGTGTTGCCGCATTTGCGTGCCCCACAATATGTTCGTGTAGGTGATCTTCAGGTGGTCGCCCGTCTTCATATCGCAGCCGGCGCGCACCGCAATGCGCTGCGTGACAGAATCGAACTGAAAGTAGCAATTGGGCTGGCAGGCGTGCTCCATCATGCAGGCCTGCCGAAAGAGTCCGCTCAGTTCCACACCCGTCGCCAGCTCGATGACCATGTAGTTGGTCTCTATTATGCCGCACAGGCGATGCAGCAACTCCGGCTCATAGTCGCTGAGCTGGCAGCACTCACGGTTTTTGCTCTGCTTGAGGCGCTGCAGAAAGCGCTGCTCCAGATAGCTAACAATGCGCTGTTCCGCCTCCTGCTGCAGCTCTGTGCCCAAGCGTTCCTCTGCATGTGACTGCATCTCCAGCAGGGCCTGCCAGCGCTCCGGCTGTTGCCGCTGCAGTAGCAGGCACTTCAGCACCAGCAGCGCATCATGACGGTAATAGTCATGCAGAGCACGTGCGTCCGACTTGGCTGTGGGCGCAGTGCCTAGGCTGAGCACACTGCACTCTAATTTCTCGTGCACGCAGCTGGCACTGCAGACGGGCCAGCGACAGCTGTTCGGAAAAAAGAGATTACACTATGCTACAGAATGGTGATTAGAGTTTTTCGAGTTTGTTAAGATCTTCCATCCAGGTGTTTCCTTTGATAATAGCTATTATTTTTCAAAACTTGTTCCCGCTTTAACAGAATAACACTATGCTACATAGTAGTATTCGCAGTGAACCGCTCGTTAAAGTGTTTTGCTTATAGATTCTATTAGTAATATCTATTTTCACGGGTCACCTCGAATTCGGAATTTTGTTGCACAGTGTTAGATACTCACTTGCGGCACTGATGCTTGCCCAGGCGACAGGGCGTATAGCAGCCCACACAGGGCACAATGCTGGCCGATTTCTCGTGTTCGGTGAGAAACCACTTGGGACCCACGACAAGGGGCTCCTCCACAAATATAATCTGCTTGGCCTTTATGTCCTGAGTGGCCACCAAGTAGCGTCCCAGCTGCTCGTCCTGCTGCACCCGAAAGGGCCGGCAGCAGCTCTTGTGCTGTGGCCAATGCTGCTTCTGGTGCTCCCCGTTGCAGTAGCGCACCATCTTGCAGCGGGTGCAGGTGAGCGAAGCGGCCACATCGCAGACGGCACAGTTGGGACTCAGAGCTGCCATTCCAATGATCACTTCACGGCTTTTCCAATCGCACTGATGTTACGTGGCCAGAGAAAATCTCATTTTGTTTCGAGTTGCAAGTTATATTCTTTCACGCGGCGCCCTCACAATTTATTTTTAGCTTGTTTCTCCAAACACCTTCCTCTGCTCACGCGGCGTCTACCAAGTGCGCTCTTCAGCTCGTTCCCAAACAATGTGAAAAACTCTCTGTTTTGAAATGCGCGTCTATATAGAAGTGTGAGCAATATATGTGCATATATTACTGCCCGTCTTTGCCCGGATCATCGTTTATTTCTCAATTTTTATACAAAATTAAATCAGCCCAAACTACCATGTGGTCCACCTAGCATTTTGATAAGAAACCTTTAGAAAACTTTCAAAATAGTTCCTATGCTCCATTCGGGCAGACTTCAATGCGCATACACTCGCCACTTTAAACACAGACGTATACCGAGCCTATCTTGTTAAGGCTTTGAAACTAAAACAATCTTATAGGCTAGAATTTATAAACAACATCTTCGAGCCTTATTATCCAAAGATTAACATAAAGCCTACCTTAATATATAAAAGCACATCCGCATACTACTGAATATATTTAAAATCAGGGAAAGCATACTTGCATTTTGTTGCAGCTTATCAAACTTGCTAATTGAGGTCAATTAAACTAGACGTTTTAAATACTTATTTCAGCTGCAACATTAATATTCATTAACTCAGGCTCTAAGGCCTAGGCCACTATTTTATCGTCGACTCTCAAATCTGATATCGGTTTCATTGAAAGTCCGCGATTGTATTTTAAAATTCGGCTAAACTGCATTTAAAATGGAATCCGAAATTAAGAAGTTTTATGAAGACAAAACGATTTTTTTAACCGGTGCCAGTGGATTTTTGGGAAGAGGTATAATTTCTTTTTTTTCTTCTTAGAGAGGGATACACCCAAGTTAACTAAGGCTTCATGGTCTAAAGTTTAGATAACATTATTCTCCTTCAGTTACCATTGAGAAACTGCTGCGTGCAACAGAGGTAAAGCGTATTTATGTGTTGATAAGACCCAAACGTGGCAAGGACACACAGGAACGCATTGCCGGATGGAAAACCAATCCCGTGAGTAGCCACAGCCGAGCAGAGCCGAGTAACATAACCTCCTACTCCATAGCTTTTTGAAGTGCTACTCAAAGCCAAGCCGAACATATTGGAGCGCGTGGTAGCCATAGAGGGGGACTGCAAGGAGCCTGATCTGGCCATCAGCCCGACGGATCGCGATCTGCTGACGCAGCAGGTGGACCTGGTAATGCACGGAGCGGCAACTGTCAACTTTGCGGAGCCGCTGCATGTGGCATTGGACATCAATACGCGTGCAACTTACCAGATGCTGCAGCTGGCCAAGCAGATGCACCGTTTAGTGGCATTCGTGCACGTATCCACGGCCTTTTCCAACTGTATAATCCACTTCATTACGGAACGCTATTATCCGGAGTACTTGAGCTGCAGCGCTAAAAAGGTATTGGCGCTAAGGGAAATGCTGGACAAAGACACGAATCTGTTCGATAAGATGGCTCCAGTGCTGCTCGACAGGTTTCCCAATACTTACACCTATACAAAGGCTCTGGCAGAGCAGTTGATCCAGACGGAGGCGGGGGATTTGCCGGTCTGCATCTTTCGTCCAGGTTCCAGTAGGTTGTACTAGTTAATCTACTCGATCCCAATGTAAATGCTGCTTTTACCCAATTATTCAGTTGCGGCCACCAATAAGGAGCCTTTTTCCGGCTGGATAGACAATATCTACGGACCCATTGCTATAATCCATGGATTGTTATATAGTGTTTTACGTGTCTTACCCCTCAATCTAAATGCTGAATCCAACATTGTGCCCGTGGACAGTTGTGCCAATCTGGTGCTGTCCTGTGCCTGGCGCACGGCCATGGAGGCGGCTCAGCGCAAAGAACAGGTCATTGGAAGCCCTCCTGTCATTTACAACTTTGCGCCTAGCGGTGAAAATGTTATTAATAATGCGTATGTCGTGGACGCCGTAAAAAGAGAACGTCACGTTTATCCCGTAACCCTGGCGAAATGGTACCCCTTCATGCACGCCACCACCAAGCCCCGGCTGTTCAAATTGGCAGCAATCTTTTATCATCTGCTGCCCGCCTACATGGTTGATCTATATCTGCGCCTGCGCGGCCAGAAGGCACGCATGGTGGCCATGTACCAGAAGATCCACAGGAATATCGATGTGATGCAACACTTTATGATCAACAACTGGAGCTTTGAGACATTTAACACGGATCGGCTGTGGGAATGCATGTCTGAAGCGGATCGGCAGCTCTTTGAGTTCGATATGCAATCCTTGGACTGGGATAGCTATTTGGATCGCTTATTTCTCGGCATTCGCACCTATCTGTGCAAAAAGGACTCAAGTGAAGAGTCCATTAGGCGTGGTCGTACGAAAATTAAATGGTATGTGAAGAACTTTGGGTTTAAGTTGAGAAGATTTATAAGATCTTAACTTATTTTGACTTTCAGTTTCTCTATACTTCATCGACTCTTGCAGTTCAGCCTTGTAAAATGGCTGCTAGGCCTGTAAAATTATTATACCCTTGCAGAGGGTATTATAATTTTGTCGCATAGAAGTAGACATATCCAACCCCACAAAGTATATATATTCTTGATCAGCATCAACAGCCGAGTCGATATAGCCATGTCCGTCTGTCTGTTTCTATGCGAACTAGTCTCTCAGTTTTAAAGCTATCTTAATGAAATTTTGCACGCAGCTCATATGTGAAAACCAGCTGGATCGGACCACTATATCATATAGCTGCCATAGGAACGATCGGTCGAAAATTAAGGTTTTGTATAAAAAAACATTTTGTTTATCAAGATATCTTGACCAAACTCGGCATTTATTAGTTTTACTTTACTCCTCATATATATGCAAAATCCTATTAAGATCGGACCACTATATCATATAGCCGCCATAGAAACGATCGGTCGAAAATTAAGTTTTTGTATGAAAAAACATTTTGTTTTTCAAGATATCTTAACTATTTTCCCTTCTTAGATACGGGCAAAGCACTATAAGCATTATGGAGAGGTTGGGTTTGCAAGGGTATTAGATCTTCGGCGTGCCGAAGATAACATTTCTTTCTCGTTTTAAATTGATTCTTATTGCTTTTTGAATTTTCAATAAATTAAATAAATAAATTTTTAAATTGTCAATTATTTGAAAGTCCGACACTTTCAAACAAACATTAACCATTCTTTTCGCCCCACTTTGATGTCCAATATTCCAAGGCCCCGTGTCATTTTCGACCTTGGAGCAAGCTAGGCAGTATGGTGATGAAGTCAGTCAGTCTGGACAAACTCTTTAGTATATATAGATAGATATTTATGTGAATGCACAACGTCGATTCGCCAAGCGTGCGTTATTGAATGGAACTAATCTTGCAATTTTAATGATAAATATGAAGGTTGCAGTCGGCTGTAACCAACTGCGCAATACTCTCTATTTAAGGGTCATCATAATATATATGTATGCATATGTATGCTAAGCTCCAGCAAGATGGCTTTCAAATTAAGGGCCTAGTTCTAATAGACGATCTGGCTATCGATATTGTTAAGGAATTTATATACTTAATTGGAACATCTCCGAAGCTTCTTTCTTTGAAAGAATTTGAAATCAAACAGACTACAAATTCCCAAACAATTTTAATGATATGGTTCTTTGGATTTTTATTTTCGAAACAACAAACGAATTAACTGCGTAATGTAACTGCTCTATGGAAAAAGGCCAACCTATCCCCATATCTGACAACTAGAATAGGGAAATAAGGATTTCCGGATATTCTGAAAACTACTGCGACTGCGCGATTAGAAGCCACGCATGGTGGGCATTTACGAGAAGATCCACAGGCATATCGATGTGGATCCAAGGAGAATCCAAGTGAAGAGTCTATAGAGCTCGATCGTAAGAAAATGAAACGGTACGCGAAGAGCTTCGGCTTAAAATTAGAACGATATATATATATCATTTATGAGACCTTAACTTATTTATACTTTCAGTTTTCTTACGCTTCATCGACTCTTGCAGTTCAGCCTTTTCAGCGTTGGCATTGGCATTGTAAGATGGCTTTAATCATAATTTAATTAGATATGTATGTGTATAAAGAAATGCCTGGGTTTGGCACTTGCAGCCACATGGCGTGTCAATATAATCACACGTTTTCTTTAATAACTTAAATGTTTCTTTACTAATCTTGATGAAATTTTCATCAGTAGATGAATATTATGCTATAGCATATTTCTATTTTATCAAAAAATATATTACAATTATGGCTTATTTGACGTAAAATAAATAACTTGATCTATCTATACTATATACGGGGAAATAAACTCGCATCAAAGAGCACCTAGAGAACCTCGATCAACATTTCAGGTCTCTAGTTATTAAAGGTCGGACGGACGATGTGGCTAGTTTGACTCGGCTATTGATGCTGATCAAGAATATATATACTGTATGGGGTCGAAGCTGCTTCATTCTGCCTGATACATACATGGGCACAAAACTATAATACCCTTTTTACCTATTTTGAATGGGTTGGAATTTTAAATGTCACATCCGAATTTACTTGAATTGTTTTGAATCTTTTCAAATTTTCTGATTGAGGTCAATAATATTGGAATTTCTAAACCAGGCACATATTCCCGTGCTTAAATTCATGAGTTAAGTCAGAGCCGTGTTTATATCAGCTCGAGCAAACATGAAGTTAAACTAAACTTTATTTATACATGACTTGAGCTGCTTTCTTAATATTCATGAACTCAGGCTCTAAAGTCTAGGAACGAATTTAGCGAATTTGGCGTCTATAAAAGGTGCTGCAAATTTTTAAAGCTAGTCATTTCAACGTCGACTCTTAAATCTGATATCGGTTTCTTTGAAAGTCCTGCAGTTTTACTTAAAGTTTCGAGAAAAGTGCATTGAAAACATTTTAAAATGGAATCCGAAATTAAGAAGTTTTATGAAGACAAAACGATTTTTTTAACCGGTGCCAGTGGATTTTTGGGAAGAGGTATTATAAAATATGTTTTGAAGAACTGCACGAATTTCACATCAGTATTTAAATAAAACGGGCTTTCCAAAGTGTTGCATTATCTGAATACTTCTAATGTTTGGTTCGAGTTCGAAACTCTGTGTCAGGGTCTAACGTTCAGGAACATTATCTTTCAGTTACCATTGAGAAACTGCTGCGTGCAACAGAGGTAAAGCGTATTTATGTGTTGATAAGACCCAAACGTGGCAAGGACACACAGGAACGCATTGCCGGATGGAAAACCAATCCCGTGAGTAGCCACAGCCGAGCAGAGCCGAGTAACATAACCTCCTACTCCATAGCTTTTTGAAGTGCTACTCAAAGCCAAGCCGAACATATTGGAGCGCGTGGTAGCCATAGAGGGGGACTGCAAGGAGCCTGATCTGGCCATCAGCCCGACGGATCGCGATCTGCTGACGCAGCAGGTGGACCTGGTAATGCACGGAGCGGCAACTGTCAACTTTGCGGAGCCGCTGCATGTGGCATTGGACATCAATACGCGTGCAACTTACCAGATGCTGCAGCTGGCCAAGCAGATGCACCGTTTAGTGGCATTCGTGCACGTATCCACGGCCTTTTCCAACTGTATAATCCACTTCATTACGGAACGCTATTATCCGGAGTACTTGAGCTGCAGCGCTAAAAAGGTATTGGCGCTAAGGGAAATGCTGGACAAAGACACGAATCTGTTCGATAAGATGGCTCCAGTGCTGCTCGACAGGTTTCCCAATACTTACACCTATACAAAGGCTCTGGCAGAGCAGTTGATCCAGACGGAGGCGGGGGATTTGCCGGTGTGCATCTTTCGTCCAGCTTCCAGTAGGGTCCACTAGTTAATCCTCTAAAGCTTATAGTAAACGCTCCTTTTTCCCAAATGCTCAGTTGTGGCGACCAATAAGGAGCCTATTTCCGGCTGGATAGACAACATCTACGGACCAATTGCTATACTCTATGGGGTATCATATGGTATTTTACGTGTCGCCCCCCTCAATCTGAATGCAGAATCCAACATTGTACCTGTGGACGGTTGTGCCAATTTGGTGTTGTCCTGTGCCTGGCGCACGGCCATGGAGGCGGCTCAGCGCAAAGAACAGGTCATTGGAAGCCCTCCTGTCATTTACAACTATGCACCCAGCAGTGAAAACGTAATTAATAATAGGGAATTCATAGGCGCCGTGAAAACAAAACGTCACGTTTTTCCCATGACGAAGGTGATATGGTATCCGTTCCTGCACGCCACCACCAAAATCTGGCTCTATAAATTGGCAACCATTTTTTATCATTTGCTGCCCGCCTACATGGTTGATCTATATCTGCGCCTGCGCGGTCAGAAACCACGCATGGTGGGCATTTACGATAAGATCCACAGGAATATCGATGCAGTCCAACACTTTATGATCAATAGCTGGAGCTTTGGGACACCCAACACGGATCGGCTATGGGAATGCATGTCTGCAGTGGATCGGCAGCTCTTTGAGTTCGATATGAAATCCCTGGATTGGAATAGTTACTTCGATCGCGCCTTGTTCGGCATGCGCACTTATCTCTGCAAAGAGGATCCAACCGAAGAGTCCATACAGATCGCTCGTAAGAAAATGAACCGGTACGTGAAGAGCTTCGGCTTAAAATGAAGACGGTATATGTATCATTTATGAGATCGGAACTTATTTTTAATTTCAGGTTTCTTATTCTTCATCGACTCTTGCAGTTCAGTCTTTTATGCGTTGGCATGGCCATTGTGGGATGGCTGCTGCGCCTGTTCCTATAAGAATTTAGTATATATAACCAAATATAACATAAGCTTAAGTACCCAAATAGTTTTTGGCTTACTGCTAAGGAATTGGATATTTGTTTCATATGATATACTCATACATATATTTTTGTTACGGAATAAATGAATAGGCCTTTCAAAAGTACATCAAGAGCATCCAGCCATTCTATATTAGCACCAGAGCGTAATATATAGATGTATAGCAAATGATATCATATCAATATTATCATGTAGAACTTCAATTTAAACAATTGTCTTTTATTAAAATTAAAAATTCCATGATGACAAACAACTTTTATTTAGTTTTTCTCTTTTCTCCAAGCAATACAAAACAATTAGCGTAGATTAGAACCTTGCAAAACATCTGACGTTATAATCGGATTTTCATCTTTGCAGTTTTCTTATTGTGGTTTAATAATTCAAGTTTCAATATGGTTACGAAATGTCTTTAAAAATCTCTGATTATTATTTGTTCAATGCGTGTGCTTTGTTTATTATAAACTTATATAATTTATAGTCTATTGTATGGGGCATTATCTTAGTACGGCTCTTGGGGCGCGTCCAAGTCCCGGTAGTGTGATCTGGCGCGATAATCAAAACCACCGGGTCTGCAAGCAACGAGAATGAATGTTGTTTAGAGTGAGGAATTATTTGTACACAAATCTTATATAGTAAAACCAAACATTTATTGTAATTCGTCGCAAGTTTGCGGTTGCATTATTGAAAGCAACAGAATCGATATTTTATTAATTGAAAAATTAAAATCTTTAATTAGGTCCTTTGGGGTATTCATTTTTTACAATCGGCATATTGTACAAAGATAAAAATAAATATCTTTAGACATAAATTATGTAATAATTTGCGTTTAGTTTTTTGTAGGTCCCCATTAGCTAGACATTGCTTAAATTGCTTTTTAGAACTGAGCTTGAAAATTGCATTTAGCGTTTATTATCTGTGTGTGGTTTCTGCTTTTTGTGCTAATCAATTAATTAGTCAAACATATCGGAATTAACGGGCGCATCCAAATCATGGTAACCGATAAGCCGGCGTTGGTGTTCCAAGGGCATTTCTCTGCAAAAAATTTGCGACACAAGAAAGTTGTGACAAATTTCGTTTTAAGACCAACAACAAAAATGAAAGCAAAATTATAGAAGGCATATAGAAAATGTAGGACAAATACACTAGGGTTTCTTATCGAACTAATGCTGTGGGTGTGTCAGAAAAATTAATTAAGAAAAACCTTGTCTGCTTGCACAACAAGAGAAGCAAGTCTCTGAAAATGGTTCAACCTACTCCTAAAATACTCTAATGTTAGCATTCAATGCGATTGCGAATTTCTTTCTTCATAAGAATTACAAAATTAAAGCATTGCAGGCGGTCTAATGTATAATTATATTTCAAGATCAGACAACGTTATGGCCACTGTCACTGGGACATAAAAAGTCGGCAATATGAATACATTTCAATAGATTTGCACAAAATAAAAACAAACATTTCATTAAATAAAATAAATATATAGATATATATATCACATAAAAGCCTAAATATAACAACTGTTGGTTTTATTAAAGGCACGAAGGCATATCGAGGATCATGAAGGCTGCAAAAAGCAAGAACCATGAACCGATTTATGAACCGGTTTGTGAGACAGACATAGACAAAGGTTAATAGACATCCAATTATCCCCTAGAGTCAGGAGCTAAGCAGCTGCTTTCAAGCCTTTTGAGTTCAGCTCCCATCTGATTCAACCTGCTTAAGGCTAAATCCCTAACGGACTTAAGGCTATGCAAATAAATAAAGCAACTGACCTGCGCACTGGTGGAAAATTGCGTCCGCCGCGTCCACCGCCGCCCATCATGGGCGGTGCAAATCCGTAGGGCATAGCTGAGAAGGGCGGATACATGGGCGGCCGATAGCTGCAGAAGCAAAAGGCATTTAATAGTGCAATAACAATTTTATATAGTTTAGCCTACTCACCCGCCGGCACCACGACCAGACTCTGATTCAGTACGCTTGGAGCTGCCCGGATGCTCTGGCAGCTGTGGCCGCTTAGGGTCACGCAAGTAATTGTTGAAATATTGCACCTCCTTGCGCACCTCGTCCACCTTCTCCTCGTGCTTGTTGAAGATGTGCTTGCGTATGAACTCGGGACCCTTGAACTTTTTGCCCGACAAAGGGCACAGCCATTTATCCTTGGCCAGTTCCTGTGTATTGGCCTGCACGAATTTCTCCACCTCGGTTTCGGGATTCTTGGCACCCAGTTCTTTGATATCATCATCGCTCAGCTGCACGCTCTTGGTTAAAAACTGCTGCAGCTTACCGTCGTAGGCCTTGATGTATTCCTGGACATCGTTGCTCGTGACGCGCATAGGCGGTGGACCCCGTGCGTGTATAATACCGCAGCGATTTGGCATCTCATCCTCGTACGGATATTCGCAGTGATTATAGTAGTCCACCGAGTGCACAATGCGCAAATAGAGCACCAGACGATCCAGAACCGAAATTAGCTGCTCGTCCCGTTCAATGGGCTCGCCCTCGCCATCTTTGTTATCGCCGGCCAATCCCAACAGTTCCTCCTCCTCAGCGGAGGCTTCTTCGATGAGGTAATCGGTTATGTTCTGAAGCACAGGATTTTTGGAATTGAAGCCATATGACGTTGAATTGCCGCCGCTGCCATTGGTTGCGTCCGCGCTGGGTTTGCTTTCTGCATCCGGCTGCTGCTGCGTGGGATCTGCCTCGCTCCACAGCTTAAAACGTTCATCCAGATTCATGGCAATCTTCGCGCACAGCTTGATGTCAGCGCGTACAATCTGCTTGTGCGCCGTGATGCCATTGGCGGGACGCACACGTCGACTCAGATCCCGATTGACAATGGCGCCCATTTCGCAGTCGCGCAAACGCTGATTGTTCAGGCTCCAACAGATCTCCTTGATGTTAACGTCGCGCGTAAAGGTTATCCAGCCGCGGCGATACCAGCGTCGCTCCACCAGCGGATCGGCAATAGCCACGCGCAGATACCCACTAAAGCGGGTGCAGATTGCTTCGATTTCTGCCTTCGTGATTGACGGCGCCAAATTGCGTAGGAATATGGACGAGGTGCGATGCAATGCACGTGGCTGCGGTCCGTCCTTTACCTTGTCCAAATCGATTGTCTCGGTCACATCTTCCGCTGTTGATTTCGTCTCCAGCTCGTTTTTGTCTGTTTTCTCCGCCTCCTCCCCATTTTTAGCTGCTGTTGGCTCGTCCGTTTGCAGCTCAGCTGGCTGCTCCGTATCTTTTTCCTGCTGCTCTTCGCTCAGTTCACTTTTGATAGCTGCCGCATCCTGGAGGGCAGTGCCTTCCTCAGGCTGGGGACTGTCGGGTGGGATTGGCGGATTGGCTTTGGCCACCGTTGCCGCCTCCTCTTTGTCTTTTTGTGCCTCCGCTTTTTGATCGGCGCGCAAACCCTCCTCCACATCATATTTCGCTTTCAGCTTCTCATCGTCTGAGTCCGAGTCCGACTCGAAACTGGATGAGGATGAGCTGTCATCGTCGCTGCTGTTGCGATTTCGTTTCTTAATTTTTTTCTTCTTTAGTTTTTTATCGCTGCCGCTTTTAATCGAGTCATCATCGCCTTGCACTTTGGCCGGCTTCGCAGCCACTATTTCGGTTTGCTGCTCGTTTTTAGCGGCCTCTGGCACCGCAGCCATCTCATCGTTCTCATCATCCCAGTTCTCCTCATCAGAGTTAACAGGCCGCAGGCTCTTGCGCTGCGGCGACACAACCACTGGCTGATCGTCATCAGCGCCTTTCTCTGATTTTGTCTGCTTGGGACTTTCAGGCTCTCGCTTGGCGACCACTGGGGCTTCTGTCGATTCCGATTTGCGCTCATATACAACTGGTGTCTCTTTGGGCTTCTCGTCGAGTATCTTAAGATCTTCATCGGTGCCGCCTTCCAGTTTAATGACACAAGTGTCCAGGACTCGCACCAAAGCATCCGCCTGCGAGGAATCCACCTTGACGCTGCCAATAGTGCCGTTCTCGAGCAGTTCCAGAAACACATCGGTGCGTCTCTGTTAACGCATGCAATATATATCAAAATATTTATATATATAAACGTACAATAAAGCCACTCTACAAGTTACCTTCAAAAAGCCGCGTTGCTCCTCGCTGCGTCGCACACTGTCTTCGGGATGGTATTTGTTTTTGAACCTGTGAAAGACAAAATTCAGTTTAAAACCAAACGTATCTTGTCCAGGTATGTCTAATATGCTATATAATATGGATAAGAGTTGAAAGTACGGCTCATGAGTGGGCTATATTTGATATATAAAGCACGTTTGTATATATAGATTCCGGCGCATCCTCTAGCTAGTGGACATCCAAGTATTTAATTAGTCGTACACAAAGTTTGATTTGAATTTTGTTTAGGTTTAGCTTTTGCATATGTACATATTACCCAAGGTCTTACCTTTGCAAGCGCATTCATAATGTGTATATGTATATGCGCTATTTGCATACGTTTATATATATTTAGGCATTTGCTCGCAACGAATTTAAATAGATCGCGGTTTCAAAAATATAAACACACCCACGGCATTGCTCGCCGGGTAATTTAAATTTTAAGTTATTCTTTCATTTTTATATAGTATGTGCTTCTATTGAGACAGAGGCAGAGAGGCAAAGGCTGAGGCCGAATCAGTGTCTCGTCTCGTCTCTGACTCTCAGTTCGCAAAACGCCATAAAACCCATAAAAAGCTGCAGAGAAAAACTTAATAATAAGTATACAAGAGGGTTATGAATTTTGTGATTGCAGTCACGCTGAGAGTTAATTTGCAATTAAATTAAAATTTAAAGAACAAATTAATTGAATGTGAAGTTGAGGACGGACCTCGTCAGAGCCTGCCACTGCGTTGGATGCGGTTGCTCTTCGCGCGTTGTTGTTGTTCTTGTTGTTGTTGTCATTTTTCTTGGGTACTCAAGACCCGCTGCTACTCACCATTCCTCATCCTTGTGCGCCACAAAGAACTCGTTTAACTGCTGTCGCTTAAAGTCCGTCTTGTATTCGGTGTATTTTCGCATCACCTCCGAGTCAGATATGTTCTCGTCCTGCGTGTCCAGAAATTGTTTTAACGTTAGCATCGCTGGCTGTGTTTGTGTGTCGCTGTTGACGACATTGGGCGCTGATTCACGGGCCGAGGACGGATGACCCGAATGCGAGTAGGCTGAGTGCAGCGATTGATAGTGATCATTCCAGGCCTGCACTAGGTACGGATCGTAGCCTGCATGGGCACAAATACCATATAGAGCTGGGGGAGTAACATTTTTTTTAAACTTACCAAAACGCGGATTAGACCTCATTTCGCTATCGCCCCAGTCGGGTCGCATGCGTTTTGCAGGCGGCATCTCACGTCCTGGCGAGCCGTAGCGCGGACGTGGTCCGGAGCCACGATAGTCACTGTAATCTGGGCGATGACGTGCGCCGCCGCCGCCACCTCCGCCTGCAGCCGAACTGCCTCGAAAAGGATTCCTAGCGGGCAGAGCAGAGCATTACACACACCCACACACACCGAGAGACCCCGCAATACTTACCGCTCGGACCACTCGTCCCGGGAATTGGCACCACCGCCCATGGGTCGACGTTCGTCCCGGCGTTCGGGCCTGTAGCTGTCGCGTTCGCCACGGAATTTATCACGCCGCTTGCGATCGTATTCATCATCCGAATCAGCCATTGGTGGTTGTCTGCAAAACACGCAGAACAGCATTAATTATCAATTATCAAGTGAAAGCTGCACATCGGCTTGTTTCACTTTTGGCACCGACATAACCTCAAACTCGTTTTGGCTCCTATTATAATCAGCCATAGCCAAGCCGAAGGCTTACTTAAAACAAGCCTTGTTCATGCAAAGAATTCAATATTTAGGCCAACAGCAATAGATGTTAACATTGCTTGTTTTTTTTTTTTTTACACAGAACACTAAATGCCGCCATCTTGCCGCCTCCGCCAGTCGTATGAAAAACGCTTACGTGTTGTCTGTGACACAATATGCAACAAGGGCATATATGGCAATATTCTAGTGTATTGCAATTGCATATGCGCAACTTATATAGCCTGATTCCGGCATATTTACCTTTTATTTCACTATTTGTAGACTTTATTCTAATTTTATTGTCTCACAGTGCGGCGTCTAAAATGGGACGTAGATATGGCAGAAATTAATATCGATATATCGATATGTTGCAAACAGTGCTGCCGGACTGCTATTAGGTTGCTGAGTGAGTGAGTGAGCGAGCAACGAAATGTTGCTAACAGAGTTGATTTTGGGCACTTCGATAAGTCGATAAGTTGACACAAAACCCAACATATTTCTAAATTCAAATTGAAAACTTGCAAATCGTTTGAACATATTTTAAATATATATATATATATATATTTTGTATTTTATTACACGTTTCATATATATCGTATATATAGACTTTTGTTATTATATTATATTTATACGTATATGTACAGCTTAGTTTTAAAACTATTTAAAGTGTTTGTGTGTAGTCTCTAAGCCTAAGTAGATATTTAATGTATGAATTAATTTCAAAAATGTATTTATATGCGCCGTAGACTTGCATATTACTCAGTTTTAGTTAATGCGCCGCCAAAAGTTACACATAAATAGCAAACTACATTAACTTGTACATATCTGTTAATGTATATATATATATACTTTTTCTGAAACTTAAGTCAAGTTATACTCGAAGTATAAAAGTTGTTTTATTTTTTTGTTTTTTTTTTTTTTTTGTATTTTGTAATTATTCCTTTTAATTCAAGTGTTATTTGTTTGTTTTGTTTTAGCAATACATAATTGTTCATTTGAGTGAAAGTACTTCAAAATTAAATGTCAGTTTGATAGATGTACTTACGATTAGGCAAGTATAAGTATAAGTATGTCTATGTAGATAGATCAATGCACCTTAAGTTCTCAATAAACAACAAGCTAACCTCTTGTGTTAGTGTACCAAATATTAAATATGCTCGATAATATAATCATAATAATAATTAAGTATGCATTTTGTAATTGTTTGTTTGGTTTAAATTCTAACAATCTCTACATCTCTCTCATTTTACTTAAAGCAAAAGAAAACTCGAAAATTTGCCAAAAATAAAAAAACTTCTTCATATCTAAAGCAGGCACGCGCTAGATTCCCTCCAAAATGTATAATCTATCTCTCTATAAGACTTGCTGCTTGCAATAGGAGCTATAATATATATAACTTAAAGGTTTTTTCTTTTGGCAGTGTAGCGTTAAATCAAAAACATTCAACCATAGAATTTCAGAGCCAAACAATAAGACTAACAATTAGGGGAAAAGAGTTTTATCAAATTCTGATTTTGTTTGTTTTTTTTTTAATTTAATTTAAAAATCCCTTCAAGTTTTCGTTTCCATTTACGTATCTTGTGTTGTTTGTCTGCCTTTCATTTAGAATATGTAATTGAATATATTATTTTTGTTATTTTGTTTTTATTTCATTTTATTTGTTCGTAACACTAAAATGCCATCAATTCAGTTTTAAGTTGTATTTTTCCGGGTCAGCTTCTTCCAGTTTCAAAAAAAGTATAGATTCTTTCAGCTAACTGCGTTCGAATAATGTGCGCTGTTTCTGGATATTCTCGTTATTTTAGATGTATTTAGTTTTTACTCGTATCGATCGTAGACTTGAACTTGTGTTTTTTTGTAATTCTATATATCGTAGATAATTATGTACTCGTATATTACTGATTGCTACACATTGCAAATGAAATTTGACATATTGACATTTTGTCTATTTTTGTATCTCTAATAATAACGTAAATCTGTACGATTAAGTATTTTATTTGTATTTTAATATTTTGTTTTGCTTTTGTTTTTGTTTTGCTTTTGTTTTGGTTTTTGGTTTGTCAATTTTGGCAGTGAGAAAACTACACAACTTAAAACTTAACTTGTTTTAGCGTACATTTTGTGATTGGAGAAGCAATATTGTTATATTCGCACAAGATCGGCTCAATAGAAATTTTGTACAATATTTCCGAGACGTATCTTGTTTCTGTGAAAAAATATGCATTGTGATTTCTTTGTTTAAATTGATTTTCATTTAGATTTATGATTTGCCACCTGCTAACCATCGAGTGCTGCAAAACAGGTACCTCTAAAAAGGCGTCAGGAGTTATTTGTTATCATATCATATCGAACTGAAAGTTGGGTTAATTAAATTGCTTTTTTCACATTTTGTGCTTCGGTTAGAGACTTGAAGGAAAAACAAAGTTCATATTGTATGTACTTTAAATGTATGTATATTTGTGGTTAGCTGCTGCTGCTAAGGTCTCGCTTGTAGTTACGTTTATTATTAATGCTCAAAAACCTTTCAATCGTGTTTCATTTGAATGTTTCGTTTGAGGTAGTTTTCAATTCAGGATCAATATCTACAAGTTGAACACAAAACTCTCGTATAATTTTGCTTCCATTTAAGGTTTAGGCTCAGCTGTGTGCTTAATATGGGGAGAGGTTTATTTTCGTCTTTTTCGGATCATAGACATATCTTCTAGGGGTAAGTTATGGGCAAAACAAGTTACAAGTTACAAGTTACACGTAACAGAAAACAGTGCATAAAAATTAAATAAACTTCTCGTTTTACATTCATTTTCGTATTTCGTTTTCATGAATTTCAAAAATCTACATAACGATTTGTTTGTTTTTTTGTTTTTGTTACTTTTCTCTTCTTTTCTTTTCGTTTCGTTTCGTTTCGTTTCTTATGCTTTGTTAGTCATATTATATGAATGGATATCTCAACAAGTTGTTACTTTATATACCTTATGTTCATCTTTATAATTTTGTCAGGTTGCTTTTTTTGTATGTTTCGTATTTGTTGCTTGTCATAATGCTTCATATCGAGCGAGAGTTACGTACATACATATTTACAGTTTGGCTTAGGCATAGGTTCTTTTAATTATATTTTTATTTATTTTTTTCTTTTTTGGGTTAATTAATAGGGTTTTAAGTGTATTATGGTATTATCAAAGTTGAAAGAAATGTTTTAGCGAGGGCGCGAGGAGTTTAATTTTTATTATTATTAATTTTTAGGGTTAATTTTTTGGTTACTTAACTAATATTTTATTCACACTTGACATGACATCAGCCTGTTTAAGTAATTTGTTTTTTAATTATGCTTTTACATATATTCGAATTTCGAATTTGTGAATTACTTAAAACGTTTTTAGCAAATCAGTTTGTATCATCTAAAGCTATTTCATAGCGCGTCTTATGTTTCAATTATTTTTCTTGGGCTTTACTCTTAAGTTTCACCCATTTTAAAATCATTTCTGTTTGTTTTTTTTTCTTCGTTTTTCTAGCTTTCCAATTGGCAAAACTAAAACTTGGACTACTACAAAAATAACTAAAGTCAATTTGCATTTCCCATCAGCCAAGCTGTTTCGCAATACTTCACACTCTCATTCTGTCAATTTTCTTTTATATTCCGAAAGAAAAAAAAAATAGTTTCATAGTTTGCTTTTCCAATATCGCTTTCATTATAATTTCTTATTAGCACACACATTTGGTGAAAAGCCAACTTCACAGCCGTTTGCTTCGCATATGCGAATTTCATTCAAATTCTGCATGTTATTTATCGACCTATCGACTTATCGATTTATCGATACTAATTCTAACGAGTCTTTGCTTACATATCGCCTTCCCGCTCAACTTCAAACTGTTGCCAATTCTTCAAAAGCAAATTATTAATTACAAAAAAAATCATAATAAAATTAAAAAGAAAAACACACTTCTGTTTATGCTTGATTTTTTTTTGTTGTTCAACATATTTTCATGTATATTGTGTATATTTTTGTTTTGTTGTTGTTGTTCCATTTTCGTATTTACGTAAAATAGTAAAAATTTTTAATATTATGATAGACTTTTTCTTGTTGTTTTTTTACATTATTGTAAAACTACAAAACAAATTATGTATAATAATTAAACGCGCGTTAGGCAGACTAAAAAAAGCTTAAATTTAAAATCAAGTGTATTTATAATAAAAAAACTTAAGAGTGAGTTTTGTTTATGTTTTTCTTTTTTTTGTTTTCGGTTGTTTCTTTCACTAATAGGTCGTATTAATTATATGCATAATAATTAAATTATTCACTGTGTTTTTGTTTTTGCTTCCATTTTTACTGTGCAGATAACAAATAATTGAAATTAAACCATTTAAGTTCTAATTGTTTATATTTTATATATGTTGCTTTGCTATTTTCAATTGTTGTATACAAAATTCAATGTTTATAAATTAAATTTACTTAAATGTATATGTGTCAGTGTATGTGTGTGTGTCTGTGTGTATGTGTGTGTGTGTGTCTGGGCACTGTATGCGAAAATTATATGTATATATATTTAATTAGCATAATAATTATAATAATAGTAGTAAAATTAAAAAATTGCACATTTCAAAAATTTATCTGCCACTTTTATACACAATTAAAAAAGGGTTCTTTTAATTTTACATTATTTTTGTTTTTTATGTTTGTGTTTATTATTTTTTTTTTGTTTTGTCGTATTTTACAAATCGCTACTAAAATTAGAATAAATTTGATTTAAGTTAAAATAAGGCCAACAATTGTTTACTTTTTCTTCGTTTTTACAATTCAAACGCAAAAGCAGCAAAAAACGATAAAAAAGCATAGAAAAAACTAATTAAATTGCATTAAACAAATTCCAAATAAGTTTAAAAAAATTGCCAAAAATATATATATTTTGCACGATTGTTTTTTTTTTGTTTAAAAACAAAATTTTGATTATGCCAAATGGTTTTTTGTTTTCAATAAAATTTAATTGCTATATAATTTACAAGTATTTATAAATTTTCGAATTAAAATGTTTAGTTTATAAATTAATATTGAAGTCTTTTGGTGTGTGTGTGTGTGTGTGTGTGGATGTGTGTGCCAAGTGATTGAAAATGTTGTTGTTTTTTTTTTTTTGTCAGCCAAAAGGTGCATTTAATGAATTTAATTTAAAAAAATTGTAATTTAATACCTTTAATGCCTTTTAATTTTGAGTAAAACTCCAATCACTTTTTCTTTTTTATTGTTAACAAAGTTTTTACACTTTCGCCAATTGTTGTATAGGAAAATCAAAAAGAAAATATAACTGTGTGAATTGTATTAAAAACGACGGCGCTTAATGAATGTAAATTCTCATTTCTTGTGTTAATAAAAAAATATATAAGGAGGGCATAATTAAAATAAATGTCGTTTTTAGCCATTTCATTGTGTTAAACATTTGTTAGCATTTTATACAGTTGTTTTTTACTCAGTTAATATGATTAAAAAAATATTTATAAAATCAGTCCAAGTTTTGCGTGTTGTTTGTTTTTTTTTGTTGTTTTTTGTTTAGATTTAGTTTTAGTTTTGTTTAGAGTTGGGTTGCGAATTGTGTAACTTAAACTTAGTTGCTGTCATTAGCTTTTAACTAATAAGTATTTTGTTTATAGTTCAAGGTGTTTAAATCAGATTTACTCGCTGCTTTTGAATTAGATGTACAGTTAGTTTTACATATTATACACATGCTTGTTTTTTGTTTTTTAATATTATATATAAAGTTTAGTGTTTTTTTTTTTATATATTTTTAAAATATAAACAATCTTTATTCTCTTTTGTTTTTTGTTTTCTTTTGCATGACCGTTTGACAGGCATTGAATATAGCAGAAATTATCATTTGCTTTAGTCCGATTTTTCGGGGCTGGAAATTAACAAAAGAAAATTTAATACAATTTTTATTAATTATATATATTTTAAGGTATTTTTAGTTGTTGTATTTAACTGCATAAATTCTATGCGCTTGTTTAGCTTGACTTTTTTCTTCAATTTTCAATTTGTTATGTTTTATTTATGATTTAAGCATTCTCTGTGTTTGTTAAGAATTTGTTTGTTATATAATTTTAGATGTGTCTGTATGTGTGTGTGTGTGTGTGTGTGTTTTATAATAATTTTGTTTATATTCATAATGCCTTAGGTCTAATATTTGCAGGCTTAACACTAAATAACTGCATTTTACGCTTACTCAAAAATGTTTTGCTCTGTTTTTATTTATTCTGCTTTTACATCAGATTTTCATGCTGCATATATCTCTTGTTAGATATACATACACACACACACACATATATATATATATATATATATATATATAGATCAGATCAAGCAACTGTGCCGTTACGCACTTGTTTATTAAATCCACACGCCGTTTTTTTATGTAGCTGGGTAGAAAAACAAACTATTTTGAATATGCAAAATTTTACAGTTTCTCCGGCTATATACAAATCGGTTGAATCCATTATAGAAGCGCCTAACGGTACAGGCTTGTCTGTCTGTCTGTGTGTGTGTGTGTGTGTGTGTGTGTGTGTGTGTGTGTGTGTGTGTGTGTGTGTGTGTGTGTTTGTTGTTGTATACAGCTGCCACGCACCGCCCGAAATTCACTCAATAATGCTGCTGCCGCCCAACAGTAGACTGCCCACGCCCAGACTGACGCCCATGCCCATGCCTTCCAGCAGGGGCTATGCGGTGGTCGTCGAGTTCTCCGATTTTAGGGGCACGCCCATGAGGGCCATCGCCGTCTGCGTATTGGCATACATGTTGACATTGGCGCCGCCGCCATTGGCCACAGCAGCTGTTGTGGAGCTGGCCGGGACCGCGGCCGTGATGCTGGTGCTGGAGCTGGCTGCGGCTGTGGTGGGTCCCATGGCACCGCCGCCACCGATGTAATCGCTGCTGGTGCTAACGGCCGAGACGGAGCCGCCGCTGCCTGGCGGTGGCGGCGGCGGCAGCGTGTGGCCGGGCAGTGCATGGAGCTGTTGGTGCTGTTGCTGTTGATGCAGTTGCTGTTGTTGTGCCGCTGCCGCGAGGGCCGCTTGCGAGGATGTGGACGCCGAATCGGCATCGAGGCCAGCCGTGATGGCGCCACCGACGGCGCCGCGCATGCGCTCGGCGCGACGCTCCTGCTCCTCCTGCTGGGCCTGCAGATGGGATTGCACCGAGGGCGGTATGGCATGCACATCCCAGATCTCTTCAAGAAACTTGGGCAGCTTGCGATTCTTGAGCTTGAGCGAGAAACACATCTCGGCATTCTGATTGCCCAGCGTGCGCAGCTCGGTGAGTATGGAGAGCAGTTTGGCGTAGAAGACGAGACTCATGGAGTCGCCGCAATGGCGATTGAGTATATAAATGCGTAGCGTGTCGATGTAATAGCTCTGTATCGCCTCAACCAGCTGGGCCTTCTCCAGGCCCGGCCGATCCGAGAAGATCACAATGGCAGTGAGTAGCGCATATTCCACATTGTCCACCTTCATTGAGAACATTTGACGGCAGAAATGCAGCAGATCCTCAATATTGTCCGCCATTCCGGCCATCTTGTACGAGTCGCGTGTGTACGATCGATTGTTCGCAAAGAATATCGAGTCGGAGTTGTGATCGTAGCGTCGGGCCATGCGCAACATCATCACTTCCGATGAGCAGGCCTGCAAATAATAATCATTTATCGTTATCGATAAATATATCGTTGAGCGATTGGCTCATTCCATTCGACGCGATACTCACCTTGAGTAACGTGATCTGATCCTCTTGGGGTATCTTTGTAAACGCTGGTAATCCTTTCGCAAACTCCACTATCAACTGCACCGTGAGTATGGTTATCTCGGTGATGTGCCGAAAACTGACATCCGTCTGACTCTCATTCTCATCCGGTTGACTCTACACGAGGGATTGAGAGAGGAGGGAAAATATAAATTGGAGATTTCACTTAAATTTGAAATCAATTTGCTGGACTAGCATTATTATTAAACAAAATTTGAATTTTAGTATATTTAGGGAATACCCATATAATACCAAGATATATGTGTGTTGAGTTACAGTAAATTGAGGGAATACCCATATTACATAATATCATTTGTAAGTTTTGTATGTTGAGTCTTAGTTTATTTAAGGAATACCCTTATAAAACGAAAATTTCAACAATTTAATATGTTGAGGTATTTGTTATTAAATTGTATATGAAAATATTTGTCAGTTTTGAGTTGAGTTTATGTATATTAAGGGAGTATCCATATTAAATCAAACTATTTGCTAAATTGTTTTTAATTTTCCTTTTTAAGGGAATTCCTCAGCAATGCGAAGCTATTCTCCTAATTTGTATATTGAGTTATAGTATATTAAGGGAATATCAATATTATTATAGTATTATTATTATAAGGGAAATTATTTTAAATTTTCTATAACTCTATTTGCCCATTTTTGAGCTGAATTATTATATTTAGGGACTACCCATGCTGAATAAAATTATTTGGCAGATTTATGTGTTGTTTAAGGGAACGCAATGCAAAGTTATCAAACTGACTTATGAAATATTATGTATATATATGTCAATAGATATATTGACATGCTACTTACCATAATACGCTTGAGATCCTCTTCGGATGGCTGCTCGTAGCCATCCTGATACCAAATTAATTTATATATAACGGCCAATTGATTGAACGTTAATGGAGGTATATTGCGCGCTTGACACTTGGCCAAAATATCATCAGGTAGTAGCTGGTTAAAGGGATTTATCGATTGAGATAAAAATGAGTATCGAGTTATCGAAATGTGCTGACAATGGGACCTACCGGAATTGTGGCATGCTGTGGTGCCTCGCACGTCATGAGGTCGAGTATCTCCTTCTTGACGTAGTCATGGGTGCCATGCAGTGGACCGCCGGCACCGCCAGCGCTGTGCTGGGAGCTGGGCGAACTGGAGACCTTGTCCTTCTCCTTTTGGGCCTTCTTCTCGCGCCGCTTCATCGCGCACTGGTTCTCCGGCACAACGCACTCCGGCCGCATGCCGACGGCCAGGCACTTCTTCAGCCGGCACTCCTGGCACTTGCGCCTCATGTACATGTCCATCTCGCAGGCCCGCCCAAACTTGCAGCAATAGTGCGCATTCTTGGTCACGCTGCGCCGAAAGAAGCCCTTGCAGCCCTCGCAAGTGAGCGCGTTGTAATGATAGCCGGAGGCTCGGTCGCCGCAGACCAGGCACAGCTCCTCCTGTAGCCGCGGCGCCGGGCCCTTCTTGCTCTTCTTCGCATCGCAGCCCTCGTTGGCGGAGTAGCCGTTGAGGCTGCTCGAGGGCGAGAGATCATCGCGACCTGCAAAGCACATGCAAGAAAAATTAAATACAAATTTAAATTAAAAGAATTACGAATACAAAATTCAATTTCGTTTTATTATTTTGCTCTTTTTTCACGATTTCCGTGAATTTTTAATATAAATCGATTTATTGTTGCTGTTCTTTTTGTTTTTTTTTTTTTTTTTTATGTATTGTCTTACATAAAACATTAGACCCAAATAAATAAATTTTGATCAGCTGAGCGGATTTGAGCGTTCGTTGTGTTTCAAAAATTTGCATGCCCAAAGAAAAATATATTGAGAGACTGTCACAAGCTCCTCCCTATGTAAACTCTGTCTAGCTGTATATCTACATCAGCTGCATCTGTATCCGTATCTGTATCTGTATCTGTTTTTTTTTTTTTCGTATCTGCAAACGGGGTCTCTAAGCGGGCAACATATAAAATCCAGCCAACAAAAATTTAAAATTCAATTAACGTGCGCTCAAAGTCGCGCAGCAATCATCGCATACAAAGAATTCGACTAGCTAAAAATGGATGAAATAAAAAAAAAAAATATATAGCCAAACAAATTCGCAAAAAGAGAAACTAAAAAATTCTTGAAGAGCTTTAGTTCTAGAAACCCAATCAATCTATAATTAAACAAATCCAAACTTGCTTGAGACTTGCTAAAATACCTAGGTGGGTCCCATGTGGATCGTAAGTGGAAATATGCTTTAAGCTTCATCAAAGTTTCATTAGGGAAAATACTTAAATTAGGTGTGGACTCTAAGTGGGTTACATCGCATGTGGATTCTATGTGTATTTTTTTAAAATTACATGCTAACATGATATGTAGATTGTATATGGCTTTTGTGTTTAACAAATACCTAAATAATATGTGGATTCTATGTGTAATTTGTGCAGAACAAATATTTGCACGAGTTGTGGATTTTATGAGAGACTGATAATATATTTTATAATCAAACATGGAATGTTGATTCTCTGGGGATCCTATGTGAGATACTGGCTACTGGCACAGGTCGATTCTATGCTTTTATGTTTAACAAATACCTAAATGAAATGTGGATACCTTTCCATGTGAATTTTATGCCTAAATATGCTTAAATGAAGTGTGGATACTTTGTGGATTGGGTCCTTGAATATTTTGGACTTAGATGAATTTAAGGGTTTTAAGACTAGTCTTCTAGAAATTTGGGCTGACAGTTCTTCTTAATTCCAGATCACGTGACATGTGGACTCTATGTGGATTGTATGTGGATTCTGTGTCGATTATATATTAATTCCGTGAAGCGAACATTTGCATAACTTAAAAAAAGTATTTCATAAAATATGTTTGACTTAGATGAATAAACGAACTAGAGGATTAACTGGACTCTTACTGCTGTATTATATGTGGATCCCATTCAGAACATGTCTTCTTTGTTATGTGGATTGAATATGTATGCTATGTGGATAATATTTAAGTGTGATTACTAATCGACATCAGCTTATCGATAATATAACACACAAAATCGATAGAATTTTTGTGTGGATCGCATGTGGTAAATCTATATATTGTTAGTTGAGAATACAATATTCAAGTTGTATCGATTATATATTGATTTTGACTTGTGCCCCGACAGGAAACTGTGGACTGTGGACTCTGAAGAGCGCTGGCTCAGACACATTATACAAATAGTCACGTTCGGGGCACACATTAAGAGAGCGTGGGGCAGGGGTAGGGGCAGGGGCCGGGTAGAGATGGCATGCGACAAAAAGCATATCAAGTGCAAGTTGTTGTGTGCAAAGACAGTCATAATCGGGCAGCCTGGCGGTTGGATGTCTGGGATGGATGGGCGAATGGAGAGGCGCGTCCTAAGTAGATAAAAAAAGATACGACAAAGAGGCGTTGCTGCAACTGCAACTGCGTGCGGCAGGCAGCAAGGCGACCAGCTTAACAGCAAGACACTCGACTAAGAAGCCAAAGCCCAAAGACACAGTCGAGCAGCAAAACACTTGAGCACAAGTGCAAAAGCTTTGCCACTCCAAAAACCACCTACCGCCGCCTGACACATGCAGCATGGTGCATGGTGAGTGCAACGCGGTGCATTGTCGGCATAACACAGTTTTTTTTTTTCTGCTTCTCTGCTGCAATGATATATTGCGCATACGCCCCGAACGCCCGTACGCTGGCTGGCTGCGCGCCTCTGGCACCCGCCGCGCCCACTTTCCCTGTGCCTCGTTTCAATTTCACTGCCACAAGAAGTAAAAAGAGAAGTAGAAAAGAAAAACTCGCGCTAAATAAAATGAAATAAAGTGCGGCGTCATGCAAACTTCGTCTGCTTCAGCGGCGACGCCAACTTGACTGCGAAATTTTCACTGCAGCGTGCAACGTGCAGCGTGTGGCATGTGCGAGTGTGTGCGTGCGTGTGTGTGTGTGTGTGCCGTTCGCATGGTAAATGAAAAATGCAGTAAATTGCTGTTGCGGCAAAGAAAAAGAGTGTAGCAACAGCAACAACAACAAAGGCAGCAGCAGCAAAAAAAAAAGTAAAAACCTGACCAACCACACACAATTATTATGTGTGTGTGTGTGTGTGTGTGTGTGTGTGTCTGTGTGTGAGTGTGCCTGTGTGTGGCTCCCTAGGCGTTGTTTTATCGCTGACAACGTCATGCAATGTTTGGCATTTTCATGGCTTGTTTGAGCTGTGCAACAACAACAACAACAACAACAACAACAACAACAACAACGTCTAAGCAACTTATTTTAATCGCCCTGCTCGAGCCATGACAAGCTTAAACTTGCCGCTGATAGCTTCAATTTTATGGAATTTCCATGATTAGAAATTGCAAGAATATTGATTACAGCTTTAAAAAAACATTAAATTGGAAAACCAAGAGTTTAAGCTTTGGGCTTTAGCTTATAGATATTAAGTTAAGTATTTGTGTATTTGTTGTTTGTTGGTGAAACTAAATTTAAGAAAGTTAACAACTTTTCTAAAGAAAACCATAAAAAGACTTTTCTACTTAAGCCCATAAGATAATCTTGTGGAACCTATTAGATTTGTTCGTGCACATATACAGAAAAAATATTAAAATTAGTTTGCAAATACTTTGTGGATTGTGTTTATGGACTACGTATGGACAGTGTGTAGACCGCATGAGGCTCGTTAACAGGAGTTTTATTTAAACCTCCTGCTTAAAAGTATTTTTTTCTCAAATATGTCATGTACTTTATATAATCTTGTGGATCTTATACAAATATTATCTTGATTTTTATCGATACTGTTTTTTAAGAAACATTGTTGCATTAATCAGGAAGGTATTTAGTCTGTGGAGTCCCCTAGATTCCTAGAAAATAAGTACATTTCAGGATCATAAATCAAGTCTCTTTTGGGAGACCTGCTTACATTTTAATTCATGTGGATCATATGCTAATGAAACAGATATGGTTCGAATTAAATTGTTAATATCGGCCACACTTTCTTTTTTTTCCAATTTCAAAGATAATATCCCACAAATTTTCGTTTAATATGCACAGAGGGAATTACAGTCCAATCGAAAAGTCAATTTGTGAATGTTTTAAGTACAAAATTATAATCGAGCACATTGTGGTTGGCGCCAGGTGGCGCTAGCGCAGCTGCTGTGGATAGCTACGCGTCAGCAGTTATTGGCCGCCATTTTGCGTTTGCAATTACCTCAGGGTGGAGGTGCGCTCCAGTGTAACGCATCAGCCAGATGAGTTATTATATTTCATATACAAAATACAAAAGGCTACAGCAACAGCAAGAACAACAACAAGAGCACACAATCACAGAGCCACATTTCATTTTTCACTATGAAAAGCCATTTTTCCAACTTGCACAGCGCCAAAGAACGCCATGAAGTAACAAAACAAAGGCGGGCAATGGGAAAAATAAAGAGGAAAAGAGTGGAAAAGAAGAAAGAAGTAAAACAAAAAAAAACTTATATATATATATAGACGCCAAGCACTGTACAAAAAACAAAACACAAAAGGCAGCCCAGCGGCGGCCTCCATGCATCCCTCTCATTCACTCCACACCATTCAAAAGCTGAGCCCGGCCTCTGCCCACATTTGGAGTTCATTGTGTTATTGTGCTTGCTTGGTCGTCTCTCGGTCTCGGTCTCGGCACAACGCTGCGCCGCACTACATACCCACATAATCCATGTAAACGTCCGAAAGCTACGCGGCAACAGCGACGGCGGCAGCGGAAGCGACAGAGCTAGAGGCAGCGACAGCGAGAGCAACAGAAGCCATAGCTATGGCCACGAGAGCACAACACAAACTGGGAAACTGCAGTCGACGTCGCTGCGGCCAGCCGCCAAACAACAAGCACAGCAGCCGCTGCGCTGGCGCTCATGCACTAATACATGCAAGCACCGTAGCAGCGTAGCACCGCAGCACCTTACATATGCATTCAGCGGGCGCGCACTCTCTCGCTCTCACTGCCTCTACTGTTCACTCTCTCGCCTGCTGTAACAGTGTTTGTTGAGTGCGCTCTCTAAGAGCGCGCCCTTGTTGCAAAGCAGAAAAATGTTGATGTAGGCCTCGAATATGCAGTTTGCCTTTGCCTTTGCCTTTGGCATTGCCACTGTCACTGCAAGCAGCGCTGCCAGCGCTGTGCTATGCAGTTCTGTTTGTTTGCTGCGTGCATTTGTGTGTGTGAATTGCATGACACACACAGTTTGAGCGTGGTATAGGTAAGTTCTCCCTTCTGTTTTCTGCTTTCTGCTCGTCCGTTTTGCGTGCTTTTTTGTTCTATGCCAAGAAATGAAACTTTTTTATCTGTTCTTTTTTTTTTTTTTTTTGTGTTTTATTATTTTGTGTTCTACTCTAGTCGTCGTATTCTATGGCAACAGTTTTTTTTGTTGCTTTTGCTTTGCTTTTTGTGCTTGCTTCAATGCATATTTTTAAGCGGCTTTTTGCGTGTGTGTGTGTGTGTGTGTGTGCGTGCATGTGTGGCGCTGAAGGGGGGCACGCTGTGCAAATAGCGCCTTTAGCTGCAGCGCAGCAAAATAAATATGTGAGTATGGAAGTGGCCAGGCGCTCTTTGTAGTCACCATACCCCATCCCAGTTGCCATCTTCTGCAGCGCCCAGCCCCCCTCTGCCGACCCGCCGCTGCTATATTAGCAAGTTGAAATCTAGTCGACTGAAAGTCATGAAAAAGTCTGACGACGGCGATGGGGCAACAAAAACAACAAAAGCAACAGCAACAACAACAGTAAGTTGTTGGCTTGTTTGCTTGTACGATTTGCAGTTCAGTTGTAGCTACAATATAAACACAAATACACACACACACACACAAGCATGCACAGCTGCACACAGGCACACATACATGTGTACTATATCAATATCTCATCTCGTATCATCTATGTATATGAAAAATCAAACAAAACATCGCGTCAGAGATTTTTTTGCCTTTTCGGAAATGTGTGCGAATCGTTTTTAATGTGTGTGATTTGTATTCGGAATTGTATTTTTAATTCGAATTCGAATGCATTGCAATTCAATGGCTGCAAATTCATTGCGAATGTCGCAGAATGAATCATGTATATATATATATATATATCTTTATATATGAACATGATTGGAAAAAGTTAAGTTAAGTTAAGTTATTTAAGAATTATTGCGCTGCGTTAAGTGTTAAAATGTTGAATTTAAGTGAAACGTACGTGGAATATACGTGGAATGCACGTGAATTCTACAATAAGACCCTTATTTAATAACTTTTGCCTTAAATAATAATGAGAATTTAAATGATATAACAACAGCTTTTGTTTGCATTAATATTTGAATTATTAATTGCAAACTTTGGTTAATTATTTTAACTAAAGTGGAACGCGTGTGGATCGCATGTGGATTGCGTGAGCACACTTTACTCGTTAAAATATGCGTGAAATATAATTTTTTATTTTTTTTAATTAAATACAAATCTCAGTTATTTGTATTTGCAATTCCGAATGGCTTTTACAACCCCTAACAAATTATCCCTGCCCCCCGCTGGCACAAGTGACAAAATCCAAATCAAAAATCATTCCATTGACACATTTATCCATATCCATTGTTGACCAATAGCCCTACAGGGGCCACACAGCCGATTACATAAATAGGGCTGACGACCCTAACTCAAAACGTGTTGAGGCCAAAACATTACGAGCCTATAGCCATAGCAACCCCAAAATGCAAAAGCCAGTTGCCACACGAACTACTCTACCTTGGCTTTGGCTTTGGCTTTGGCTTTAAGTCCAACATGAACATGAAGCTGAATTTGTGAATGGATTGGGGTACGGGGTTTCCGGGGGTACGGGCATTAAATATCTAGGAGGGTGCCGCCTGCATTGGCCGGGCGCCAATTTGTTAGCTGGAGTTGAAAAACTGTACCAGAAGCAGCGCATGGCAAATGCATTGCCAGTGCTCTCTGGGCTCTCTCAGAGTGACTTTTGAGCGGTAGGGGGGAGGGCGGCGAGGGTTGGGGGCTGGTAAACCGCTTGGCAAAGCAAAGGGTTCTAGTGCAAGGCTGCAATATATTTTGCACGAGTTTCTCAGTTGTTAGGCACGAATAAAAAGCGGCTACAAAAAAAATTGATTTTTTTTCCAGTTCGTTGGCATGCTTACGCCATGCAAGGGGCGGTGGGAAGGGGGGGGGGGGCGTGTTGGCACGGGTGGCAGCCCTTACACCCCCAACTGTGTGCTGACCACAGGGTTGCATTGCGCTGCAGCACATCACAGGGCTGAACATGGTTTTTAACCTACTTAAAGCACAGGTCGACATTTGGCGAGGGTCGTCGCATGACCTTTGGTCTTATACCTTGGCTTTGCAGGAGACTGTGCTAAGGGTTGATGGTTGCTCAAAGGCGGGGGGCAAGGGCGCTAGAGGCATTTAGTGCGATTCGTTGTGCTGCAACTGCCTAAACTTAATTCAAGAAGAATGCGCCACTAATTTACATATAAATGTTGCCGCGTCCCAGCCAAATGACGCCATTTTATGGCGTCTGCAATTTTAAAAATGGCTGCCACACAGACCAGAGAGCGAGTGCGAGAGAGAGAGGGAGTGAGATGGAGACGGAAAGAAAGACACAGCTCGAAGGTAAACGAAAGTATTTGCACTGGTTTCCGTTTCCGTTTGTCGAGTTCAAGGAAAAATGTGCATTTGACATGACATCGACGCGGACGACATCAAGTGGACGGCATTATACAGCACTTGAAATGGTCGCCATTTTGATTAGATCGAAGGAAGGTGTGCTGTACAAAGCAAAAAAGGTCTGGTGTCAAGTAAAGTAGGTATGATATAAAAAGAAAAAGGAGGCGAATAAATAGATATTTCATAAATATATCAATGCAACAGATTTTATATTTTGAGAATATATTATACTTCTGCCTGCCCATTTAAGTAGCTTAACAATTATAAGCCAGTAAATATAGTTTTATATATTTTTCGATCAATTTTTAAGCCAATAATGCACATACAATTTTTACAGAGTGCCCATAGTTAGCACAGCATCTATTGAATGCCTCACAGTGCTGGTCACACTGATTCACGGGCTGCGTACCAGGCTTTTATTGTGTAAGTTTTGACTTTGTTTTGCTTTGTAGCGCGCGCCTTGAACTATGCAGCACAAAATTGCAGGCTACATACAGTATATCATTTTCTCTTTAACCCTCTTCCTCTCATTCTTCGCATGTCATGTCTGTGCTGTCATATTCTGTTTTTATGCGCCTTTAATCATGCACATGTTTGCATACACACACACGAACACACACACAGAGACGCCTCGCTTTGTTTACAGTTGGCTTTTTATAGCCAACATATGTTCGACATGTTCGGTTGGCTCTTTTATTGCACTTTGCACATTGCGTCGCTGTTTTTATGCGCTATTCGCTTCACAACTCGTTTACCAACACTGCCGCGGCAACACTCAACAACATGTTAAAGTGTTTAGCAGTGGGCAAAAGGGGCGGAGTGTGGGCGCGGCTAGTACAGCCTGTGTGGCACCGTGTGTGAAAAAAAGTTGATGTATTCCAGAAAGCGAGCAAAAACAATGGAGCGCTAAAACAAATGGCAGTGGAGTGAAGCCATTAACAAACACATTACACACACACATTCACACACTCACACACACACACACACACACACGTTAAAAAGCTAAAATAGATGAAGTAGTTGCAGTGTAGAAAGCTTAACAAAAGTCGCAAAGGCGATTGTTCTGCTAGCTGTCTCAAGCAAAATGCCTATGACAGTGTGACCATAGCAAAAAGTTGAGCAGTGAATGTGCGTGTATGTGTGTGTGTGTGTGCGCGAGTGTGTGAAGAAGAAGTCTATTTTGTATACAGTGCTAATGGCAGAGCGCTATCAGATGAAATTTGACAACATAGCAAAGCCTAAATGCAATGTGAAGTTTGGCAACAATGTGAAGATGGAACTGCGTTTTTATTACAAGTAAAATTCAAATACTAAAATGCAAAACATACTTAATTAATAATTTGCTGACTGAAATTTGGCAACAATGTGTTAAGAATATGCTTATGCTTTGCTTATGCAATGATCAAGTGAAGTTCAGCAACAGCGCAAATGTAGAAGCTCAAGCTTGGCAACAAAGCAAAGCATAAGCATAAACGTTTATATTGCTCAAGTAAAACTTGCGCTCTTTATTGAAGCAGGACAAAAATTCAAATTAATAATAACAAAGCTCTGGCACTTAAATTGCTGTAAATTGTGAAACTTGGCAACACAGCGAGTGAGCATATAAATAGAACAAAATTCTGCTTTTGCCCAATATGCTTAGTTGTAGTAAAGCGAGACTGCCTCAACAATGGACATTGTTTTAAAAGCTTTGCTTTTATGTTATGAAGTTTGGCATCAATGCAATCAGTCTTGCTTCGCTATATCGATTACAGCATCTCATTGTGCTGTACCTGATGCCTTGTTGCCGCACTTCAGCTTCTGATTAATGCACTCACTCAAGCGTTGCTCGTACGCAGGAGAAAAAAAAAAGGTATTTTTATAAACTTTGTTCAAGTGCAGTTCTTGTTGAAGTTTTGTGCGAGCTGAAAAAGTTTGTAACAGGAAGTTTTTAATTAAATGTTGTGTGAAAAATATGAAAAATTGTTCGAAGCATTTTCGTGAGAGAATCGTAGATTTGCTCTTTAAAATTTGTTGCTAATGACCTTGTGCCTATGTGAAAAGTCAAATATGCAGTACGAGTACTCGTTTTTAGCTGAGATCTGCAGTCTGTGCATAGCAGGGGCGTGAGGGGGGCTATATCATTGTCTGGTCTGGCTTATACATATATACAATTTTTATTGTTATTGTTATTACATTATCAACATGTTGTACAGCTTGTATACAACTTGTTATGCAGCAGCCCCGACTGGAGCGACACATCCTCAGCCATAACCATTTCCATTCAATGCCCCGCCTGTATGCCCTCCCCTTGGCTAGCTGTCCCCGGGCTTTTCGCTTTGTGTCGTCGTCGTTGTCGTTGTCTCTGGAACTGCAGACTTATTAAATATCAGCCACATTGTTGATGGTCAGTGATTTTTATTGAGCGAGTCGACTCGACTTGCTCTTATTCTGGTTCTGCCTCCCGACTCCTCTCGGCCTCTCTCTCTCTCTCTGCATTGGTTTCATGTTGTCGTCTTTTATTATTATAACTGTCTGGTGTGTCTGCTTTTTGCAGCGCGGGTTACTGCGCGTCCTTGAAGTAATTTACGTCAGTTGACAACGCAACCGGGAAAATGGGGGGACCGCCACAAATTATGGTATTGAGACCAGCTCCGAGAGCTGCTCGCATTTACGCACTTTGGAGGCGGCAGCGCAATTTATGGTGCTGTGGCAAAAGGCAAAAGCAAGAGCAAAAGCATTGATGCATGTAAGCCACGGCATAAAGAGCCTAGACAGACGCCTTTCAGCTGTCAGCTGTCCAAGTGGGCTTAACTTGGTGCTATAAATAGACCAGTGAGAGCTCATATACGATTCAAAGCACAAAATATGCATAAGCAGCGTTTGCTAAAGCCAGCCAAGTGCGTTTTCGTTTATAATTCGCAAGCAGTTCTAGCGCGTAACCTGCCTTAGGACCTAGGTTAAGGCTGTAGCGAGTATGTAAGGATATCTTCGGCACGACGAAGATTTAATTGCGTTGTAGACATGTTCTTTTTGTAGATATGGAATCTTACGCATCTATATAATAAAGTTTTCCGATCTTAATAAGATATTGCATGTAGGGAGTAGTAAGATTTATGAATGCCGAGTTTGGTGAAGATATCTTGATAAACAAAAAAGTTCTTTATACAATAATCTGCTCTTCGACTGATAGCTATTATATCAACTAGGCTGCTGATATAGAATATATATACTTTATGGGCTCGAAGATGTCTTCTTCTAAGCGTTTCACCTTTTATGAAAAAATTACAATACCCTCTACGAGGGTATACAAATATATGCACTGAACAAAGCCAAGTGCTTTGCATTTGCATGAAATGCTCTTAAAACATACATATAGTAAAAGAGATTTTCCATTTATTGGTTTTCTTGTGAATCATAAGAGTCAACAATAAGTTTTAGTATTTAAATACATTTTATGGCTGCTGGCTTCTTTGGCTTCTTTTGTGCCTTTGTTTTTGTTTAAACGATATGGAAATGCATAAATAAATTGAATATCTCATAATAATGCTTAAATTTCAATTTACAAAGGTATTTTACCAAAAAGTTATGTCATGCAGGCGCCTTTATATTTCGCCTTTATGTTATTCTATATATTTAATTGAAATTCTTGCATTTCAGTTTTGTTTTTCTTTTGGCCCACTGGCAAAGGCATTGAACTGCACTCGAGCAGAAGAGTTTATGCATGTGCTTCTTTGCCGCCCTTTGGGCTGAATTGTGGCTACAACATTATTTGGGGCTGCGTTTCAAGTGCAGTCAAAAAAGAAACAATTGTTTGTTTTTTTTTGCTTCCCTTTGCCTCTGGCGTTAGCGTCGCTGTTCTACGATGCGTATGCGCAATTTTTGGTTTGCCGACTATTGACATTGTGGGAAATTCTTTTCGCGAGTGCAGCAGAAAGCAGTCGCATTTGCCGAGATATTACATTACATATTACCAGCAAGACAGCCGCCGCGGGCACTCTGTAAGCCGAGCACAATCGAACGGGGGAGCATATTACAAAATGCACTTCCAGGAATTGTGCATAAGCAGAGCGCCAAAAACAAAAAAAGTACAGCAAAAAACAATGTGTACCTAATGCGATTATCAATTTGTTGGTATTCTTGCAGCGTCAACCAAAAGAGAAAACTCGACTCTAGTCCGATGTGCCCGACTAGGGAATACCCTTAATCGACATCTGCCAACAACAAATGTAGCTCGCACAGACAGACATGCCCAGATCGACTCGGCTATGGATGCTGATCATGAATATATATATATACTTGATGTTGTCCAAGATGCTTCCTTCTGCCTGTTACATTCATTTCTGCACAAACACATTATACCCTTTTTATCCATTTGCAATGAGTTCAAAATAATGGCCAAAAAACGGCTAAGCAGCCAAATGTATTTAAAAATGATGAAATTATAAATTTCACTCGATTATATTTTTATGTACGCTTTAGGCCTGTTTCTATTGTCTCGTTGGGCGACAAATTGTCAAAACTTTCCTTTTGTTGTGGCCACTTTGGAACACCTGTCCAATTCGCGTCTTTCACTCTCTCCCACTCTCCGCCCCGCTCTGCCCCGCTCTGCCACTCTCTCTGCACACATAAGATATACAATTTTATTTCGTTTTTTATTTTGCGCCAAATAAATCACTCGCAAAAAAAGCTGACGATTGCCTGACACCAAACAAAAAATAAAAGAAAGGGACAAACCAAACGTTTTGCGCAAAATTTTTATTTTTGTTCCGGTCTCTAGTACATTAAATTTATCATAATGATGAGCTCCTGAAATATTTATAAATCTTGGGGTATGCTCGCCTGATTTATGGCCATTATTTTGGCCACTTTATTTTCAAGACAAATTGTCTTAAGTTGTTTCTAAATAATTCTGGATTTAAATTAACATAATTTGAGTTACGTTTAAACAAAATAGGATCTACATTTACTTTTCTGTTTTAAAGGAGCTCGAGAGTTTCAAATAAAAGTGATAGAATCCGCCAGAATAGGTGGAAAATGCGTGGAATAGGAAAAATTTGTTATTTTGGTAACTTTAGTTTTATGACAAATTGTCTTTAATTATAATTAAATGAAGGTGCATTTCAACGGATTTAGTTATTTGAATAAAATATTTGAACAACAATTTGAGTTAAGTTTAAACAATATAGGAACTATTTTTATTTTCCCATTTTAAAGAATCTCAAAAGATATCAAATAAGAGCTAGCGAAATAAAATAATTTGGAATGTTCATTATTTATTCATTAATTTAGATAAATAATTTAGTTTTACGTTTGAAATAGGCGGTTAATACCAAAAAACTTGAGTTGAGTTGATATATATTTCTAATAAGAGGAAATCCGCCTGCCCGAGTGGAAAATGGGTGGTATACAAAAAACTAGCTAAAACTAATAAGCTTGAAGGTAAATGTATTTCCTTCTTTTAAATCTATTTTTCAATTACTTTACTTAACGTTTTGTGCTGTTACTTATTGTATTTTTGGGCTACTTTTTATTTTTAAAAATGTTTCCGCTTGTTTCTTTCTGCATTACTTTTTGAACTGGCCCATGTGGAGGCTCAAATTGTTAGCCCCATTTGCCCGCCCCCGCTAACTGGTCAGTGCCAATTGCTGGCCAAAATGTTAACAAATTTGCGTCCATTTTTTTTTTATAGAGGTCTGAAAAAAGTTTGAGTGAAGAGAAAAAAAAGTGAAAAACAATTTATTATATTTGTTGCTATGACAAAAAAGTGTGTCAAGGGGCAACTTGTCAGTCATATGATTTCTGTGCGCCTGTCAAATTACATTTTTGTTCGGGCAAAAGAAATTGCGCAAAGGCAGCTGTGCATGTGTGTGTGTGTGTGTGTGTGTGTGTGTGTGTGGGCGTATGTTTTATATTGTTGTGCGTTAACTTTGAAAGGCAACTATATATATACAACTATATATATATATATAAAGACAGCTATTGATAGAGTCTTAGGGCTTTTACCTGTGGAAAGGCATATTGTATGGACATTTCTGTATGCTTGTGTGTCATTACCTGCAAAGAGAGAGAGAAGAAGAATATGCATAAATAGATAAGCAAAAATAAGAAAGTATTGTGTATATTGTGTTTGTCCTGACTGACTACTTGATTCTTGATAATGCAGAGCCCCAGAGGTAAGGTCTACGAAGTTACAATTCCTACTGAAGCTATGTGATTTGTTGGGGCAAGACTCAGCACAAAGTTCAAGGATCAAACGCCTCGTAACGCGACAGATAAAATATACTTTTTATACCCTGAACCCATTGAAAATGGGTATAAGGGTATATTGTACTTGTGCGAAAGCCAAATGTATATAACAGGCAGAAGGATGCTTTTCCGACCCCATAAAGTATATATATTCTTGATCAGCATCAATAGCCGAGTCGATCTAGCCATGTCCTTCTGTCTGTCTGTCCATCCGTCCGTCCGTCCTTCTGTCTGTCCGTCCGTCCGTATGTATGAACGCAAGGATCTCAGAACCTATAAGAGCTAGAGACTTGAAATTATAGATGTAGGTGCTCCTAGTTCCCGCGCAGATCGAGTTTGTTTACGATAATCGATAACTTACTCCGTTTCCAAGCAATCGATAAAATCTATATCGATATCCTGTTTTTTGGGCAATTTTCGTAAATAATAAAAGCTAGAGTCACCAAACTTGTTGGAAGAAGAGGGTTCAGGGTATCCCCTAGTCGGGAGCTCCCGACTAGAACCTCTTACTTGTTTAATTTAAATAAGAATATACGTGTGGTCTTTAAAGCACAGATGTCTGTTACCAATTTGAGGCTCTTATTTTACATAACAAATCAATTCAAATTCAATTAACACAAACAATTTTGTTACCACTTGCATTTTTCAACAGTATGCATTTGAGTCGAGCAATGCCGGGTAATTTCAGGTCGTTTATTGATATATAATTCTTAGATATTGTAAGTTGTGCAGTGCGACCTAGCGCATCTGTCTCCCATTACATTTCCGCATAAGGCAAAGAGCCCACAGCGTCAAGAATCAGATATATTATGCATATGTAGATATATACGATATATGTATATGTATATATATATATATATGTATATACATATACATGTGTTGGGTTAACTTCACAGCTCGTCTAACTTCCGCTGGCAACTTTAATTACAAGTAACAAAAGCAAAAGCCAAACGTCCAAACGACCGACAATTTTCTTTACTCTTCTGAGCTTTGCGTAAATGAAACCAAAACTCAAGGTAAAGCTCAAAAGGCACCGACAGAACACAGCCCGTGTGCGTGTGTGTGTGTGTGCATGTGTGTGTGTATATGTGTGGAAATTGTAGACACTCTGAAATCGACATTTCATATACATATTACTTTAACGTCCCAACTATTTATAAACATGCGATCATCATGCGAAAAACACAAGAAGAACTTCAAGAAAAAATGTTCAGTCCCATCAACAGAGGCAACAACAGGGCCAATTCTTCAGTTGGTAGCAAGAAGCGTTAAGAATCTAAAGAACGAACGAGATTGCGGCTATTAAAGCTGCCACACACACACATACACACACACACACAGGTGGGCTGTCATGCGCTTGTTAAACACCTGAAGGCGTGGCCGAAACTGAAATGAACACTCTCCAAATAGCTAACTAAGCATAATATAGGGGTTAATAAAAAAATCAGCACGAAAATCAGGTTTTCAATGGACACACTTAATGCTACCCATTGGGGCTGACTTTGATGTGAGCGCCAGCCATGTGGTATAATGAGTTCTAATGTCATGTAAATCGTAAAAGTCTAAGCGACAATAATAAAGAAACTATTTGCTTTAAGCCGGAAGAACAATTGTGTTTATTTCCGCAAATATCGATCGGAACTTGAGTGGAATTTAGTTTCAGCATTTGAGTAATTTAAGCACGTCGTTCTATTAAAACAAACTAAAGAAATAAATATATTTAGAACGATGGTAAATTATTTCCGAATTCGGCCAGCAAATATTATCGGAATCTAAGTAGAATTTCCTGAAAAGCATTCAAATTAGCTAATTACGTAGTTATATTATATATTAAAGTATTTCAAAACGGATTAAAACTATTTTCAAATTTTTCCTACATACTTTTCTGTTGAATTTGGTTTGCGCAAATATTGATCGGAATCTAAGTGGATTTCCTTTTTGCATTACAATTTTGATAGGAATTTTTATGGATCAAGTCTCGATCGCAATTTATTTGGTATCTAAAACAAATTGAAATAAATGCTGGCAATATTCCTCAAGTATTATTTAATAGAGTTGCCAAATTAACCAAAGGCGTTGCCACTTCCAAGTTATAAGTGCGACGTATTGCCACAGCTTACAATTATTTTGTGGTTTCCGCCAAGAAAAGCAAACTTAAGCCAGATAATTGTTTGACATACCAACACTGAATTCTTTGACAGTGTTGGCTAATTGCTCAGCGGTGTTGCCACTCACAAATTGTAGGTTGCCACCGCTGCAAGAACTCTGAATAGAACCAGATTGTGTTCGGCTGCAGCACCTTTAAAGTAACTAATTACTTAAACTGGCCACATTTTCAGGCTCAAGAGCTAAAGTTAATGGGCCCAATAAAAACCTCTGTTCCATGCGGTGGCCAGCTGCGGGACAACTTAATAGAATAGACTCAGTTTGAGTTATTTACGGCTAATTTCAATTACTTGCGGCTTACAACTTGGCGGCAACTGCCAATTAAATTAAATGCAATTAAAAGCCATGAATGAATGCGAAAAATAGGGAGAAAAAAAAAGAAAACTGCGATTATTTTGTGTGAGATATGAAACTAAACTGTTGACTGCACAACAACAATGCAAGCGATGAGAAAACAATTGCAAAAAATAATTTACCATAAAAAAATGTATATGAATAAAATACATGATATAGATAATAAAAAAAAGGAAAGAAAGCGGATTTGGAGTTGCCGAAGATGAAATACACTAGATTTTACACTAAATTTATGATTTGTTGTTGCCATATTATAAAGGGTTTGAACTAGCGACGTTACGATTGCTAGTTCAACGCCTAAACAGAACAGAACAAACAGTTCGACCGTATTCAAATCTTTATAAAATGCATAATACAGATACTATAAGAAATGAAATGCCCTAGATTATATTAGATGTGTGAGATGATATATTTGAGAACTTTATTTTTTAAAAAATTGTCCCTATATGATGGAGTTACAGGTTTGAGCTAGCGACTTTCCGCTTGCCAGTTCGACCATAAAACATCTATATATATAATATAAATCATATAAATCATCATATCATAATCACCTTACTTCGAACCATACGAACATATGCCAAGTTTACATAAATATAATTGAAAGTTTGCTCTTTTCTTGTAGAAACAATATAATTTACATTTATATAAAGAAACTTAGCTGTCTGCTTGATTGGATTACACATGCTGTGACCAATTTATAATGCCCACTAAAAGTGTATCATAAAAATACAAATGGAAAAAAAAGGTGGCCAAGCCAAACCACTTTCAATGGCGTTCGCAGACCCAGTCCGAGCCGCCAACTAGTTTTGCCAAAGTGGGCAAAGAGGCAAGTGCAGCGAGTAGTGCACTGGGCAAGCGGAGCAGGCAGAGGCAGTATTTGTAACCGCTTTCTAAACATGCCACAACAAGCTGCAGCAGCCAGAGAAAGAGAGAGAGAGAGAGAGAGAGAGAGAGCGAGAGAGAGAGGGGAGAGCGTGGGATAAGGAGACGCGCGGCTTGTGGGCTTTCGTTTCAAATGCGCGTTGCTGCCACAATATGGCCTTGAATTTTTAATCAAGTTTCGCAGACAAGCCGCAGGCACAGATCACGGCCCCAAAGACTCGACTCGAGTCGACTTAACTTGACTTCGACTTGTAGCAAGACTCGACTCGCCTCCTATAAATTGCTTGGTCATGTTTTAGGCACACACACACACACACACACACGCACACACATACGTTTTACTCGTTAACTTCAAACAAGTTCTATTGAACTTGGATACTAAACCTTTGCAGCGGTGTCTTATTTTTGTTTTGTGCCAAATGATTAATGGAATAAACGCGCGCAATTTTTGCCAACAGTCTAAACTGCAAATACATGCACACATACACATACACACACTCGCGCACACACACACATCCTATATAAACTTAAAACTTTTTATTAAAAAATATTATTTTTGCGCAAAGAAAAAATGAAATGCCCGCTGTGCAGAAGACACATCAAAACACGCAAAGGCATAAAATAAGAAAAGAAAATAACGAAAAAAGAAAAAAAATGCTTCAAAAAGAACCTGCATAAATTTGCGAGTGAGAGTTAACAAAAAATTAAGAAGACGAAAAAGAAAAACAAAGAGATCCTATTACTACATTTAAAAAAGTTAGATTTAATGTTTTAGGCTGAAGTTCATTTCATTTGGAGATGCCTGCTGAACGATAATACATCAACTGCTGAAGACAGTAAAACGTTTACGAATATGGCATTAAAAGGAATGCAGAAACCAAATGCGACTTAAGACGAAAGAGTGAGAATGGGTAGTATTCGACTTGTCTTGTGGATCAGAATTGAATCTACTTATATTCTTATTTTATATAAACTTCAACAATATATAATTCAAACTTTTCTTAGCAGGGTTTGCGAATGAAGACTTAAGACGAAGGAGTGAGAATTGGGAGTATTCGACTTGTCTTGTGGATCTGAATTGAATCTACTCATATCCTTATTTTATATAAACTTCAACAATATATAATTAAACTTTTCTTAGCCGGGTTTTTGGTTTAGCTAACAAAAAAAGTAGTTCTGTCTTAATGCGCTGATATAGATGATATATCTTTAGTAAAGTTTTGTGTTTGAGCTGAAATGAAAAAAACTTCGCTAATAACTTAAATATGTTGTTTTATTTAAATGTTAAAGTTAAACAATTTTAAGCAAGTTTGATTATATTTGCCGGCCTTCGTGCTGTATTTTTTGATTAATTGCACGCACATTTTTGGGGCGTGACAAGCGGCAAAAGGAATTGTCATAAGCCATGCAACAACTCATGACTAATAAAGAGACGCAGAAACCAAAAATGATAAAAGAAAAATACAAACGCTGGCAACGAAAATAAAAAATTGAGACCGACCAAAAACAGAAACAGAAAACGCAAACTGCGCCTTCCTAAAATCATAAAATAAATAAAACTGAAAGGCAGCTAAAAAGCCGACATATGTAAACTCTGACAGGCCAAAGGGGACGCTGGGGTGGTGCAGAAGGAACTGTGTGTGCGTGTGTGTATTTGACTTTTGATACGGTACACACACACACACACACATCAAGAACAAACCGATCCCCACTTGCATTTTAAAAACACACCCAAAATATTTTTTAACAAGAAAAAAACACACTTTTTTGTGACTTTAGCGGTATTTTTTTTGTTGTTTTTGGCGGTTTTTAAGCTGTTTCTTTTTTTTTTGGAGGGATATTTGGAAATGCATCTTAAGTCAACGACGAAATTGAATCATTTGACAAAAAGCAACGGGGCAACGAGCTTTATCAATTTGGCTGCGGCTTGACGTTCGCCCGAAATGCAAATTATGCGTTTAGGTAGAGAGGCGCATCTTTTGACCCAAAGAGCGAGAGGGCAATAGAGTGTGCGAAAGAGATGGACAGACGCCGACTCAAATCCAAGCAAAAGTGAAGAAGTTGTCGCGCTTGTTGAACACCAAAACACAGTTGGACAAATGGACTGCGAGATGGACAACTGAATGGGGCGAGAGTCTCAGAAATTCTGAGCTCTTGTGTAGCTTTTGTATTCTTTGTAAAGCTGCGCCATGTATGCAAAAATATGCAGAGCCTATAAATCAAAAAAAACCTTGGCTCATTTGACATTAATTTGTGCGTGCGTGTGTGTGTGTGTGCCTCTCCCTCTCCCCTACTCCACACAGCAAGAGTTTATATTATGCCTTTCAAGTCCAGAAGGGCTGACTGCATCGGGCAAAAATTTGTCGCTTTTTTAATGCGTGTGACAAATTTGTGGTGTTTTTTCTCTTTTTGGGTGCACAAAAGTCAATAATTAAGACTTGAATAAATACGTGAAAATGTGTTATGCATAAGGGGAGACAGTTGCTTCAAGTAGAAGATTGAGCAGCAGAGCGAAAGAGTGGGAAGAGTAATAGAACCGCATTTTATAAAAGTATTGAGTGCTGAAAAACATATTAGATAAATGTATAAATATAACGAGTGTTGTAAAACATTTTGGAAAATAAATAGTAGCATTTTACAAAGAAAAATACTGCAGAATCTTTGGCTACTAACAAACATGTAGAGTACCATTTAATGCCCTTCAAGCCCAACTTGGATATATTTATTTTGAATCCTTGGACAGTGTAAAAGTGCAAAAAGTAAGCAAAGAAAACAGAACAAAACAGAACAACATTCTTCTAGTGTTGTAAAGTTGTGTTTGCCTATGGCCAGTGCTGCAAAGGCTCAAGTAAATCAATTTCTTTCTTGGACAGTGTTGTGAAAATGTAAAAAGTTAAACAAAAAGCCACATTGGCTTAAGCAAAAATATATCAGTTGTAATGTGCATTCTTCCAATGTTGTAAAGTTGTGTTTAGATACTTTTTTTCAAATAATACTTGGACAGTGTTGTAAAAATGCATAAAGTAAAAACACTGTGTTCGTTTACAAAAAAGAACAAATTCTAAAATTACAACAAAATTTCTTGGATCATTTATAATTTGCATACTTCGAGAGTTGCAAGGCTGTGCTTGCCTTTAGCCAGTGCTGCAAAGGCTCAGGCAAAGCAAGTTCTTGCCCACACACTAAGCGAATGTTACCTTCAAAACATGCATATATCATACACATATGTCACACATTTCGGGCGCGCCTCGATGTCTGTCTTTGAATAATGAGTGAGTAAAAGCATATTGGGGCGTGTGAATATATATTATTTAGGTCTAGGTCTTGCTGGGCATTAAAAATAAATATCACACTCGCATATAGTACAAGTCTGAAGCGTGTGTATGTGTGTGTCACATTTCATTTTCAATTTCTCACATTTTTCTCATATTTTTTGTGGCTGACAACTTTCGTTTCATTAATTTTCTTAGCGCTGAGGCGCACATGCGGCGTATGCGTAATGTCCGTTTAAATATGCGTATATAATATGATTCTTATTTATGGCATGAGTAATTGAATGAAGCAATACTTAATTTCTTTGTGGCTTTGCGTGCTACACTTGATTGATGTGCTGATTAAATGGAGAAAGAAGCAAATACACAACTCCAGAAGCGTTTTGCATTTTATGCATTGTTTGCCAATTAACGTTTGACGATGCCGATAAAAATCGCGCAAAACATTTGCCAAAAATAAAACGAAAAGCTACACTTTGAGCAGATGCCAAAGAGCAAACCAGGGGCAACAGCAGCAACAGCTGCCAGCCAAAAAAGAAAAAAATAAAATGAGAAAAGAAAAGAAAACGAATGCCGCCAGACGGACCGGGACAGAGAACAGAGGCCAGCGGCCAGCGGCCAGCAATTGGAATCTAATTTAAAATTAGTGCTTAAAGGATTGAAATAAATTTAGGCAATTTTAAGACACGACACACACACAAAAAGCCAGCCGCTGACTTGCCTGCCCCTGTGGCCAGTTCCCAGTTGCCAGCCACTCATTGAAAATGCGTAAAGAGCTGCGGTTCCGGTTAGCCAGACAGACAAAACATTCAGCAGGTGGCTTGATGCTTTGGCCCCGATAGCGTTAGGGGGCCCCCCTCCCCTGCCCTTCCCCTCTCCGATGCAAAACATTTGGTCTAACCAAATTGCAATTGGCTCAAGCTGTTGTCTTTAAACATATTTTGACAACGGCCCAGAGATAATAAACAAAGTTAAGGCCAGGCTAGAAGCCGAGCAAGACGCCAGCTGCTGGCTGCAAAAAAAAATGCAAAGAACAAAATAAAAGCCGCAGCTCAAAGTTCTAACATTTAACACAGCAATTAAAAGTGAAAAAGATAAAAACAAATAAAAGGCATACTAAGTCATAAGAAACAAAAGTAAAAAGCATAAGTAAAAGTGTTCCAGACGGCAGTGAACGACTAGAAGATACCCTGTGCCCAGGGCCAAGCTGCCTCTACAGGCAAATCTGCCTTCCTATATGCATACATACACAAGAACTCACTCTTATACACACACACGTACACGCAATGTCTGTGCTGCTTCTTCTCTTGGCCCCACACTATGCAAGGGCAAGGCATTCTTTAGTAACTCCGGTATTATTAGTTCGATCTTTACGACATTTTCAGGGCATAAATATGACATATGCGTAAGCCTGCATACTAAGTATGGTGTAGCTAGCTGCTATAATCTTCGAACTATGCTAAAAAACAAATCCCGCAATCTATTTTTATGGATAAGAGAATAAAAAGAGAGATATAGACAAAAAGAAATTTAGATAAACTCAATCTGTATAAGTTAAGGAAAATATTTATCTCAAACTTCAAGTCTCTAGCTTGTTATATTCCCCAGATCGATGCATTCACACAGATATAGAGTATAGAGCTAGATAGTCTCAGCACAATTTTGAATAGGGTATAAAAAGAGCAAGAAGAAGAAGAGCAGACATTCAAAATTACAGATAATTACTTTGTGCAGCGACAGCAATTTCGGCATGTAAAAAAAAAAATATATAAAAAAATTAGATACTAGATCTAAATTATGCGACGGAAATTAAGTAAAATAACAAGACAAAACAATTCGCAAAACGTGCCAAGAGGATGGAGAGAAAGAAACTCACACAAAAATACACACAGAATAGAAAGACAGAGAATAGAGCGACAGCGGATAAACAGATAGAGAGAGGTAGGGAAGCGAGAGAGAGGGTGTGAGAGAAAGAGAGGGTGAGAGAGAGAGGTAGCGGAGCAAGAGAGTGAAACATCGTGAGACTCTTTTGTTGAGCTCCCTTATTTTTTTTTTTTTTGCAAACTTGCCTTTGGCATCATTATCGTTATTATATCCATAATTATGTCAGGTTTTTTCATCTTAATATTTCCATTTTTTATTATTTGTTGTGCCTTTTTTTTATTATTTTTTTTAAGAAAAGAAACAAGTTTCTTTAGTTTATATTTTTTCCCCCAAATTTATTTATTTGTTATTCTTCAAAAACTCTTTCACGCAACTTTTGGCAATAATTTAAATACATTATTTTTTCCGATACTTTTTTTTCGCGTCTTTTCTTTTGTGTGTGGCTTTACGGAAGTCAAATTTAATAATGGTTCGATAATTTATGATATTTGATATCATTTCTGACTTTTTTTGTGACGAGAGCAAAACAGATAAATGCGAAGGTTAGATTCTACATATAAAACTAATATTGTAATATTATAACTATTTATTTGCAAAATTTCTAGTTAACAACTGGAATTGCAATTAAATATATAATATTATTTATAATACAATATAAAGAGCATTATACAAACAGTAGCAAAAGTTTTAAACTGTTTCCAATTTCTAAAGATTGAAATACAAATTAAAAAAATTATAACAAAATCAATTAAAATTATAACAATAATTGAATTAATATTTAAAAATTTGCACAATTATTTGTATCTTAATGCAATCTCAAAACAATCTAATTCCAGCTGAAATTCAGTAGGTTAAGCTCTGCTTTTTAAAAGTTTGATTTTTTTTTCTGCGCCCACCTGCGCATGGTTTGTAATTCGAATCAAGTTTTAATCGTTTTCATAGTACAACATGGCCATAAAAGTGGACGGCTGCCGGATTTTACCGTTAGCTACGGCCGGGTTATGCTAGGGGGGGGGGGGGGGGGGGGGGGTATTCATATACGCCCACACACAACACACACACCACAAGCTCAGCTGCTGCCCAATGAACGAGCTGATAATTGAATTGCTCGCCCAGCTGCCGGCTCTGACAAATAAAAAAGTATTGTGACAGCGCAAATATTAAGCGAAAATGTAGAAATTTCGGCAATTAACGCCCAAACAGTGTACGGCAGCGGCTCAAATAAATAGATAAAGATGTAGGCAAGTTAACCCAGTTTCGCAGCTAACAAGTGGCTGCTTGAAAAGAAATATATTACAAAAAATATACATCAAATTTCTGACAAATTTCTTATTTCAATTGCATATTAAAACAAATACACGTATAATTATTCAATAAGCAAAGCCTTTGCTATTTTGTTGTTTTTGCTTAAGTTTTAATTCATAAATAATTTTTTTTTATTTTTTTGTAAAATTTTTATTTTGTTTGATAAATTATTATTTGTTGCGTATTTATATGAATAGCTCGTTATTTTGGATATAGATTTTTTTTATTTCTTAAATTGTGCGAGTTTCCTACTTTGCATACCTTCTGAACTCATTGAAAATGGCTAAAAAGGCAACAATAGTTGTTCTTCTATTGTTTTGAGACACAAAGACAAGTGCTATAAGCTTAAGAACAGGCCCATCAAGACATTCTGTAAAGATCGACATTTTCCATCATTTAAACTTCTTCCAATTCAAAACTTTGACAAATTTCTTCTACTCCAAAACTAAGCTGGCAGAGCCCAAGTCATGGCTTTGCCAAGTTAATTGAAAATAATCTTCCAATCGCTTTTCTTTCGCGTCTCAAGCAAAACAAAAGACTTAGGCAACGAACTGCTGTCAAAACAAAATGCGTTCGGGCCGAACGGAAAAGGAGATTTAGATTTGGCGTCCACAAAAAAACGAGAGAACTTTTTTGAAAACAACGTCAAGAATGGCGTCAGAAAATGTTTAGAAAAATTTAATAAATCACTTCTGATTGTGCGCATTGTTATTTTAATTAAAAAAATAACAAAAATACACACACACAGATAATAATAATAATAATAATACGCTGTTTTAGACAAAAGGCCCAGCGGAACAACAAAAGCCGCCAAATTGTAAGCGCGATTTCTAAAATTAAAGCACATGGCTTAAATAAACAAAAAGCCAAGCGTGTAGAAAGACAGCCAAAAAGAGGGCGTGCGAGGGGGCAGTTGAGGGGCAGCATAGGTAAAGTAAATATAAAATTTAATTTGCTTGGCCCAACGATCATTATAATCAACATAATAATCAAGCCGCACAAAATTACAAAATAGGGGAAGCGCGAAAAAAAAGAACAACAACAAGAAACGAAAATCCAAAACTAAAAGAGCTCGAAAAAAAAGTAGCTCAAGAATAGAAAACGCGTGTGTGCGCTGACGCAGCAGAAACTACCCCAACAAAAAAAATAAAATAAATAAATATGTGTATATATATACCTATGCGAGGCCCACGTCTAGTAGTAAAACTCAAATAGTAAAAATTCTCAACGTCCAATTTCATTTCTAATGCCGCGTCCGAGGCACGCACATGGCAGGGGCTTCTATTATTCTAAGAGTTGTTGTTGTTCTTTTTTGTGTGCGCCTCTCTTATGGCAACGTGTTTTTGGCCAAAAGTGTGAACCAGGCCTGATTGCTGTTGCTGTTGTGGTAGTTACCATTGTTGTTGCTTGTAGTTTATTACGCATCAGCATTTAACCTTGAACGTGCGGGTCAATGAACGTTTTGGCCAAAATATTCTAACGATTTTTAGTTGCTAACAACAACAATAACAACAAATTAAAACAAATTCTAAATTGTGAATATTTTATATAGTTAGCTTTAGCTTGAAAAAGTTGTCAGATGCGGCGTATACGTAATATTTGCAAAAGCGGCGCTTATTTCTATAGCTTCCGAGTTGAGGCAGGAGCTGAAGCATAACTTTTCGTATTAAGTGTACTGTGAAATGTCGACATCATTAAGAAGATAAATGCCCTACTCCATGTTCTCATTGTTTCAGTCTACCTTCACATTATCTTCTGTTCCATGTGTTCCATGTTCACATCTTATTTTGTATACCTTTGTAGAGGACATTGTCATTTTGTCATGAAATATATGAAGCATAGAAGGAGATATCTCAGACCCCATAAAGTATATATACTATAGATCAGCATCAACAAATAGAAAACATTGAGAATTTCGAAATTATTAAAAGTTTTACTATGCTATCTATAAAGTCTTATCAACAATGGACTACTATATAATAGGAACGATCGGTCAAAGTATTCCGTTTTGCCACAGATTTTCATCAAACTCAGCACTTTTGAGCTTCGCTAAAGGAAGGGTATTAAATCTTCGGCGTGTCTACTTTCTTGTTAATATGTTGATTTCAATTTTCTCTTGGTTTTTCCACTCTTGAAAGCTTTTCACGCCCCAAGCTCATGTTCTTTCTGGCCCATTTTAGCGTACGTTCGCTTTGGCACGTTTTAGCGACTGTTCAATCAATATGTTTGGACTTTTATAACGCTTTCCATATTGTTTATTATTATTGTTGCTCTTGTTGTTTTTATTTATATATTTTTATTTCTATTTATTTTTGGCAATGCCATTTGGCGCTTTGTACTTGAAACACAAGCAACAAAAAAATATATTTACAAAAATATTTCGTTTTGTGGGCTTTTTCCCATTTCGATTATTTACTGTGAATTTCAATTGTCGCTGAATAAATTGTGTATTTGGTGGGAGGCGGGGGAGGCCCCACTTGGAGAGAGGGTAGGGGTGTACAGTCGGCAACGGCAACGGCACGGTCCTACAATTAATTTCGATTCGCATTGACGAAAAAATACGAGACGCGTACTTGAATTTTGTATGCATATATGAGAATATGTGACTACAGATTCGAGTGATTCGCAAGTACATAGACTCCAGTGCTATATATATATATACATATATATCTTCATATATATGCCTTGATTGTCTTGCATGGTTGTTGCTTTTTGCCGTGACTTTGCCTTCATTACCTTTTTGTTTTGTTTTCTTAACCAGGCCGAAAGCAGGGGGCAGGGCGAGGGCAGTGTGCAAAAAGTTAACGCGCTTCAATCAACACGTGTACGAAACGGCGTTAAGTTGAGCTGGTTGCCTGTAGCCAGTTAAGACTGTAGCTCCATTTATCATATCATATTACACAATAGCACACACAATTCGGCTAGAGGTAAAGGTCAAAACCTGCGCTGCAATTCCAAATTTTATTTTTCGCTGAATTCTTTCCTTTTTTTTTGTTTTTACGCGCAATTTGTCTTGGCGAAGTTTGTTGTGCGCATTGTAAGTTTACGCTTAAAATTGTAATTAAACTCTGCACTTGATTGTTCAGCATTTGATTTGGTTCATTAAAGTGACGCAGCGAAGAAAATACATCAATCAAATGCGGACAGGCAGCGTGACAAGGTAAAAAAGTGGCAAAAGCGAAAGATTAATAAGGGGACAATAATAAGAGAGAAGCGAAGAGTGGTAAAGAAGTTGCAGGAAAGAAAACAAAGGAGCTTAAGAGGTATATAAATACCTTTGAATACATTAAGGATAGTTTATATAATTCACAACCCAATGTACAAGAAGCCTAAGCAAAAATATTTTACTTTACTTCTCTAATTACTGCTTCTCTAATTTCTATAAAATTTAAAGAAGTCAATTTGAGAAAAAAGGTTTTTTCAATTTTTCGAAACCCGCCTGAGCTCTCATTTTAAGACAATAAGGGTTCATAAAAAATATTACCTAACTTCTCTAACTGCTTCTTCTCTTAATTCTATAAAATTAAAAGAAGCATTTCTGAACAAAAGTTTAGATTAAAAATTTCGAAAGCTGTTTACACTCTCATTTAAGAATATTAAGATACTTAAAAATATGCTAAATTCTTAACTTATCTGATTGCTGCTTCTTTAAATTCTATAAAATCTTGACAAGCATATTAGTTTGGAAACTGCTTTTAAAAACCACGCAACCTGCTGAAACTCCCATTCTAAGACATTAAGGATATTTAAAAGTAAGCAAAACGCATCAAAATATTATTTAATTTCTCTAATTGCGGTTTCTTTTAATTCTATAAAATAAAAACATGCGTATTTGAACAAAAACGGCTTTAAAAAGTACTAAACATTTCCAAACTCTCGTTTTCTGCCAATAAAGATACTTAAAGATATTAATTAAAGATAAAGATATTAGTTAACTTCTCTAATTGTTGCTTCTTTTCATTCTAGACAAATATAACAAACATATCATATAATTTCGGAAACCCATCAAAATTGACATTTATAACCAAATGACATATTATATATAAAATAAGAAATTAACTTCCTTAACTTCTTTAAATTTTATTAGCGCTTCTCTAATAAGCAAGGTTCTCACTTTCAATTAATTGAAGGCAATTTCAGTTATTTAATTTGGATTTAAGATTAAAAGAAATTAAAGACATAAAATTACTTTAACTAACACAAGAAATATATATAAACAATTATTATTGATATTCCTTAATATTTAGAAAATAATAAAATATTAAAATAACTGATTTATATTAAAAAAAATAAATACATATTTACCAAATTTCATAATCCGCACAATTAGGCCAATAATTCGCATAATCTGTTTGCGGCTGCGTTCATTACTTTTGAGTATTAATTTTTTATTTGTTCAATTTAAACAATAAATTCGCCAGCCAGGGCCTAACCTTGTAACAATTTTTATTTGTTTATGTGTTTGTTTTTTTTCTCCCTTTTTTTTTTTTTTGTTTTCTAAACAAACAACGAGGCAAGTGCGTGCTTTTTAACAATTTATTTTATATTTTTGCGCGACTATTTGCTTAGCTTGATAGTATTTCGTTTTTGTTTTTTTTTTTTTGCGAGAAACCTTCACAAAGCAAATTTAAAATTATATTGTATCAAAAGCAACACCCACTACATCAACAGCGAATTGATGGCGTTTTTTTTTGTTTTTTATTTTTTTTGTTTTTGTTTTGGCGCGTTTTTAAACGCCATAAAGAAATGCGGCGCGGCCTTCAGCTCTGGCTGAATACCTTGCGGTTAAACATGGCATAGTTTCATTTAATAAAGTTTTTTTTTTTTTTTCTTTACTTTTACTTCGGCTTAGGCCTGCTTTACACATTTCTGTTGTTGTTGTGATCTTTTCTTTTTTCTATTTTTTTTTTCTGCTTATATGTAATTATGATGATTAATTTGCGTTGAATTGAGCCTCGGCCGCGGCTTCAGTTGAGTTCAGTCTGAAGTGAAGTGTGGCGCACAATTAAGAAATCTCAGCAATTGCACCACACACACACACACACATACGCGTACACACTCCGGCCTGCCCCGCCCACACACACAGCTTTCTTTTTTAATTGCAAAAGAAATTATATATGAATTACTAGCAGCCTCTGCAGCATCTCTCTGCAGCCGGCCTGCTGGGTGTGGGCTCAATATAAGGCCCAAGGCTAAGTGCAGATGGGCTCAAAATTTTTATTGTTAACACTTAAATGTTGGCCTACAAATTGCGCTGTTGGCTTTACCAAAAAAATAAAACAAGAGAAATCAATCAAAAATAAATAAAATTGACAGAAAAATGTTTATAAAATAAATCAAACACATATATTTCATTTTATAAGCAGGCAAATTAAGCCCATAAGTGGCAAAAACCAAATAAATTGCTTGAGTTTAAGCCAAGTTTTGCAGAATTGGAAGATTAGCTAAACTGCTTTAATGGACTTTCAATGTCTGAACAAGACAAATCAATTAAACGAAGGCAAAGGCAATATTATTGTAATATATATACAGAAAAAAAGTAGGTGTTCTGAAAACAGCCGAGGCAAGAAGCAAGCGAAATATATCGGAAGACAAATATATCAAAACAAAATTAAGGCCCGGACCTCGAGCCAGATATATAAATATTTAAAAATTGCATGTATTTCTAGTATTACGATATCTACTTTTAGTTCCGATCAGTTCCGATAACATAAGATACCGATAAGCAAATGATCGACACTTGAGATTTGGCCTATGAAGACTTAAGACGAACTTTTATAAAATTGTTATGAAAGTATTAAGAAAATCATCGTGCGGCATCGTCAAAATATGTTTATAAATATATATTATATTATATATTTATAAGATATTAATATACATATTTATTATTATTTTTGAAGAGTTTGTAAGCTCATTTATTAAGTCACAAAAGGCACTTTGCAAGGCTCGCTTTACTTTTATCGCTGTGTGACGTTTATGATTCCCAACAAGTTAAGGCTTCGAGTAGAAGACGAGGCGTTTGCAATTCTAGAGTTCATATCGTATCAAATCCTTTCACATCGAATCATATCAGATAATTTTGTTGTTGTTGATATAGGTAATTGGTTCTTAACTATATAGAAAATAACTAAAATTGTTTGTTACTTATACTTTGTTGTTTTTAGGTTTATTAACTACATAAGACATAACTAAAACTGAGCTCAAGCTGGCCTGATATCAAAAACTCTGAAATCCAAAAATTTCTGTTGCTTTCAAATGCCAAAAAGAAAAAAAAAGAAATATCAATTTAAAATAATGTTGTTTACTTTTTCAAATTTAAGATTTTCTACTGCATTTTTGGTGCAAAAATTTCGCTTTCACTTGTGCGAACGCAGAGTACTACGTTCTTTATAATAAAGTCTATGAATATATATATATATATAAAATACAACTAGAACCGAAGGCTTATCTTATCAGCATTGCGACGAAAAAAAAAATAAAACAGAAAAAAAAGTGCAAACGCTTTGCGGACTGAAAGAAATAAGAATTGTTTATATTGTTGCTCATGAGCTCAGAAAAAAGCAAAAAAAAAAGAGAAAAGATTTTGTTATAGCAAAATAAATAGCACAAATGTGCATTATCAGCGACACATGTGTAGTACTCACGAGTGTGTGTATGCGTGTGTGTGCCTGACAGACGCACACACGCGCATTAACCTCAATTTGAACCGTCCGATTGTGGGGCACTGTGTTATCTGTACCGTAAGTTGACTGGCATTTTTGGCCGCTTTGATAAGCTGGCACCAAAATAGTAGAAAAAGTCTACCTTTCAGCTCCCGGCGCGCAAACCACGCATCAAGTCCGATTGGAGGCAATCCTTGAACAGGTGTTCCCGTGCCATCCAATTGGAGCTGTTCTAAATTATTCCAAATCTCTATGAATACATGAACTAAAAGTGTAGATTAATCGATTGGAATTCTTGAGTTCATTGCACAAGTTGAATGAACTTGTGTCTTGAAATACTTCCGCACTGAAATGCTCGCATTTTAGTACGCCTTTTTTAGTACACACCGACCCTGAACTTGAACCCCAAAAAATTAGTTGAAATCATTAAAAACACAGCAAAAAGCAAAAGAGAAAAAGGTGAAGTTGCTGTGTTTTCCAGCTAGTTCGTGAACTCTTTGGTCAAGTGTGAAGGCCAAATGGCTTTTCAACAAAAAAAAATAGCGAATAAATGAAATGAACACGAAATAAATTAAAACTAGTTTTAGGAAATGTGCGTTTTATAGCTGCTGCCATAGTTAGTCGCTAGTCTTGTCTTTTTTCAAAAGCTATTTACATATTGCGCTGTCTGAGGAATTGAATTATTTTCGTACTTGTTGCTATTTACCATTTATGGGCCTTTAACAACCGCAGGGAAATGAATGTGATTTACTACAGTGTACTAATAAAACTGGAGACAGTTCAATTTCGTAACCTCACTACTAATTCTTAATTAGATAAGGAAGTAAAAGTATTCCCCTGTTGGTATCAAAATGCATGTCCAGCTTTTAGTGCTAAACAGAGAGCTTGAAATCGTTTTAGATCATCAATTTTAAGAACCGAATTGAAATAGGAAAGAAACACATAGGTGTTAAGCAGTTTGTTATTTTTATTTGCCAAGAATAGGACTCAAAAAAATACATTTAAGAATATATCATTTCTCACTTTTTAGTACACAATAACGCTTTTAGTACATTCTAGATTGCTTTAAAATTGAGTTCAATTTATAGTTTAGTTTACAAATCAACTTAATTATGGCTGTTTGAGATCAAACTTGGAGCACAAACATCTTTTAGTACATATGTACTAAATCTATAGAGCCTTAAAAAGCCATTATTACATGGTTGAAGTCCACTTTTCTTGGCTGATTGAAGTCTACTTTTCTGTGCAGAAAAAATTAAAGTGAACTTTAGTAGTGTACTAAAACACTTTTAAAGACAAAAACAACTCGCACGGCATTTTAGTAAGTTGTACTAAATATGCAGTAATAGCAAAGCACAATGTACTAAAAATGCGTACTGTTGCTAAAGTCTACAATATGATATAAATGAGAATTTCAATACATTTCTCTCCAGTTTCTAGACAGTTGAGGCGATGTTGATAGGCAATTGGCTTTGTTACCGATTTAGTACGACTTTTAGCACTTTTGAGTGACACCTCGAATTAGCATGCGATGAAAACTGGCAACAAACAGTGCAATCCGGCAGCAGGTGGAGAATCAAGCACACGGAACTAGTTAGCTTTATTTATTTCTTTATTTTGTTTATATTTATTTATCACGATAACGAGGCGAGGCAAGTGAGCGGCATGGAAAAGGAAGAGACGCCGCCGCCCAGCGAGGGTATTGTGAAAGTGAACTCTGAGAGTCGCTTTACCCTAACTCTAACAGAGGGCATATTAATATTGCCAATCAATTTGTAATACCTAGAAGAAGACTTATTTGATCTCATAGAGTATCGGACGGATCGGTGCAGTATATCATATAGCTGCCATGGAAGAAGATTTAGACTATGACTAATAAGGACTTTGCATAAAACACTTTTATATTTTGAAAGATATCTTTACTAAAATTACAGATACAAGCTTCACTCTTTCCGTAACTTATCTATCCAATCAACCAACAATATATATATATATTTAAAGTTTATCGTATGCATATATGATATGCATATATTTATAAATATATCATAATATATGTTAAATCTCTCGAAAAGAAGGCTTTCGTTTAAAACCGTTTTCAAGTCAAGTGCTCGAAAGGGTATTAAATCTGCGGCATGCCGAATACAGATGTTCTTTCTTGATACGAAGCTGTCACTCATTCGTAGAGCCGAGTGCAGGAACTGAAATAACGCCTAGGTATATGCATAGGTAACTATAGATGATTACGAAAAGAAAAAAAAAAAAAAAACAAAGCAGAGAAAAACTATTTACGTGGTGCGGGGGGCTACCCCAATGAATGACTTTTTTTTCCGAAAACTAAAATACCTTGTGGCTGGCCCATTAGCATTACGAAAGTGTAGTGAAAGATGACGAGTGCGAGGTGTGCGTTTACCCTCTCTCTCTCTCTCTCCCTCTCTCTCTCACTCTCTTTAGCACAGTGAGCGACTGTCTCTCTCTCGCTCTCGCTCTTTCACTGTGACGCACAATTTTCAGTGGGCACGAGTCGGAAATGCGTGCGTTCGAAATTTGGGTTATTATTTGTGTGTTGCCCTACTTTCTGAGATAGTCGAGTACACCCACACACACTCGCACACACTCACACACACACACACACACACACACACAATTGTGCTGATTAGAATTTTTGTGTTCTTTATTTTTTTGTTTTGTAGTTTGTGCGTTTGCCTCCAGCTCCTTTATGACCTGCCACGAGATGCGACCGGCACGATAAGTACTCGCCACACCCCGCCCCCCCCCCCCTCCCTTTCTTTCTCCACCCCCTGCTCGCCAATAAAAAACAGTGCCGGCACCGGCTGATAAGCCGCCTTTACATTGTAGGTAGCTGGCGTAGAATTTTGGGGCTGATTTGCTGTCTTTTTGGTCAAATTTTCATGTGACGAGTGCACAATTTTGATCGTTGAGCTATTTTCGTTTGTTCTTGTTCTTTTTTCAACTGCTGTTGCTCTTTTTTATGCTTTTTTTTTTGTTTTTGTTAATCCATTTGGGTTAATTGACATATTTGGGTCAATGTTTAGTTTGCATTTTTGCTACCGATAAAATAAATAATGCTTAGCCGAGCCAAGCATGCTTTACTTTTGATTTATATGCAATTATTTATATATTATTTACGATTAGCTTTTGGGACTGCATTAAGATTGTCAAAGAGCTGGCAAAACTTTCTTATAATTCCCAAATGGTTTTAGCTGTAAAGTAGTTGAGTGTTAAACAAAACTTTCGTATTTGTCAATGTAGTAGCTAATTTTTAGCCCAAAATGCCATTTATTGCCTCATGTCACAAAACGCTACAGCACAACTAAAATTCCCAAGTGGTTCTGCCTTCAGATACCTTAAATAGTAAGACTTTAATCTCAGCTGATATAAAAATAGATATGTTGAAGATTTTTGGAAATCTTTAAATATTTTTTTAAAGCTTCATCAATTTTTGAAGGCAATACAAAATATAAAAATATAACATTTTAATTTTCTTGTAAGATTTTTTATGATCTTTAGCTATTTTGTAATACATATTTGTTGAAATAGTTATACGATTATTTCTGCATATTTTCCCAGTGATTGCCATTTAGTTGATTACCCAAAAACTTCACCTTAAAGTGGCAGCTCGTGTTGATAAATCCAACAAAATGGTAACCCCTCGTAAAAAGCGGGCCATGTAAGACAACACTTACAAATTGAATTCGATATCTTTGCGCACACAAAAATTGTGTGGAATTGGTGCTTGCTTTAGTTTATTTATATTTGTTCGTATTCTTCGAGTTCTGTTCGATTTCGTTTGAGTTTTGGGTTTTGGGTTCTACATTTGCTATACTTTTTATTTTGGGGTCATGTGTTTCACTTTCTGCTGGGCTAAACAGTTTTTCTGCCCGCTTTTCGGGCAAATGCGGCAAATGCATATAAGAATTAGAAATACAATACAATTAAATACAGACAAAGCAAGCACACACTGGCTGGGGTGGGGGGCGGGGTTAAAAGGGGGGCCTGGGAGGTAGCGGGCGCTGCCTTAATTGACGAAATAAAAGTCGGATGTGTGTGGCGCTTCAAGTACCTACACACTGGAATTTCATTACAGCCCATGAAGACGACTGCGCTTGATTTGTGCGTGTAATTGAAATAAATTTCCCAACCAGCTGGAACCAAATTGTTTACTCAACCAAGCCAAAAAACGAGCCGTAGGAGCTAGCTGCCAAATGATTCGGTTTAGGTTCGGGTAAAGTTACGTTTCTGCCTGTCTATCGATAGATTTATCGATTGTCGACCTACTTTCTGGCTGGTTTTATCGCTTCATCGAGCCAGCGCTTTCTCGCCGCTCTCTTTGTCTTTGTTGAAATATTTATGTCGCTTACCAAATTAGTGAAGTTAGAAGTTAGAATTTGCATATATGGAACATACCTGAAAGATAATGAAGAAGAAAATAAATTAATCGATCTGTTTATGAAATATATCGATTTTTAGAAATATATACATGAGGTAATTCGATATTTTCATATTTAAATAAATGTGTATTTTGTTTGCAATCGGAACCTGCCAAAGAATATATATGACATATGCTATATAAAAATACGTTAGATATTCTAGGCTGTAAATGTTTTCGTTAATTGTTCAGGCACGAACCGGAACCGGTTCGGTTTATTTTACAACTATGCTCATAATCTATTAAAATACTTAAGAATAATTTATAATAATATAATAACCCATCAATTAGTCTTAGAATCGCGCACGATTTGTCTGCCTCTCAGCTCTCTCATTAGTTGTTTACTTTTTTAACCGCATAAAAACCATTAAGCGATTAATTACTTAATTAATGTGCATAGAGCCAAGCTGAGCTCACTTATAGATACATTTCCTAAGTTGATCATAAATATTTTATTGGCAAATCGATTTATAGAAAACATTTTGCAGCATGTCGTAAAACTGCATTTGAGTTTAATTATAGTCAACGTTTCTCTTTTCTCAATTCTTTTTATAGAACTCGCAAAATTTGCATCGTAAAAAGTGGCCCGTTGCAATCGGCTCTCCAAGCAAAATCGAAGCATATAGTTATATATAGCCGGAGTTTTATGGCAGCGCGAATGGGGCGTCAACTCATTTTCACCTGGCCAAAAAGGCGACTTGCGTGTTAGCCACAATGCCAACGCGGGGTGTCACGGGGTTAAGAGTCAAGGCATTGGGCATTGGGGCTTGCCAGGGGTTAAGGATTAACTGCATAGTTGGGGCCAAGGGGGTGTTACACGCGATACGCTCAGCTGTAATTAATTAAAAACCACACACAAGCATAAACTATTCTTCAGTTGTCTGAGAGTTTATTTGGAGTCCACAAATAATGCGCAAAAATTATTTTAATGAGCTCATCGGACAGCAAAACTAAAAACAAAATAATATATATCTATATATACATATATGTATATGTGAGTGTGTGTAAAAATGGGCTTTAAACTGAGGACTTTACGAGTGTAATTTTAGCTGCTGTTTTTTTTTCGATTTTTTTATTTGGGTTTTTCTGGCAATGATTTAACTTTTTTCCGGCTCACATTAATTGGCACAAAAGTTCTCTCATTGCCAGCGATGACGATGGCAAAAAAATAGAAGAGAGAAAAAAAACTAATTATTGATATTTTTGCATACATTTTTGTATAATTTAATGTATCCGATTTAAATAGTTTTTTTTTTTTTTTTTTTTGGTTTATTTAGTATTTATAAATGCAAATAATTGTGATCGCGTATTAATGTCAAGGCAGAAACAAAAGTGAAACTGTGCAGCGATTAGATTATTTTTTATTTTTTTATTTTTTTTTTTTATTTTTAAATTCGCCAACGAAGCGTTTACTTAAATATATAATTTCAGGTTAGAACTTTATAATTGTAGCTGCGGCCAACTTAATTAATAAGCTAATAATATATAATTGTGTATCTATTGAAGTTTCCTAATAAGGTTCAGAGCAAGAGTATAAAAATCAATAGACTTGAGTTAATACCAGAATTAAAAGTTAGTATATAAAATCTTCAAGATTATAATATTAGAAGCTTATAGAAAAGTTTCTTAGTTTCTACTTAAGTTATTTTAGGTACCTTATAATTTAATTGATATTCATATATATTTTAAATAAAAATTTGTAAAATTTACATTGTATTTAGTTTTTAGCTTTACATTTTATTCAAAAAAATCATTTGATATTTATATATATTTATAAACAAATATTTTTAAAACCTACAATAATACAGCTCTAAACATTTTATATGTTAAATATTTCAACAAATCTTCTAACAAGAAAAATCATTTTATATTTAAATATATTTAAACATTTAAATATTTATAAAATGTACATTGTATTAGTTTTTAAATTTAAAATTGTTATCTTTTAAAGTATAATTATTAAAATAACTAAAATGTATTTCTAATTTCTAATCTTACTAATCTTAAACGTATTATTACACTAAACTATAAATAACAATATAGCAAAAAAAAAGCTCTTGATAGTATTAATCAATTATAAGACTATGTAAAAATTAGTCACATAATCGAACAATTTTGTTGGTTTACAGCGAACTTTGACCGATTTGTTTGCAGTTTGCAGTTTGCAGTTTGACAGTCAGTTTAACATCGAGTGCAAACGTGATCTGAGGATCGTGCTGCTGTCAATTCCGTATGCGGCATCTATAATCAGCCTGTCAGGCATTCAGATTGAATGCGCTTTATCGCAGTCGATGATCGCGATCATAATCGATAGCTACCTTTCTCCCTCTCTCTCTCTCTCTCACACACACACACACACACGCTCTCTCACACTTTCCACACGGCACATACAAAGTTGCAGTCACGCCATTTACTGTTAACTTCTTGGCGCCTTTCGCTTGGGCCAAATTGGAAGCTTGGCAGCTGATTTCAAGTTCAAATTGGCGCAATCATTTTTCTTTATTATTGTTTCCAATTTGAATGCATGGGAAATTTATGCAAAAATCAAAATTGCTAGCAATCAGCGCTAGCATAAATCAAGAGAGAGACAGAGAGAGGCGGAGAGAGGGAGGTAGCAGAAGAAGAAAAAGATAAAAACAATTTTTACCTGCTGCAATGCAACAGAAAACAAAAGCCAAAGAAAAAGTGGAAAATCACGCTTAGCTGCAACAACAACTTTCACCCGAGACAAAAATTGCTGTTGCTGTTGTTGTTGTTGTTGTTGTTGTTGCAGGCGACGCATTTCTAGAAGCCAAACGAAAGAAAGTGAGCAGCAGCAGCGCCATAAAAAGCTGCCAAAGAAGCTGAGCAAGAAGAAAGTAAAGAATAACTTTGTATGTGTGTGTGTGTGAGTGAGCGGCGAGTTGTGTTTGTGTGTGCGTGTGTGAGCGAAACTTGTTTGCTGAGCTGCGCTTATGGGCAGCGTGTTAGAAAGTTGTTTGACTCTCCCAGAATGCAGGCATTAATGGGCGAAACAGTTACGACAAGACACGAGCCGCGCTTAAATTGTGTGTTAGTTGGTCTCACTGCGCGTTCATTCTGCAGCTGACGCTCAATACAAAAGCTCTCGGCACTCTCACTCTCTCGCAATCGCTTGCTCTCTCGCTCTCACTGTCTCTGTTTGCTGTTGTTGCCTAATAAGAAAAAGTGTATTCTTAGCATTTCATTTTTCTTCTTGTTTGTTCGTTTTGCTTTCGAACACAAATTCCTGGCACTTTTATTTCAATATGTTGCTCTTTTTTTTTTTTTTTTTGTTTTTGGCTAATAAAATACTCAAGTATATATCTATATGTGTGTATGTATGTGTGCGCTTATGAAAGTGTGTGCACAGCATTTGTGCATACACACTACTGACATAGTTTGCGTGCTGCCTAAATATGTTTATTGTTTATTTTTTTTTTTAATTTTACATTTATATTTAGCAGCACAGTGACACAAAAATTATGCCCCACACGCCAAAAATCAAAAACATAAATATGTATGTATGTGCATATGTATACATACATATATGTTACTGTATGTTTTATCAGCAGATCAGCTTGCTGTCAATTTCACTTTTGATTTTGCTGCGACGCAGCTGCGCGCTGTGTTTAAAATTAAATTAAATTAAATTAAATATAAAATAGTTTCTAGCCGCTGCTGCTCGCGCAGCCGGTTGTGTCATTAACCTATAAAAACGTGTTCGCTAAATGCACTCGCACACAAGCGCGCACACACACACACATACGCTAGCTGCGTCGACGTCGCCGTCACTGTCTCACTGTCGCCGTCAGCGTCTACGGCTAATGCACTTGACGTTGACTGCGCGCCAAAGGCAAACGAAAAATCTCTCGGCAGCGATGTCGACGCTGACGCTACGCTTTCTTTGCGTTTCTCATTTGATTGCAAATTAATGCCAAGTGTACGAAAATAGCCAAAAAACAAAATAAAACATACTAAGAATGCACAGACACAAGTACATGCAGAACACACATTTACTGCACATGGGTGTGTAAACACATGCATATGCTTGCATGCATGTGTATGTGCTCTGCTGGCAAAACTTTATCAGGCTGACGTCACACGCATGTGAGTTACTTTCAAAATGGCTACCACTTGCATTTTTGGCCTGTCTAAAAAAATTTCTCATTAGAGAAGATGAGTTACAAAACATATGTATATTCTTTTTATGTACATACACACATACATATGTATATCTGAAAGTTTATTTATGTACAGGTAGCTGCTGATCAAATTACTGTAAAGTTATTTATATGCAAATCCCAAATGTTTGCATTGCATTGCCATGACAAATCGCTTACAAAAAAAGAAATAAAAAATGGCAACAAACTAAAAGTCAAAGTCAGGCACAATTGTCATGCACTGTCCGGCAGCGCTGTCGGCAGCAATGCGCACAGCTTATCAATGTCAAAGCGTCGGAAAGAGACGGCGTAATTACAAGTAGGCAAACAACAACAACAACAACAACAACTGCATCAGAAGCAACAACGACATATACAACTACAATCTCGCTTACACAAACTACACACTATGTTGTTGAGCCAGCAGCATGAATAAAATTTTGTGCATGCCATGTAACAACAACAACAATAACAACAACAACAGCAGTGAGTACAGCAACAACAGCGCTGTTAATCAAATGAATGCGCGCGTGAGTCCATTTCAATTTGCGGGCGGCCGTGAGAGAGCGCGAGAGCGTCGTAATTTTTACGCTCATTAGTTAAGCGCTGCTGTGTTTGTTGTTGCTGCTGCTGCTGTTGGGTCTCGCGTCTTGGCGCTTGCACACGAAGTGCGCTTCGGCCGGCCGCTCGATCGCGACGTCGATAACTGACGATGGCGGCGCACAAAATCATTGACCTCATTTTTTTTCGTCATGCGAATACACACACACACACACGCGCACACACATGTGACAAATTAGCTGCATTGTGTGCGAGTGCAAGTCTAAAACGCCGTCGTCAACTGGCAATGGTGACTGCGACCGCGACGTCGACGGCGATTGCGACGCCGATTGCGACTGTTATCGTTCTGTTTTTATCGCTTTTATTTGCAGTTGCCATATAAAACGTTTGTTTTATTTATTTGTGTTTGTACAAATTGTATTTTATTTTGTTCTTGTTGTTGTTGCTGCTGCTGCTGTTGTCCTTGACGCTTTGGATCGCCGCAGCAGCAGCGCTCAAAATTATGTCATGGCAAGGCATCGAATAACAGCAACCCTAAAAATTAAGCTTGCCACCCTGCTAAGGTAACCCATGCCCAAAAAGCTAACAAAAGACACGCAAATAATAAGCTCAAAACCGGGCAAACAATTGTGCAAAAAGCACGCACACACGTCACAGCAGCAGAGCAGAAACTGATGTCGTTACCGGTAGCTGCTTAAGCGTCGCTGTCGACGCCGCCGTCGCTGTCGCCGTCGGCATCGTATTGCTTTGCTTGTCTGCAGGGGTAAGGTCATGTACTTGAGCTTGCAACGCTTGCAATGGCACGTAAAGCTGTGCAGAGAGCCAAGGGAGAGCCGTAAGTGAGAGGGAGAGAGCTGTAAAATGTGTGCAGTCATATGCACATTCGACAGCTTTGTCCTTGCGGTTTTTAGTCAGCAACGGCTTTTTTGAGCCTGCACCAGTGACCCAAATTGCTCAAAAATTACGAGTTGAGTTCAAAACCACTTGAAATGAAGAAGAACAACAACAACAACAAAACGCATCCATAGCAACACAGCTGTTTGGGCTCCACTCGAAGATGAGCGAGAGCATGCAAGCTGAGAATGCGAGAGAGGGAAGTAGGGAGGGAGTGCGCTATGAGTGTTAATAAAAATACGTGAGCTTTGAATTTGCAGTTTTTGTATGACTTGCCAAAAAGTTGAAAATTTGTGCTGCATTTTTGAGCACTTTTCAAAGCTGAGTTGACTTTTAGTTTGAGCTTAAGATCGCAGCTAGATAACGTTAATTTGAGTGCGAAATGTTATGAAATAAAAAAAAAACCGTAAATGTATTTATAGAGCATTGTGCACACTTTAGTTTGAGGTTAAGAACATAAGCCTATGAATTTAATTTGAAAGCATTTGTATATTTTTTGGGGTTATATTCTTTAAAGGAAAATCAATCTAAGGTTCAACGTTTAACTAAATTTAATATAATACTCATATGTATTTTGAATCCTTGAAAATGCAAACACACTTGACCTGACCCTGACATGCCGCTGGACCATTTCGCTGGCGCTTCGCTGACCGGAACAGGGACACTTGCCACTTGGGACAAACTGTGTCACAGCCAGCAGCAACAGTTGCTGCAGCAGCAGCTGTTCAGCTGCTCGTGTCCCTGACCTACGACAATTGGGTCACAGTGCAGCATGCAAATGCTGTGACCCGGTTTCCCATGCATCCCCGCCATTGCAATTGAGCACGAGGACGAGGACTAGGACGAGGACGAGGTCGTCTGCTCGGTCACTTTGGAAGCTGTGAACCCGCGCTGTGACGTCATCTTTGAACAGAATTTTTTACTCAATATTCCATCGGAATTTCTGGCGTTGCAGTTTTGCCTTTACCACCAGTTGCTGGCGGAGGAGCACACTAAATATAGAACAACTTGAGGTAGGTTCGAGTTACAGCAACCGCCCCTATGGCTGCACATTGTCCCGTGGTTGTGTGTGTGTGTGTGTGTGTGTGTGCGTGCGTGTGTGCGTGCGTGTGTGCGTGTGACGCAGCCTTCCATGACGCAGCCTGATAAAGTCCGAAGCAAGCGAAACAATAACAATAAATGCATCTCCCCCTCGTGCCCAGTCTGTCGAGAACTCTTTAAGTGCCGTTGCGTTGCAACCCTCGCGGTCCCTGCTCGGGCGCCATTTCAATGGACTTCGCATTATGCATGCACATTTTTTTCTTTCCGTTTTTATATGTATTTCTGTGTGCACAACAAACACAGAGGGAAACAACGCAAATCGTAAAAAAGGCGCATCATAAAAATATAAACGCAGTAAAATTTAATTAGTGCAGTGTTCAACAACGCGAGTGGGTGAGGAGGACGCCACACACACCCCCCCCCCCCCCCCCCCCCCCCCCTCCTTCCGCACCACACTGTCAACAAGCGTTGATTTAAAACGGAATTAATAAAAAATTAAACGTTGTAGTCATTCAAATGGAATGCGACATATGGATATCTAATTATAGTGCAAGTAAGCCTCCATGCATACCAAGTGCCTTTACAGCACTGGAATTTAATTTGAAATATATGCTGATCAATTGCTGATCGACGTTAATGTTGTAATATTTTGGAAGATTGTGTCATCTGTATATTCTTATAGTCTGACAGATTGCTGAGCTGTCAATATTTGCGATTGTTTGCGACGCATGATGTTCTAAGCCGTTTGCTAACACTTCAAATAAGGTTATATTCAACTCAAATTAAAATTCGCTCATTTTTTCAGAGATTTCTAAGTCATCTTTGCTATAATAGTCAATATTTGCAAATTTTCTGCAAACTTTCACGTCTAAACGCTTCTCCAACACTAGAGATGAATTGTAGTTAGTCTAAAGCAAAGCCTTATGGTGTTTGAAAGTATTTAATGATCGTTATGCGAGTAAGTTTTTTAAAACGATGCGCTTTTTGAAAACGATGGGCTTTTTGATTTATATTTCTTAAGACAAACTGATATTGAGGATAATCCATTATAGAACTATAAAGCTCTTCACATTATCTAAATACATCTTTAACTGCTTCAAGCAAATACTTTGTTAATCAACACTTAAACGTTATTTGTAAGTAAAAGGCACATGGTTACATATATGAAATTATGTCAAAAGAAGTTGTAAACATAAATCTAAACCTAAATAGAGCATAGTTTAGCTTAGGTTAAGCTAAGTCATAGTTTAATATATTTATATCGAACTCTCAACCAACCAGCGACTGCACTTTCTACAATAAATGTCCCACCTTGATTAAATTGTAATAAAAAGGCTTAAGACTAAGAGGAAATGCAATTATTGAGTCTGTATATTTGGCCCACTAACCTGATGAAATGGAATTTGCTGAATCACTGCGGGGTGTATGCTGCATGGCCATGCCCATGGGTCCGCCCATGGGGCCGACGGCGACGCCGCCAACTCCGACGGAGCCAGAGACGAGTCCATTCGTATTGCCGTTGGTGTGGAGATGCGTATTGAGGCTCATGCCCACGGACATGCCACCGATTGTGGCAACACCATTGTGTCCGTTATTATTCTGTTGTTGTTGTTGTTGTTGCTGCTGCTGCTGTTGTTGTTGTTGCATATGCAACGGCGTTGTGGGCGCTGTCGTTGAATTGATCAGACTGTGACCATTCTGCAGCTGTTGCATGCCATTCACCAGGCTGCCCATGTGGCTGCCATTTGTCAGGGAGCCCAGATTTGTGGCACCCGGCACATAGCCATTGTTATTGTTATTATTATTATTATTATTATTGTTGTTGTTGTTATTGTTGTTGTTGTTGTTGTTGTTGATGGGTATTATGGTGGTCTGGGCGGGCAGCGTGCTGGAACAGCCGTGCATGGCGAGCGTTATGACGCCCTGTTGCTGTGCAGCATTGCCATGCCCCAATGTGTTGCCATTGACCCCGTTGCTGCTGCCGCCATAGACGCTGGCATCGTTGCCACACAGCCAGAGCTCCTGTTCGCCGTAGTCGTGCGAGTCCAGCGAGGAGGGCGACATGTTTATGCCCGATGACAGCACCAGGCCGTTGCTCGAGGAGGTCACCTCCGAGGAGGATTCCTCCTGTATGCGCAGGAAGCCGCCATTGTTCGACCAGCGTCGTTTCATCATTTGGTAGCCGATGGTCGCCGTTGTGCTGCCGTTTTAATATCAAAACTTTGGCCTATTTGATATTTTTTTAGTTACGCGGGACACTTAGCTTAGTCCCGACTTAATTTTAGCTTTTTTTTTGCAAGCCAAAAATTGGGTTTGCTTAAAGATTTCTGCTTGATGCTTATTTCAAGACTCGCTTTTACTTGCTGGTATTTTTGTTGGTATTTTCCTAGTATTTTTTACGCACTTGCTTGCGCACGAAATACATTTTCATGGCGTTTCCCGCTGGCGTCTTCAACACTTAAATGCTGCAAAAATTGAAGAGTTTTTGTTACCCTAAAGCCAAAAATAAACTCCTATTGAAACATTTGCTGGCAAACTCGTTGAAAAGTTTTCGAAAAAAATACTAAAATAAAAGAGAGAGAGAGAGAAAAAAAAAATTCATTTCGCTCAAGAAGTTCAATGTACCCCGCCGTAGAGCTCATGAAATTTTCATTTTCATTTAATTGCAAATTTTCGCCTTGCCTTGAACCGGAATAATACGAAAAAAATAAGGTAACCGCGCAGAAAAAATAACAAACAAAAATCTAACTAATTCATTTGCCATAGCCTAAAGAAATTTAAATGGGTTTGTCGTATGTCCCAGTCTGTGTCTAGCTAGTTTCGCATATTTTTCAACCATATCTTTAGCCGGCATCTGTCGACGTTCTACACGTTTAACTGAACCAGTTCCGTGAAGAAGATTGCAAACTTTTGATAGGCAACACGAATTTATTGTCATATAGTGCCACCATAATTCTATAAGCAAATTTTAATTAATCAAAGTCAAGAAGCTTAATTTTTGCCATTGCTCTCGGTCAGGTTTCTCTAGGAAAGTTCTCAAATGTCGAGAAATGTTAATGGCCATTGATATTATCCGAGTGTCAAGCTTTAATTGATGCTTATCATAATAATAATCCATCATTCAAATCAAATTCTGACCATAAATAGACGTCCCTTTTACGCATCGTTGAGCTAATCAATTTTATTTGCCTGTTTACAAAAATAAAACAAAATTGTTATTGGAATTTGTTTTGGGCGAACCCCTCGAGCTGATATACATAGGAATTTATGTATCTATGCATTGAATTTGTACACTTGTCGCACTTATCTAAATATTTTTACAATCATATTTGTTTACCCATTCGACTGTTCAGGTTCTCAACTCAAACAAAAAAACAAAAAAAAAAAAACGTGCAACAACAACAAGCACAAGAAATGCAAGCCTTGAAAAATGTACGAATGACATTGTTTATTAGGAAGTTGCGACAGCGGAAAAGGTGAGACCTTTTTTAGCTCGAGTTTTCTATGTAGCACTCAAATATGTTTGCTTAACCAGCCCATGAAAATTAGAGTTAGATTCAGGTTGTGAATTAGATAAACCTTCACGAAAAGAAACAGAAACAACTCAAATTGACAGTTTAACGTGCGCCTTTCTATGCACTTCTCAAAGGTTAAGCAAAGAGTTTAAAAATCGCTTCAACTGCAAATAGAAGCTTATTGGCTTAAGAAATAACATTAGCATAGAAGTTAACATTAACATTAGCAAGAACAAATTAGCGTCAAGAGCGCCTTTCTATGTAATTCTCAAAGGCGATCAATAATCGCTTGTAAACTCATTTTTTTATATTGCAAATTAAATAATGTATGCAAAATTAACCATTAAAGTCAACAAGAACAAAAACATTCAATTTATAGAATTGATTCATTGGAATTCTAATATTTTTCGCTTGTCTCACAATTTCTGACAGGTAAATTGATATTAACTGAAATAATTAACTAACACATAAGCATATGTATATATGTATGTATTTATGTGCATGATCCAATCAACAATACACTTAAGCACTGTCACAATTTCAACTTAATGAGATTTCGATATAAATATATATATACATAAATACACTCGTACGCTCATAATTACTTATTGTAATCGGCCTAATTAATAGCATTTAATTAGTGAAAGTTGTAGTCACTAGAGAGTAAAATACACAATGCACACGGTCAGCATTATGGGGGGGATATACGCGGTCATGGTCTTCAGTTTCGAAGATCAGAACCGAATGCAGTTGAGTTATTTTGCGAGACACTCGAATTGAACAACAGGTGATTCATCTGATTCATCATTTGACAGTTGAACCTAAAGGCGAGTTGAAAATACATTTGCCAAGCCGAACGAATCGCTGCATATATGAAAGACCGGCAAAAGGCATAATAACAACAACAACAACAATGAAGTGTGTTGTTAGTCGAGTAAAAATAAATCAGCGATGAGCGAAGTTGAAATACCCTAACGAACAAATGTTTGTCTCTTAAAAGTGTAAACTGTAGTTGCAATAAACTGCCCAGCTAATCAATACTAATTCTTTTTTTTTCGCTGATCAACACTGACAACAGTGTGACCAGAGTTTGTCGAAATACTCAATCAATTTTCACTGCACTTCGAATACGTTTCCAACTTCAAGCACATCAAGTGCAGAAAATGTTTAACATAAAAATAGATAATTTATTATTATTATTAATGCTGATTATTTTAATCTAATATTTATTAATATTGATATTATTTTGCGCGCCATTTTTGGTATATAAACTAAAATGCCCGCTGCAAGTGTAATAAGTAGAAAATATAACAAAGGCATATAATTTCGTGTTCAAAGCGCCAAAACAGGTTTTGGCAGAGTCCACACGCGGGCGAGCGAGAGGTGCGGGCAGCCAACTGTTGCCATCTCGCTCGTGCAGCAGCTTAGAACAAAAACGAAAAGCGGCGAACGACAACAACAACAACAACAAAGAGCGTGTCTAAGCTTTCAAATGGGAGAGTGAGAGCGAGCGAGCGAGGGAGAGAGCAAGAGTGGAAGCCAGCGAGTTAGAGCTGAGAAGGGCTGAGAGCGTTCAGCGAGAGTGTAAGAGTGTGGGGCGGCAGTTTTAAGGGGGCGGCATGTGTGTGTGTGTGTCTGTGTGTGTTTTGGCCGTCACATTGCTGAGATTTTGGCCCGCATTAAGAAACGTGAAAAAAAACCTGTCGCCGTCGACGTATCTCGTTCAATGCGAAACAACAAAAAAAAACAGGTTGTTCTGTTGGCTTTTGCTGTTGTTGTTGTTGTTGTTGTTGTTGTTGTGGTTGCGTTTGCTTTGTTGTCTACAAAAATCTTGCCCAGCAGCAGCGGCAGCAGACGCGGCAGCGGCAGCAGAAGACGCATCCAGTTTACAGAAACACATATAAACACATTTACACACACACACACACACACACACACACACACACATGCATACACAAGTACACAATATGTGTGATATATAAACGACATTTAAGGCATTTTTATAGCTTTGCGTGTCTCGTTTTTGTTGTTCTTGTTATTGTTGTTGCTTTTTGCGCATTTTACTTTTAGCTTATTTTCAAGTTGAAGCACAAAACAGCAAAAAGCCAGCCAAAAGGCAAGTGCAAAAAGGCAAAAAACACGCAGACGCAAACGTCTTTGCCTTTCAATCTCTATCTATCCCACTCACTCCCTCTCTCTCTCCCTTTCTCTGTGCCTCTCTCTCCCTCTCTCTGCCTATATCTTGCGCCGCGTAATTGCCGTAGCATGTAAAAGTTCTTTACTTCTTGTTATTGTAATTTGTCAGCGCTTCTGTTGCGTCGCATTGTGAAATTTGTTTTTGTTTTTTTTTTTCATTTTATTTTTCTTTTTTTTTTGTAGTCAATTTGTTACGCGTGTAATGCGTTGAAGCTTAAAGCTCACCTTAAGAATGGAATGGAATTATATTAGCTAAAAGTACAATAGCCGGCGGCTTGGGGTAGCCAAACGACTTGCGTTGCGTCATGAGAATTGCATAGAAAGGCGCATGTTTAACTTATATAACAAGGTTGGAGACTTAAATTAAGGTTAAAGCCTGCATGATTTACTTAGCAAATCATAATGCCTTACATTTATTATGGGCTGGCCAATTGGCTGGCGTTGCGTCATGAGAATTGCATAGAAAGACTCAATTTAAGTGTTTAGTTTATCAGAGTTTGACACTTCAATTAAACTCAAAATCTGAAGCTGTTACAATGCCTTGCATTAGGGTTAAAACCTGCATTATTTACTTATTAAATCGTAATGCCCTACATTTATTGTTTTGGGATAGCCAATCGACTTGCGTTTAGTTATGAGAATTGCATAGAAAGGCTCAAGCCAAACATTAAGCCTATTTAACACAGTTTGACACTTGAATTAAGGTGAAAGCTTGCATGATATATGTACCTACGAAATCACAATTCCCTGATTTTATTATTATTTACTTGATATTATTTCAATAAAGTTATTTATTTGGGAACCCTTATACGTTTTTAATCATTACACAAATGTTTTTATTCGCTTGTCTTTGATATCCTTTTAAATAATTGAATAATTGAAGTGCACAAGTATTCACAGTATTCAGAAGTATGTCAATGCCTGGCACGCGATTGTCATTTGCCATTTGGCCTGAGAGGTTCCACGTCAGGAGCACCAAATGCAATAAACTTTATTAAATGTGCGAGGACAACAAGAACTGAGCACAGGGCGTGGACATGTCTCGAAGGGTAGCGACTCGTTTAGTTCTGAGTGGTAGAAGCAAAAACAATTAAATTTCCGCTCGTTGGTTGAGTTGTCCAGCTAAGCGGAGAGCCTTAATAGGCTCACAATATGCCTACACACACACACACACACACGCACAAGCACACACAAATCTATGGCATGTGCACACACATGGATCCTTTTAATTTCCTGCTGTTATTTTTATGCACGTAGCGTAAACGCCGCGTGATTTCCATTTGCTTACATCTTGACAGGGTATGCAAGAGTGCTCAGGCTTCAGACCTCGGGCTTGTTGTGCGCGTGCCTGTCAGTGTGTGTGTGTGCGTGTGTGTGTGTGCTGTGCACATGTGGCATATTCCCATAAACAACACAACTGCGCCATGTGTCACATGGGGCTACGCCTCAAGCAAAGTAATCTAATAACAATATGCAGGCCGTCCAAAAACCAACTAGACCATCGACTATAGAAAATGGCTTCCGAAAAGCGCCCAAGTCCAGGTTCAGGTTCGAGTTCTAGTTCGAAAGAAAAAAGGCTTTTACGCTATGCACTAATGACTGTCATTGAGATTGACTTCCTGTTGAGTGCTTGTGTGTGAGTATGTGTGTGTGTGTGTATGTGTGTGCGTGGAAAACCACAAAAACATATGTAGCATATTACTTAGATTGATATACCACGCACTTAACTGGCATTCGCAGTGTATACTAGACTCTAAAAGGTCTAACATCATGAAAATAAATGTATAGTTAATTGAGGAAATATACAAATAAATAATAAATAAATATTAGGTTGACAAAAGATAGTTACTTATATTTATTATTTAAGATAAAAAAATATTCCAAAAATATCGATGTTTGAATAAACGGTATTTAATAATCTTTATGGGATACAAACATATATACTAGACTCTCAAATGTCAAAAAAAAATTATTTAAACAAATAAATATTCAAATAACATATATAAAAAGTTAATTAAAGAATTGTAGTTATATTTAATATAAAAACTGGAAAAGTATATAATTAATTTTATTAATCTAAAGTTGATTAAATATTTGTAGTTATAATTATTAGATAAATATATACTAGACTCCTTAAGTTCAGTAATTAGTTAATTCAAGCAATTTAGTGATTTTAAGCAAATACTTATCTAAATTATTTTGAGTTCTTAAATGTGCAGTTCTTGAAGTTCTTAAATATTTAGTACTTGAATGTTTTTTATAAGTATGGAAATCATTATTGTTTTTTTTATATTTTTATTAAACAGGACTTCTAATTCTTGTTAATTTATAATAAAACAGAATTTTCAAAATAATACACATATGCATATATTTATTAAACCTTTTATTTCCATGCTTCTTTCAATTATGGATTCGAGCTGGCGACCTTTCTTTCCACAAGACAGGCATCTAGTTCTTGAGCATTTCGATTTCCATTTCGGCCATCTAATTCTTGACCTTCTTATTGCAATATTGACCACTCATTGACCAACTCATGACCATTTGGATTAAAACCTTATGCTTTGTCAAATTTATAAAAGTACTTTTATCAATTGATTTATTTCTTCACTTTTTATTCCCAAACTTACGCCAAGAACTTTCGTGTTATTTTAAAAACTAAAAAGTTGTTTCGTTTGTGAAAAGTTCTCGATAAGTTCTTAAAGTTACAGGGTATTTGCTGGTATATCAATTGTTTTGCAAGCACACGAAACATGTCAAAAATGTTGACTGCCAAAAACTCTAGGCCTTAACAAACTATGTATATGTACAAGTAGCTTATGAAGTTTGATCGAATGCCAAGGAAAAAAATATTGCCAAAAGTTTCTCAAAAAGTCCACTCGAAATTCAGCAGAATCAAACCGAAACGACATCAACAGAGTTGACCTCGTTTCTCGAGCTTTTTTTATTTTTTTGTAAACGAACTTTTGTTTTTGTTTGCAGTTTCTCAGCTTGTTCTTCTTCTTCTTCTGCTTGTTCTGCGGTCGCTCTCCGAAAGTCTGTGCAAACACACGTGCCCAAAAAACCACATGGAGCTACTTATATGCATATATGTATGTATGTATGTACATATGTATATACATGCCTACATATCGCCATATATCTGCTATATATGCACATATATCTGGCCACGGCATGGCTTACAGACAGACTTAACGGTTATTTTCGTGTGCGTCTCTGATTATAAACACATAAAAAATAACCCAAACGTAAGACAAGAAGAAAAAAACCCGAAACTGGTTGCGCTTTATTTTTCCGCGAATTTCAGTTTTATATTTCCTCTTTTTTTTTGGCATGCCCTTCCAGAGGTTAGACCGACATGGTCAAGCAGTTTGTAACACTTGGAAGAAGACGTCGCCGAAACTTTGGCACATCGGATCATAAGATATATGATATAGCTCTAGAGGAAGAAACAGTCGAAGAAAAGGTTTCTATTTGAGGATTTTATTGGAAAAACTTTTGTTTCGTTTTAATAACTTTAATATATTTAGCGAGCTTAACTATTCATATTAGCTTTTATTATCTTTATGTTCATTATCTTTTATTTTCATCATTTGTATTATTTGCTATTTGGTTATAATAAAAGAGAATTAGTTGCAATGCCGCAAGTGTATTTAAACTTCGGCTTGTTTATTCATTTCTGCTTTACTTTGTTTTTATTTCTTGCAGCTTTGCTGATTTGGTTAAACGTGAAAAATGGTGCCATTCAATTGACACACATCCAATACCTCAATACATCCAATATTCCAGCCACACACGAGTCGAACAGGTAGTTCAAAGTGTCGCAGCAACAGGTTGAGCTCATAGAATTTTGTTGCCCTTCGAGCAATTGTCAAAGTTTGACAACAGCTGCGACAGCATTTGACTTTTTATTGTTTATTATTATGACGCATTTCTTTCTTTAGCTTCTTATTGGCATTCACATTACAGCTCAGCTGCCCTTTTCCAGGCGGCTTTTGATTATGGCATCGAGGAATCTGTGCATTGCCATAAAAGCATTAAATCATAAAATCATTTACATGTAAGTCCTTTCTCCCTTCGGCCTTTTTACATCATCTGGCAAATTTTAGCCCCCAATTAACAATGAAAACAAGTAAAGATATACTGAGGAAATAAACTTTCAGTAGTGCGACGACTGTTGAAATACCCTTTAGGTGCTTATGGAGGAAACGGCAAGAAAATAGGGCTTTGCTAATTTATATAATTTATAAAATATAAATATTTATTTATATTATATTATTTTGAGTATTTTTCTATAAATTTCATATTATTAATTTATTTTTGTATATTTATAATTTTCAATATTTATATTATATTTTAAAAATATCTTATATATATTTCAGCTTTTTAATAATTTGTTAATATTTTTATTTTTAAATTTTTGTATAAGCATAAAATATTTTTTAAGGACTCATGTAAAAAAAAAAAATATATATATATATATATATATATATTACGTTTATATAATTTAAAATCTTTTATATAAATTAAATAATTTTTTTAAATATAATTTAAAATATTTATTTAATAATGATTTAAAAATTATATTAAGCAAACACTTTTAATCTTTTAATATATATATATGTATATATATATTTATATTTATATATATATATTTTTGATTATTATTTATGAAATTTATTTTTATATTACATATTTTAATTGTATTTATCTGATTTTAAATCAAATACAAAATCTTTTTATATAAATTTCAATTTGTTATTTTATATTTCTTTTTGATTTTTTAATTATACGTAATCAATTTAAATATATAGCAAATGTTCATACTCGTTATAAAATCGGTTGTGCATTTTATTACTCTCCAATCAATACTTAATTAATTTCTAATTCCAAGCTCACATTTTAATACATCTATTAGCTAGCGCTCCTGCCACGCAAAGTTTCCAATTTGCAAAGAAAAAGAAAAAAGAACTTTATTAAGCCCTCATGCCTGAGCATAAACAAACTTTTTAATGGTCAACTGATGTATCCAGGCCAAGTCTCAAGCAAACAAACGAAAAGGAAAATAAAACTGAAAATAGCAAAAAGACAACTTAAAAAACAGATTTATGGCCAAGCTATGTGCGCAATTTTCGGCTTTTCATTAAAAGGAGGAGCCAAAAAAAAAGAAAAAGAAAACGAAGAGCACTTAATTGCCAGAAATGTTGTGACAGGGCACGCGTTTGGATTAGCGCGTATAAAAAACGAATGTTGACGGGCAAAAAACAGAAGAAGAAGATACACAAAAAAAAAAAAAAAACGGAATATTACTCAAAGACAGAGCCAATATTTATTCAAGTTCTTTGCACTGACACAAATTATGCGAAAGCAATAGAATAGAATGGAAACATCAAGAGGGTACATAAGCTAGCGGTATCTTGATGTCAATTGGCGGCAACCTTGGGGCAACAACAACAACGAAACTAACAATAAATAAAAATAAATGTGTAAAAAAGAAGAAAAAAAAACTATAACTAAAAACCAGCCAAAAGGCAAACGCTCAAAATGCGTTTGAATCATTTCCTTTTCCGGTTTCGTCGCGTTTCTTTTTCAGCTCTTTTTTCTTATATACAATTTTTGTATAATTTTTTTTTTTCATTCATTATCGATTTGCATTTATTATCAAGCTGATTTGCATGATACTGCGGACTTGCCTCGTTTTGGCTGACCTTTTGGAAAGTTCTAACAGAAACCAATAAATATTTCGGCGCAAGTTTATTGAAAGTAAAACACATAACAAGATATTCGTTCAGCTAATTCAAGTTGAGATTATGTTTCTCTGTTTAACATGCATGTTAAAATTTGTAATGAGGCTTTAATCTCCAAAAGAAGTACTTTGTTTAATATGCATGTTCAAATTTACAATGAGGCTTGTTAATTGAAAATGATTTTAACATGCATGTTAAAATGCAATGGAGTTTGTTTTGCAAATGTAATTACATTTGTTTTGAAACATCTATTGAACATGCATATTAAAATTTACAATGCAGCTTATATTGCAAATGTAAGTTCTCTATTTTAATAGCCAATGAATATAGGTTATTGAAAATGTTATTTGACCAGCATATAAAATGCTCTTAAAGCCTTTAAATCTATTTAACATGCATGCTAAAATTGCATGCATTGCAAATGTGACTAGTTTGGGTAAAAGCGAACCGAACTTATTTTCTACTGTTCATTAGATACCAAATATTTTATTAACTACTTAACATATATGATGATGCGATTTTATCTTCCTTGTAGCTAAGTTATTTTGTTTAATGTTTTAAATGAACATCTTTGACTCTTCACACACAATTTCGACGCGGTTTTCATCTATTGAAATAAGCTCACATTTTGTTTGTTTTATGATCACTTGGATCTGCAGCAAAAGTATCACAGTACTTGACCTTGAGTTGAGTTTTTTGTATAACAGCTACGCCTAAAATGTATCTGGCAGTTGTTAAACAAAATGTATAATTAATTCATTGAAAAACAATAACGATCAACATTTAGGCATGAGTCACAAAAAAAATATTCAGGTTTTTTTTTGTATTTAAGTTAGCTGAGGTCATTAGCTTTTTGTGGCTAAAAAAGGGGGTTTAGTGTTGATAATCTAAGGAAAAGCTTAAAAGAACTTGAAGTTAGCTAGATTTTGTAGATCAAGAAGGGGATTAATTACATTTAATACCAAAGAAAGTCATCTTCATGCGAATTCCAGCTAGAAGATTGGCTGCAATCCAGTTATCAACAGTTGTCATGTTAACAGCTAACATAAGGATAATCCGAGCTCATGAAACAGTTTTCATGATCATATTCACATAATAACTAAACATATTTTCAGTATATTTTCATTTATGGAATGCGAGTGTTAAATGTGGAAACTGTGGAAAGTCCGTGGTAATTGTCTGCGAAAGTGTTGACAGCCAGTTGCAGTTTGATCTTTTTTTTTCTTCATTTTCTTTATGTGAATTGAGCAATGTGAAAGCGTTGCAATGAAACTCGTTTCAAGCGCCGCTTTTATGGCAAGACTTTGCTAATTAATGCCACACACACACACACACACATACACACGCACACACACGCAGTCAGAGTTGCAGCAGAAGTTGCTCTGGTTTTTCCAGCGCCAGATAAAAGAAGCTGCAGACGCAAATGTTGGCTGCACAATGCATGTCCAGACAGGGAGAGAACAGAAACAAACGCACACACGCACACTACACCACACACACACACTACACCACACACACACACTACACCACACACACACAGGTAGTCACAGGAAACAACTGAACCAACTGACAAGATAAAACACACAATGAATCGCACAGAAAATAAAGGGAACCTGTTTGATGCGCTGCTTCGCAATTGTTGAAATTTATCCCTCGCTTGTTAATTTTTCCTAAGGGTGTTTCGCAGCGCTACGAAATCTGGTTGAACCTGTGCATGACTCATGACCCAGTCAGTCAGTCAGTCAGTCCGTCCGTCCGTCAGTTAGTTTGTCAGTTAGTCAATCGGTCTGTCAAGATTGATGCTGCGTCTAGAAGTTGACTTATCGATTGACCCCGAGCAGGTGTCTGATTGTTTTCTTGTCGCAAATGCAGGTCAATTTGTCGACTAGGAAATGTTTATAGTAAAGTGAGTCAAGGTTTAAACTATTAAGTCTTGCTATAAAAGTATTATAGCACAATGTAGGCTGGCATGTGCTAAATATTATAATATGCCACGACTTTTATAGCGGATTGATCTTTTATAGCACATATTTTTAGCTATTTGGTTGCTATAAACTTTTATGGCACGCTTCAAGTGTGCTTAGTTTATTAATGACAAATCCAAAATTTGCTATAATAATATATTTTTAAGCGATTTTATGTGTTAATTTAAGCCGCCATAAATTTGATAGCAATGCTAAACTGTGCCAAAAAATAAAGTATAGCAAATATTGGCAAGTCTCAGAAACAGGAATACTCTGGAGATATACATTTGAAATGATTTCCAGTTGCTATAAATTGTACAGCAAGTTTTCGCATATACACAACCCATACAATTAATAGCGTTAATGATCATGCCTTTCTGTTTTGGCCGTATTTAAACATCAATAGAAAAGTTGTAATGTCCCATAAAATGTTCTATAAATTATAGCAAGTATTTAGTTAAGCGCAATACATATTTATTAAGACGTTAGGCTTTTCCAAGCCTTGCAAGTGCGTTCAACTGGCCAAAATAGTTGCTATAATTTTATGGCAAGTCGTATTTTCGGCATAGAAATGCGCAAAAATAAAACAATACAAAAAAGTAACTGCCCAAGGGATCGCTCCGATGAGCAAGCCCGCACATTAGACACACACTCACACACACACACACACATGATAATCATAGACAAACAACTTATAGACTGTATATATATAATTGTATGTAGCACAATTTGAAGGCGGGCCCATTAAAACCAGAAGCTTGTCAATGCATGTGACGAGCCGAGAAGAGGCAAGCACTTTGGAATGCGCGCCTAGAGCAGTACACACGTGTACATATAAATATATACACTCACATACACACACACACACTTACACACATGTATGCATATGGGTTATATATTTGCATAAAATGGCATTAAAATTTGCCATTTTGCCAACTTTAATGTACCATAAAACAAACAGCAAGCGACGCCAAGTAACTTTTTTCTTCTTTATGGCTGTGAAGAGAAAGAAATAAAAGAAGAAGAAGAAGCACAACAAACTTGCAGACAGGTTGCCCAGCAGACCCTGAAAGTGGAGCTGCTGCTGCTGCTTCTTCTTCTTCATAGGGGGCGTAGGGTCTGTTCAAATTAATTGCGACTCGCCCAAACTAATGCGAGTTGGTTAATGTGGCTTTTTGGCTCATTAGGCGCCTGGAATTAGGCAATGCGAAAGCAAAGCACGGCCACATTTTCAAATGTGTCCGCAGTATAATTGAAAATAATAATAATAAAAAAAAGACAGTGTTTAGGCAATAAAACACAAGATACACTGGCAGAAATAGGCACTATCTAATTAAAGTAAAGCCGCATAAAAAATTAGTGAAATTTCTCAAGTATTTTTGCGGATTTCTTTAATTAAATAATATTTAAATTAAACTCACAAAAAAGAGCACAAATTTGAAAAAAGTTACAAGAAATTTACTTAAATTGGGTTACAAAAAACATAAAACAAGAAATAAGAACAACTTTTCTCTTAACTTGCCTAAATTTCGATCACATTTGTGCTTAATTTAATATTCCTTTCTTTTCTCCCAGTGCACATGACATCAAAAAACAGACAAAGTCAAGTACACTGAAAAAGATTTCAGGCAAAAACTGACTAACGACACGCGCTGCAGCAAAACAATTACTGTGTGGGAATCGTGTTAATCGTCCTGTGGAAATATCATTATCAGCAGGTACATTATTAGCTTTTGGTGTTGTCCTGCATAGCTTGTGCCATCATTGATAGGACACTTAAATGGGCTGCTTGTTTTTCCATTTTTATGTTTTCCATTTTGTGCCCCTTCTGGTCGGTGGATGCGACGTGTCCAGCTCGAAGCATATCGCATTTCCATTGTGGGTAGAGCACAATAAATGAAAGCACAGACATATACTATAACGAATCATAGTCCTGTGTTCTGTTTAATTAAGTAGAGCACTTTAAGCGTGAACATCAATTAGTACAGGTGATTAACTATTGTGAGTTACATAATGACGTCTGTTTGCTGCTCGAATGGGTGAAGGAAGAAGCCTCGAAGCTTCAGCTCTTAAGTAGAGTAGAGTATTTTTTAGGAATTCATATATAATTATTATGTAATTCGCAAGCAGTTTAAGCAAAGGTAACAAAGTCAGTTTAAAGCTTTCTCTTATAATTCGCAAGTAGTTCTTGCAATATAGTTCTCAAGTAAATAAAAGTAACTTACTGCAAGGATTGATTTATAATTCGCAAGTTGTTTTAGCAATCGAGCTCTCTAGCAAATAAATCAAATTTCAAGCATTCTCTTCTAATTCCCAAGTGGTTCTAGCAGAAGCCGCGATAAACGTAGTAAACCAAATACAAACAATCTAACAGAAAGCATAAAATCAGCTCACATTTGCAATACAAATAAATTGTGCCTAATGCCAGCTACTTAACAGAGATTCGCTTCAGTCCCAAGTAGTTAACCAAGACAACAAAACACACACACACACACACACACACACAGAGACAAGATTTTACAGAAGAGAAAAAAGGCACTTGAAAAGTCAATAAGCAGCGCATTTTATTTGTATAATTCGGTTGTTCGATGCCAATTACATGAGCCAAGTGCTGGATGCTCAAAATGCCACTTATGTATATATCAATATGTATAACAATTCAAGTGATTGGGTGTGTGTGTGTGTGAGTGCGTGTGTGCGAGTGTGTACATTCAAATGTATAAATTTACATTTCAGCGATTGCGCTTTAATTGGCCGTCTGTCAGTTGTCATGACAATAATTAATGTATTACCAAAAAATTATGCGCATAAACATGTGTATCTGCGGATACAAATGTATCTGTAGTTACACATGTATCTGTGTGTGTGTGTGTGTGTGTGTGTGTGTGTGTGTGTGTGTGTGTGTGTGTGTGTGTCTTGGCATAGATGCGGCTTCGTGCTGTGCCTCAGCTTTTCACTTGGCCAATTTTTTAGCACATTTTCGTTGACTGGACCAAAATGGAAATGCGTAACGTGTTTTCTCAAGCGCAACGCGTGTATCTCACTTGATCGAACGGTTGACAGGTCAAATGTAAATAATCCAAATTCCCCAAGAAAAATAAACAAGTGTCGAACAGATGACAGCTTAATTTTGTTCAAGATATGCAGGGAGTATATAGTATATAGCCGAGATATGCTTTCAATAGAATTAGTCGACAGATGCGAACGGTGGAAGCTTTTAGTTTTGCGCAGAATATACAGGAGATGTTAATGTTATCCCTTATTGGAATATTGCTCTCGAATATTAGATTGAGCACAATTTGAATAATATACTTAACTGATATCTTTAAACTTTAATATTCGATTAAAGACAATTTAGACATAATCTTTCATAATCCATTATTGAGATCTGCATCTAGTACAGATCTAGAACTATTACAGATCTATATCTATAATATAAGAATGATGAGAATTGCAATTAGATCCTTTACTAAGAACTGGTCTATAATATTAGATTGATAGCAATTGCAATAATATCTTTTACAGAAACTTGGAGCTGAACACAATTTCCATGTAATTCTTTAATGAGATATGGGTCTATAATATTAGATAAGAGATAATGCGATTTACTGAGAGCTGCATCTATATTCGATTAAATATAAATTGCGGCATAATCCTTTACTGAGATCTGGATCTATAAACTCAGATTGAAGACTGAGATCTGGACCTTTAATATTTTCATTGATGAGAATTGCGATTTTATTCTTTACTAAAATTTCGATCTACTTCGATATAGTTCCTTTCTAATATCTGGATCTGTGTAATATTAGCTCTGGATATAATATTATAATCCTTTATTGAGAAATGTATCTTTATTAGATTAACGACAATGCATTTATATACTGAGATTTGGTTTATTCCTTTCAAAGATTTGGATTTGGAAAATGCAATCTGCAAGACAGGAAAATAGCTGGAAAAAGGATGTTGGCAACTTTTATCGCATTTCTTCCAATTGATGCTAAATGCATTCTGATAGAGTGGAAATATTGTTGTAGATCGAAAGATCGAAAACGTGTTTTTAAAGCTCTGCAAATGAAAATATTGCGAGCGAGTCGATATTGTTTAAACAACTTTCTTATTGATTAAGAAAAGGGAGAAATTCTTTCAACTTTCGCCTTCAAGCTTTCTTGAACAAGTTCCGTTTGTGTCTTATAAGAACTGACTATCATAAGATATCATTCAGATATCTTGTACTCCCATAATAACCCGAACTCTTCCCAACAAATATTCCTATTCCTATTTTCATTTTCATTTATTTTCTTACATTTTCTCTCCACGTCGATTTTCTTTCATTTTCTTTGAAACGAGTTTGCCCGCAAATTTGTTAAGAATTTCGTTGGATTAGAACTTACCGTTAGCATCTATAAAATACGCCAAATCAGCTACTAATCCATATAAATCGTTATCCATTTACAAAGTTAAAGATTCTTGATAAAAACTAAAACAATTTATTTGCTTTCTTTTCTGTTGTTTCTCTTTCTTTCTTTCTTTCTTTTTAGCACACTTTGCACTATAATTCTTGTATAATTTTGTATGGGTTTGAGAGGGGATTTGCGGGCCGGATTATAGATTAAACACTGTAAACTTTTTCCCCTTCTTATGCGTTGCGCGGGTTGGGGGTGGGGGGAGGGCGGGCTTTCAATTAGCTTTTTGCAGCATTTGTTAAAAAGCACTTTGGTAAATGTTTAACGGGAATCACGAAGGTTGCGTGTGTGTGTGTGCGAGCGAGACAGTAGAGTGCACTGTGACAGGCAGTCAATCGGGCAGTCAGTCAATCAGTCAGTCAGTCAGTCAGGCAGTCAGGCAGTTTAACGGTTTGTCTTCTGTGCTGCTCTCTGTAGACGCAGGACCTGCGCTGCTGACCAGACACGAGAGACAGACAAACTGTAGACGTTTGTCTGACGTCGACGTCGACGTCGCTTTACACGCGGCTGTTGCTCTTCCTCTTCATGTGTTGCCCCCCTCGGCTGATTACGTAGCGCAGTCGACGTCGCTGTATGATAAACGTTGCGTCGCTGCCGCAGCGGCTGTGGCTGTTGTTGATGTTTGATAGTTCTTGTTGTAGGTGTGCGCGCGTATGTGTGTCTGTGTGTGTGTGCGCGTGTGTGTTTTGTGGTGTTGGTGGTGTGTTTGCCTTTCACCGTAAAATGTTTAGATTCATGTGCGTTTTTATTTACACATTTTGTCTCGTTGATTTTATTCTCTATTTTCTTATTTTCTTTTTTGGCTTGTTGCTATTTTAAAGCATGCCGCATGCTGCGGCGCTGACTGCGGCACACAAAATGAATTTTAATTCATATAATATCTATATAAAACTGTTGCACTTTTCACAGTTTTTATTTTCTTTTTCTTTTTTCAGCTACAATGCATTTGCACTTTGTTGTTGTTGGTTTTTCTCTATACGTAAATATATTTTGTTTAAATTGCACTTGTGTTTAACAATTTCTTTATTTATTTTTTTTTTTTTTTGTGTTGTTGTTTTGTATATTATTTTGTTTTGTTTTGTTTTGTATAGCATATAAATTTCTCTTTTGATTTATTTTTTGTTTAACTTTGTTGCAACGCGTGTTATAAACAAGGGCAACCGTTTTGCTTTTAACATTAATTTTAATTTTATTATTTATTTAATATTTCTATACATGTTTTTTTTTTTGTTTTTGTTCAAAAGCAAACCGCAAAAAACACAACGAACGAACGAGCGAACGGGAGAACGAACCGTTAACGACAAAGTCCAAACAAATACTAAATGTTAAGTCCAAACAAATACTAAATGTTATTGCTCTGTTAAATTCGAAATGATGAAGTGCGCTCAAACTCACCACGAAACCCACCACCAGCGAGAGAGACAGAGCGCCAGAGAGAGAGAGAGAGAGAGAGAGAGAGAGCGCGTCGGCAGCAACCCACACCAGTGTAAACATGCGCTCACTAAAGTCGAAAACGGAATCACCGCTAAAGATAAATGTGAAGCGCAGCATACACGCATAAGCATTTTACGCTCGCACTCTCTCTCTTTCTCTCTCTCTCTCTCACATACACATGTGCAGAGCGAGTGGCTTGAATGAAAATGCCGATGCAATCAGGCGCTGCTCTTTGAATCACCTCTCCGGCACGTACACGCAGCAATAGAGAGGCAAACGCTTACACACACACACACACACACACACACACACGCGTGCACAGGCAGTCTTCCCCACTGCTGCATACACCCACATTCACAATAATAAGGCGTGTCTGCGTTTGTGTGCGTACGAGTGCCATCATCGCTTTCCTTTATATTTGCCTCCTTTTAATTTCTGTTTTCTTTTTATTTTCGTTGACTTTTTATGTGTGTGTGTCGCTCTGCCGCTGCCGTTGCTGCTGCTTCTGCTGCCGCCGTCGGGTGCACAAGTGCAAATTCACACGTACATTCGAAATGTGTTCGCACAGTGGCACAAAAACGATTATTATAAACATTGCCAGACGCTGACAGGCAGCGAGAGACAAGGGCAAATGCGAAGTTGGGAAGTTGATCTGCGTTCGGAGACGAGACGAGACGTTGGAATTTTCTAGTACAAAGTACTTACATATGTAAATATGTATATGCATCTGTGTGTGTGTGTGTGTGTGTGTGTGTGTGTGTGTGTAGATACTTATTTACATGCTATGCATGAAAATGAATGGAAATGGAAATTTGTAAACAGCAAGTGAGAGCTAGAAAATTTAGTGTTCATTTTTGTAAACAGGAGTTGGAGTGAGAGAGCGAGAAGTTATAGTAAACTATGGAATAATTATGGAAACTGAATTGTTTAAGTAGATATGGTTAGGAGTTCAAATAGTGCAATATCTAACCCAATATTGAGGGTTCCATTCAAAAACTAAGTATATCTTACTGCAGTATTACAATTTTCGATATATAAAAAGCGAAATCATATTCATATTATACTCCCTCAATTAAAACTCTTTGTTTTTGAAAAAGTTTACGATGTAATTTTCCAATTTGAATCAAATTTTTTTATAATAAGACGCTCGTTGAATGTATTTAACGTACATCAACCTAAATATGAACCTATCTTATCTTCTTGACTTTATCTGTATGCACATTTTTTGTAGGATCTAACTTCTGAGATCATTCATGAATCCATTATATAAAGCTGGTGTACCTATTCGAAACTTTTTTTGTACCGTTAATAAACTAAACTTATCTAAATTAGATACATAGCTCTATTTACAAAGTATATTATAAAATGCATGCTAAATGCAAGGTATAGACGATATAGATTATAAGTCATCCAATAATAGTATCGAATAGGTAATTGTTTGCCTTGAAGTAAAACGAATTCGAGTACCAGTACGAGTACAAATATCTAGAAGTACGTGTATTCAGCGGCGACGTGCTGAGACGTAATTGATGAAAGGCAAAGATCTACAGCGCAAACAAGGAACAACAACAACTACAATAACAACAACCACAACAACAACAAAAACTCAAAAATATTCTACGTAACGCGACCGACGGCGACGTCTAAAATTGCACATTTCAAATACAATGTGGTTAAAAAGTAAGCGCAGAGGCAAACAAACAGAGATACACAGATACCGATTGATGGGGATAAGAGAGCGAGGGGTGGGCGGCTGTAGAGGGGGGTCAGCAGATAATTGTAGACAGTCAGACACAGACTGTCTGTGCATGTGTGTGAGTGTATGTGTGTGTGTTGAGTTAACGCTGGGCAAGTTCAAGTGTAGAATGCAATAGAGCGCTGCAAGCAGCGGCAGCAGTAGCAGCTAGAGAGCGAGAGAGAGAGAGAGAGCGCGATAGCGCAAAGAGCGAAAGCGTCTACGCATACGCATAGAAAAAAGCCGGCAAAAGCAAGGGCAACACAGCAAGAGAACGCAATACAGTGTGCGAGTGCAAGCGAGCGCGAGCGCTGCAGCTTTGGGGTATGGGCAGCAGCAGCAAAGCTAGCTTTGTGTGTGTGGTGAATTTGGCGTTTGGTAGATTTTTTTTGGGGGGGGTTGGCTAGACACATTGAACCACAAAAGTTCAAGATGAAAACACAAAATATCAACAATGACAGCTGAGTATAAATGGCGGTGTGTGGTGGGAGATGAGGCGCTCTCTCGCTCTGCCCTCTCTGGGTGAATATGGCTGTGCATGCGTATAGGTGTGTGATTGTGTGTGTGCGACTCCACTGCTTTGGCCGACTGCCAAACGTTCAGTAGTACACTGGAGCAGTTTGGGTGTGAGTGCAACAGTCACTCGTTATATGTGAGTGCGTGTGTGTGTGTGTGTGTGTGTGAGTGGGTGGCTGGCTGTATGTGTGCTTGACTGGGCGTATGGGGCGGCATGGCTGCCAGTTGTTGGGGTAGTTCGCTGCCGGCAAATAGCAAAAAACACATCAGCAGCCGCAGCCGCTGCCAGCTCAAAGATACACACAGCGTACTGTATCTGGTATCTGTGCCTAGTTGGAACCACAACAACAACAAAATAAGAGAAGAAAACTTGTCTACATGCCGTGTCATACAAGCTGCAAAATTTATGCGAAGGCACACAAATCTACTGAACGAGCGACCGACAATGCAGTCGACGGCGCTGCTGCTGCTGCTGCTGCTGCTGGCGTCATTATGTCGGTGTGTTTGGTGAGCGCTCGCTCTCTCTCTCTCTCTCTCTCTTTGGCATGTTCTTCCTCTGCCTGCTCTGCCCCTATCACTCTTTCTATCAGTCATAAATGCATGGGGCCCATGTACATAATAATCATAATAATTTGTTGCTGTATTTTCTTTTGCCCGGCCTGCCTTGTTCGCTGAGGTTTGCTTTGGTCCGCTTGGGCTATCGTTGCACTGCAGAAGTAGAAGAGAGCAATAGACAGCTTTGTGAGCGAGAGCAAGCGAGCACGAGAGGCATCCAATGACAAAGTCAGGTTTAATGTCGTTCAGTGGCGCGCGCGACATTTGCCGTTGAGGCAGGCAGTGGCCGCAGAGGGGGGTTGGGCCGGGCCCACCTCGAGCTGCTGCTATTGCATTAGGCAAGTGGATGGGCTCTAGGGGGGTGTTCTAAAGTGGGCTGCCGCCACTGATTGTGGGCATAGACAATCATGTACAACGAGCAATGACAAAGACAACAACAACAACAACAACAATAGCGCGGCTGTCTCTATGAATGGAGGGTATCGGCGGAATAACAATAACAATTTGCATAGTAAATCTCTTTCATTGAAATATGTACTTATAACGCAGGCATAATTAACAGTTGTAGTTGAAGGCATGTGCCGTGAGTAAAGTGAGAGATGTGCAAAAGAGTTTTAATCGATAATGTTTATCGATTTTTCAATAAGAGGAAAAACTTTACTTTATAGAGTAATAACTTCTGGGAAATCTGAAACAAAAGTTTTTAGAAAGATTTCCAAGTTCTTAAAGAAAACTCTATTATTAGTTTATATTTTTGACAGATATTAACATCAAGGGTGCAAATACGATATATTCATTTATCGATAACTAAGCTGTAAGAAAACCTAATACGAGATTAGATTGCATTTTATGGACACAGCGTTCGCATTGTTCAAATTACGATGCACCTAAGCGATGCTACACTAAATGTTATCGATAACTTATCGATAGTCATATGTTGTAATTTCTTTTATTTATAACGGTTCTAGCGGCAAGCTTCTAGAACTTTATTCGACTTGAAAATTAAAAAAAAATTTATTTTATTGTAAAATTTGAATAATTAAAACATTTTTTTTATCTAGTTCTTGAAGGAATACGAAAGGCGTTTAAGGCAACAGCGACATTAAAAGCTGTTTTACAGATAAAAATTTTTTAAAAAAATTTATTTTTTAAATTTATGTTTTCTAATATGCACTTTCTTCACACAGTGAAAATATTTATTGAGTAAATCATTTAATTTTTTAGATTTTTTAAACTCTTACAAAAATTTCAAAATATACCAAAAATATTTTTTAGTAAACGTAAAAACTGATATACGCCAGTGATCACTGTATTCTATATACATAATAATTAATCATCTACCTGAACAACATATCTTTAGAAAACAGCACTATAATTTACATTTCAAGATCTTTCTCAGACTTCGCGCATGTAATTAAAAATACCAAAAAATGTAATTAACGTAAAAGCTGTAGGCTTCTTATGTACGAGTGATTACTGTACTCTACACATATGAATACAAAGTTCTATTATTCATTTTAATTTGAATTCATATTATTTCTATTTGAAACACAGTTCACAGTTCTTCACAGTTCTTCACAGTTCTTCATAGTCTTCGCGCACAGGATTCGAAAGAATACCAACAATTTCATTAAGGGAAAACCTAAAGGTGTTCAACTTTGCGAGTGATAACTGTACTTATATGATTTCAATAATCTGCTAACTAAAGTTTAAATTTAGAACAAAGCACTTTAGTACACATTTCAAGGTTCCTCGCGCATAGGAAAATCCACTTAAATGTTTTCCCAGCCATTTCCCATTAGCGTAAAACCGTCTATCATTCATATGAACACTCCATAAACGATAATTTGACTTTTGTCATTGCCACTGACAACAACGGGAAATGCATTTTTCAGCTTATCAGTGAAATTTTCCTTTCTTTTTTTATGTGGCAGCAGTTGGAGGTCATCCGCAATTGACCGTCCGAGCTTAGAAACTTTGTTTCGTTTATTTCAATTTCAAATTTTTATGTGCGTGCATTTTTCACTTAAATAAATTTCAAGTCGACCTCTTTGCTTGTGCCCCATCCCTACATTTTTTTTATTTACTTTTTTTTTTTATTGCATATTGACATTTCAATTGCTTTTTATCAGCGCAATTTATTTTCATGTCTTTTTATGGCTGCCCTCCGATTGTTGCAGCCACACGGACCACAGACAAGTGCAGCGTCGCGTTGGGTTGGTTGAGTTTCAAGTTTGTAGCTTAAGTAAACTATATTCTGTTTAACATATACTCACTTTTTTGCATAACCTATCGTATTATAACTGGCTGCACAAGCGACTCACCTGCAAAGATACAAAAATTAGATAAATTAATTAGACGGTTTTCTTAATAAAAAGTGTGTTTAATATATGTGCAAGCGCACAGTTGCGGCTGGAATTACCAAGTTTGCTGAAACAAGTTTTCATGTAAAGCCTCTGAATATATGCGTAAGTCGGACAAAACTTAAAAGTTTGCTCAAAAAATCTCTGAAACGCATTTACCACCGAGAAAGCTTGCATTCTCCAAAAAGTTTAGAAATATTTCGAACTAATTCTTAACTTGTTACCGTTCCATTTTCCACTCTCAAAAAAACCATGACAGTGCTCAAATGTAAGATATTTGTTTATAAATTCCAGCTAATTCATGGCAAGCTCTTGGGACGTCTGCGTATTATAATAACATAATATTTTGATAGGCCAAAAAGAAAGGAGCAAAAAGTGCCTTTCACAACATATGCTCTTCAAATGTTCAATGTATCCCCTTTTACACACTTCTTTCTCTGCTTCATTATTCTCCATTTTTGTCTCTCTCCATGCGCTGCATTCGGAAACGTTACACTGGCAGCTTTGATAGGCAATAGAATTGATTTTCTCCACTCTTTGCAAATCTTCGCACACTTTCCCAGTCTCTATGCATTTTCTTACAGTAACTACTTCACACTTTCCTACAGCGCAGCCGTAAACGTTTCACTGGCTGCTAAAGGCGTCAGCATGCACTTGCTTTTGTACAAAATTAAACTTGATTTTATTTATTATGCTTTGCGCCCTATTCGTAAACGTTCTACTGGCAAGCACTTCATTTGAAAAAGTCTTTCTATAACATTTACAAGTTCTAAATTTATGGAGATACAATTTTTGTAAAGAATTTGCATTATTAAGCATGATTAAAACGTTATGTAGACCACTTGGCAACTGCGTAAACATGCCGCAGCTCTGCACAATAATGCTTTCGCCCGTCTGATAACTTTATTATTTGTGCACGTTTCTCATGTCAACGTCTACACATAAAGTTATATGCAAAATGCAAATTCAAATTGAAAATTGCGACACTCAACGAGGCGACACTTGACGAGCTGTCTACAAAAAAAAATCCATTCAACCGCATAGCTAGGTATACTATATGGTATGTTATGTTCTAGACATGGGCGTCTAACAAACTGCTTGAGCGGGGGTCAAAGAGTAGATGATGGGCATTCAATTAACCTATACAGCTAAAGAGGAAACTTATATTATTTTAAGTTTTCCTTAAAGATTTTCAAATTAAAATTATCAATTTTCTTATGCCACACAGAGCCGTAGCTTAAAACCAGCTTAAGAAACAACTTGGGTGGGGATCGGAGAAAAGAAGATGGACATTCACTTAACTAATGCAGCGAAGGAATCATTTAATATTTAATATATAAATATTATTTTAAAATTTCTTTCAAGATTTTCAACTCGCGAATTTCAAGTTTTTTTGTACACACAGAGGCGTAGCCTTATAAAAATTGCAAAAGGGGCGCTTATAAATATAAATTACTTCAAATTTTTATAAGTTACAGCGATAAAGCTTGACTGTCAATTTATAACTGATCAGTTATGGAGAGCCCCCCCTTGAGAACAGCTAAAAAGTTAGCCCACGCCCCTGTTTGAACCCGCTATCATACCGAAATGCATTATTTAGATACAAACATATGCATACACAATATATATATATATATATATATATATATATTATTTGTGCTGGTATCTGCGCTTGTTTGTATTTTTGTTTGTATTTTGTGCTGTTTGGCCAGACGTCCGGCGCGAAACGCTTCACAAATAATGTCCCCCTGATATTTAGCTGTCTGGAATTTTATTAAAATAATTTACTGATGCCGTGCGATTTCTTAAGCATACTATATAGTGAGTGTATTGTTACGCCAACCCACCCCTCATGCCAGGCACAGAGACATTTGACGTGGCGCGTTGTCTTGATTTAGATTTATATTCATATGCAACATTATTGTTAATATTATTTATTATTAATGCCAACTGGCGTGACATTCTTTCATTCAGTGTGACAATTTCAGGCAATGCATGGCTAAATAGAATATAGATTGATCGATATCAACTAGTGGCAGTCTGAGAAATAGCTTGATAGAACTTTGAATATCCTGTAAAAGCGATGTTAGGCGCCTGCTTGGCTTAGGTGACTGAGCGTCGGACCAACAAGCGACAGGTCGCTGGCTCAAACTCAGACTCAAACTATAACTTAAACATAATTTAGAACAAAATACAGTCAATCGCATAGCTAAGTATACCAAATGGTATGTTATGCTCTGTAAATTAGCGCCAAGTCAACATTTTGAAAGGTCGCTGGTTCAAACCCAGCGCAAATTTTTAAGTTACAAATAATGTAATGCAAAATAAAGAAAAATCAATTCAACCTCATAGCTTAGTATATTACAAGGTATGTTGTGTTCTGGACATTGTCGTCAAATAAACTACTTGGAAGGTTGCTGGTTCAAACTCAACACCAATTTCTTTTAAAGTTATTGATTTCATTTGTTTAAAAAAAAAGAAAGTTATAATTGAATGAAAAATATTATATTTAATTGACTTTATATAAGTTTAAGATCTGTTGCGAATTTTATAAATAAATTCGATATACTTGTATTTCTAACATTTATTATACTAAAGCCGGGCAATGTTGGGTAATTTCCTATTGTTAATATATGTTCATAAAATGAAGCTTAAATGACAATTTGAATTGTATTCACAAATCTATGAGGCCAACTCCTTAACGTGCCTTAACATACTGTCTATTAATTCATCATACCCCATGCGGCCAGCTGCTCTACAGGGCATACACACGACAAGTATAATAAAGTGTCGCACAGTCTCGTCGCTCTCGTGCTTGTAATGGAAACTGACAGCACGACACATAGAGACACTCAAATCCAACGTATTGCATATTAAACAGAGCCCCGGGGGCGTGGCACACACACACACGCACACACACACGCACACAGACCCACTATGTTATCGATAGCAAAGCAAACGTGCCACCTGTTGCAAGTTCATTTCGGTTTGCATAGCTGCAAGCTGCATGGAGAACGTGTGTTTACACATCCTCAACGAGTTAAGCTCCAGGACTGCGGCATTGAATTACAGGATTCTCATCCTGGGCACGCCCACAAACACGCGCCAACGCCCACACAGCTCAAGGCCCTTTGCTGGTCAAAATTGCGACGCAGTTGCAGAAATCGTGTATTCAATGGGGTTCCGGGCTGGTCGCTGGCTGTTGCACACAATTTCGTTGCATGCAACCAGTTGCGAAAGGGGGAGCCGCAACTGGGCCAAAGGAGCGCAGCGGGGGCAAGGGCAACCTGAAATAGCTACGCACTTGACTGCACTTGTCACACGCAATCTGCGTCGCTTTAACCACATGCTCCAGCCCCCACCCACCTCCGTCATGTCCTACGATATGCTCGTGTAAATTATTTTTAAATTCACATATTTAATCAACTGTTAAGAGCCGAATATAGACACAAAAGTCAAGTCAACAATTCATTATGTTCTACTATTTTAATTCGACATTTTATATTAATATATCGAATTCATTTATTGTTGTAAATATAAATGTTTATCCATTTTTTTTTATGACTAAAAATGTTGTCAATATTTACATTTATCGATTTTTGTACGCAGTTATCGATCAAATTTGATACATTGATATTGAATACATTTATTATTGAATTGATTCGTTTATCGATTTTACATTTTTTACTTAAATATTGAAGACAATTATTATTAGAAAATTACAAAACCGAATCGAAATAAAATTCACGTTTGTTCATTTTTATTCAAAGTTATCGAAAATGCTTAATGCTTATTTATCGAATCGTTTTTTATCAAAAATATATCGAACAATTTATCGATATACTTTTTTTAAACAAATTTTAAAAGTGATCATTTTTAAAATGTAAAAAACAACATTTTGAACTTAAGTACAAAACCAGTTAGCCTTCTTTAATATGCAGTAATTGCACTTCAGGCAAAAAAAAAAAATCGTACAAATATTTAATGAATTTGATGTGCACATGACAAATATTTGTAGAGTCAACAAAAACGTGAATCATTTTCCGGTTGCAAACAAATGCAAATAGTCATAGAAGCTCGAGTGTATATATAGGTATATATATTTTTGGAGTCTTGACAACTGTCTGTCTGCGAGGCCGCAGATGTCACAAGTTGCCCTTTGGCCCCCCTGCCCGCCCCCGTGCGACCTAATGCGGCCATATGCGAACATATTTGTACATGTATGTGGCGCATTCATATACTCACACACGGATTTACACTCATTTAGTTGCGCCGCCAGTTCAATGAACGACTTGTCGCTGCGGTTGTTACTCATTTTGGCGTTTTGTGCGCCGCAAAGTTTTACCTAATTAAATCAACAAAGTGCTGGAAAAACCGCACACGAACCAACTAACACAGACACACGCACACACGCACACCACTTGCCAAAAAAAAACAATAAATTAGAGCTGGCTTATAAATGAATGAGTCTAAAACAAAAGCTTATTATAGTCAAATGTAATTATTAAGCCATAATCAAGCAACAGCTAAATAATCAAATTCAATAAAATAACAAATAAGCGTACAATGCCGACTAGTTAATGCCCTTAATTTAGCGAAAGATTCTATCGCTTACTTCTATTCTTGCATGCACACGCATGAGCTTCTGCTTCCCTTTCGGCGCTTAAGGTCCGATCTAGTTGCATTTTTCAGTGCCTAATATATCGTACATATGAGTTTTTATACCAAAATTCAAGGCTTTTACTTTAAAAGTCTTATATTTTATATTTGTTATAATATAATGCCAAAGCCATGCTTGAGAAACATGTCCCAAAATCTATAGTAGAAGAAACCAAAAAAGATGATAGACTTATTCTGCATATGGAGTAGACAATTATATACAGTAAACGGACACTCCTGTTAGGCGGACATCGCTTCTGGGCTATATATTTCAGATGCAACATCTCTAGCTTATCTAATTTACGAAAACAACGTGATGGATAAACGGACATGGACATCGGGAATATGAATATGCACTCAGTCTATCTACATATATGTTATATATAGATAGGTATATATATAAATAAACTCAGTTATAGATGCTATATATATATATATATTTACCCATATATCAACTCGTCGTGCTAATCAAGAATATATACGCGCTTAATATATATAATCTATTATATATATATATAATTGTATCACCCTTCAAGTGGTTCGGATATTGCTTTCATTTGCCTGTTACATACATTTGCACGAAAGCAATATACCCTCTTTACTCATATTAAATAACTTCTACAAGAAATCTAAGCTCAAAGGACTCTCACGCTCAAGGGTTAAAGGGTTAGAGGGATTACGCTGTGGCTGTTCGTCTGCAAAAAGTAAATATATCACAATTTTTCTGATTAACACGCGCGACGCTGCAAAATGTATCCTAATCAAAATATGAAATTTGGTTTTGAGTCGGCGACGTTTTGGGTTCAATGTGGGATATGCCCTGTAATAAGGGTAAGGGTGAGGTATCTTGACTGAAAGAGGAAGTTCGTTTTTAAATGCATTCCTTAAAACAAATGAAGAATTCAGTTATTGTAACTCTACTTTCCCCAGAAACTCTATATGAAAAAGAACATCAATTTTATGCTAAATATTTTTTAAGCCGATTTCACTATAAGATATTCTGTTTATATATGGTAACTGCAAGTCGAGCATGCCCTACTTTAACACACTGATTTGTTATGCTAGGGAAGGCACTGCCAGACAGTCCCAGCTTGGCAAGGAGTTGAAGGGGTCTCAGACAACTTTCTGTCATAATTCACAAAGAGTAAGTAAATTAGCGAGTCAAGCCATAAATTAGCTTTGCTGACAAAGCCAAAGAGTGGGTGAGAAAGTAAGGGTTAGAGGTTAAGAGGGGAGGGGGAGGGGGAATAAATGGCTAAATATGGGGAAACTTAAAAGCACTTAAGATTTAATATAGACATGTGCACTTATTTCATATACATATCTTCCGGTTTTCACCCATTTTCCGCATGTGGAAGTAAATTCACCACAAAAAAAACCCCCAGAATTATCAAATTTCTTCAAATTGAAACAAAGGAATATATGAAACTAGGCAAAATTGATCTTACAGTAGGCCTTGGCTTTTAAAATTTAGTACAAAATTCAAAAAATCACAACCAATATTCCAATAAACTAAACAAAATTTTCGCAAACCATTTTAGAAGGTTCCAACCGAAGATCATTGGCAAAATGAAGGGCTTTGCAAATTGGACTATCAGTTTGGGCCTGGCTCTAATTATTTGGCTCGTCTTTTACTATTCACAGCTGTTGGGGGGCAAAGAGGATGAACAGCTCATAGGTGAGTCGAAACACGAATTGGGATCAGGGCAGGCGTTGTTAGATGACATACATAGTATATAGGAAAAATTATCTTTATATATTATAAACTGTATTTTCACACGATACACAAGAGGAAAAGACAAGAATTCTATTTAATATGGATACTAATAATCATACATTAGATAATGAACTGCAGGATCCATTTACGGAAAGCTGCAAGACCAGCTCGGTTGATGTATATCTGCATTTCTTTTGGATCTTTGCATGCATCTATGCGCTATCGAAATTCACGGAGCTATCGGAACGCTATTTGAGCGCCAAAATTGCCTCCAAGGAGCGCAGCTGCGATATGCGTGTCCTCAACGAGGAATGGGAGAAGACATTGAAGCTGTATGAGCTGGATAAAAAGCAATTGGACGCACAGCTGCAGGCGTTGCGCGAAAAGAACTGCGGACTGGAGCAATCGATGCGAGATTTACGCGATTGCAATCTGCATTTGATCAGTGAGAACTTCATGCGCACCGTACTGCAGGATCAGCAGATTCAGGGATTGGCCCAGCGTGTACAGGATCAACAGCCGCCAAACATCTATATTACCAATCGTCATATCCATTTGACACGACAGGTCTTCCTCAACGAGGGACTGATCGATATCGATGTCAATCTGCGCAACGCTGGCGGCCAAGAGCTCAAATCTCCAGAGCAATCCTTAAATGTCTGGGTGCAGTATCTGAAGATGCGTAAATGCTATATGGGCCCCATTGCCGATCCAAAATTGGTGTTAAATGGCGGTCCGGATCGTCTGATGCCCATTGTTATGACTACCGAGCAGTTGGCCAAATTGCAGGGTATGTTGCAAGCTCAACTTGTCAGAGGGCATAAGAGTTGTGTTATATAGAAAGCTTATCATGTTATGTTGCATAGAAGGAACTTTCTATATAATAATCTGCGAACTCCTTGAGAAGTCCTAGCTCAGGAAGATGAGCTGTAAGGATCTAGCTGCCTTCCTAGGTCTGTCTTTCGGTCTGTCTGTCTGTCTGTCCGTCCGATCTATCCGATTTCGATCTAAGCTTATTTCTTTTTCTACATCCCCCATCTTTGAAAATATAAATATATATAGATTTTTAGTCATAGTAAAACCCTTTTAACTTTTAAGATTTTAATATTTCAAATATACATTTTCGTATAAGATCCGCAAAAAGAGTTTGTCATGTTTTTCGGTAACATCCATGCCATTTCCATCATATCGATATATATCGATTTTGAGAAAAAGTTTTAAGCATAACACGTGAATGACGAAAGCTAGTTACAAACAGTTCAAATATATATTCTTGTGCATGATGAGTTTATGATTATTCAAATCTCATCGCAGTTTCGTAATATCGATAAATATCGATTGTGAGATGTTTTTTTAAGCAAAACTTGTAAATTATAAGAGCTGTATGCATAGAATACACAGATAAATAATGTTTGGATACCTTTTCCGCTTCTCACACACATTCACAAATAGTCATGGACTTTGGCATGGATCAACTTTTAGCTAACATACTTTAACTAAACGTTTAATTTGTATTTTCTATATAAATATTTTTCAGGCATGATCTAATTCCGGTTTGAGATAGTTCTGTTCGTTTATTGGCATTCCGTGAGGGAGCCAGAGAGGGAGGGAGAATGCATGCACAAGATAACCAAAAAAAACTATCGAAAAATCGAAAGAAAAAAATGTTTATTTCCGAAGTTTTCCCGGAAGAGGAGTTTTGTTTTCTGCAAATATGTAAAAAGCAACATGTTTGCAGCAGTTATTCATTTCATGCTACCAAAGAAATCTTTGGAGCAAAACTTAGTTGATTACTAGCATTTCGTATAACAGCAAAAGGTAAGTCGACGTCTAAGCAAACGTACTGCTCCAGCTAACTAACTCACGCATACTTCTAGGGTATTATCCAAGCAAAAACAACAACAAAAAAAACAAAAAACTGGCTATTCGAAATGCTAGTAAAGTGGGAACTTTCGGGAGTGCACGGCATAATAATAGTGGGCAAATCAAATGCATCCATATGTTCAATATTTATGTGTGTGTCGTCGTATTATATATATTTATTACACAATGTGTGAATTTACAGTATTTTAACTGGTATCTTATGTAAAACTTATGGGAAATACAGTATTAAACGTCATTAAATTAAATGTAAAGCAATTCTCTTTGCCTTCAACAGCCTTGCCCCAGATGCCCAGCGTTAGCTTAAGCCTATAACTGATTGGGAATTATAAGCGATTGATTGGGAATTATATACTTTGCTACCTTATTGGTTTGCCCAATCACACGTTCGAGTTAATATTGGTCTCGGGTACTTAAAAATTTAGTGCTCGAAATGTATTCATCCAAATTTCTAATTTAGTTTCAATACAGTTTCCAAAAACTCTCTTTAAAATTTGACTGAAAAGTCACAGCTAAGAATGAGGCAATTTTTCCCAACTCCGACCCTTTACAGTATGTGTTCTTGATTAGCATCAATATTTGCTTTTTTAATAGTATATACCGATGTATTAAGATATTGGAATTAGTTTTTTTTATTTCACAAAGGTCCATCGATATCGATTTGCAGTTCCATCTTGCGTGCCTCGCACACGTCTGGAGCTTAGGAACAAATTGTGTATCCTAGACGTTCTTATATCGTTCTGAGGCTGAGAACACTACAAAAATGTTTGCTGTGAAATTGGGTTTGAACTTGCATGACTACAGTTCTTGGTTCAAACCTTGATGCGTCACCGACATTTTATTGGTTTCTTTTCAAATGTTTTTTTAATGAACCAGGCTTCAAATCAATTCAATTTAAGTAGGTTTTAGGTTTGGTAAGGGTTCAATTTCTCTATAGATATCTTTTCATACTGCAAATGCTTGCGTTTTAGCCGCCTAATGGAAAAGCCAAGAGGAAGAAAATTTGAATACGACTTTGGCAAATGTTTCAAATTGCTTCTAAATGACTTTTTATAAAGTCGATTGCCAGAAAGTATTGTTGTCTGCCGAGCTCATTAGGCTTATTTGCCGCAATCAGCGCTAATCGATGGGCCTGCCACATGGACACCAAAGAAATGGAAAATAAAAAAACCAAAAAAAAAAGTAATAAAAAGCTCCAAAATGTTGCAGTAAATACAATGGAAGTGCATTTAAATGGCAATAAATCTAAATTAACAAAAAGTGACAATAAAAAACAAATATGCAAAAAATTGCCGCTTTGCCAGACGGGCAAATGACCCAGAAAAGAAAAAAAAACACAAAAAATAAATAAGAAATAAGAAATAAAAGAAATGAAATACAATAAAATCAAATGAAAAGTGAAATACAGTTTAAAGAGAGCGCACACACAGATGCAAAGAGCAAAAAAACAAACATGGCGACTGTCAATATGTGCAAATGAAATGCACTGAAAAAAAGAGTGTGAAAAGGCAACGGTTCTTGACGAACGAAGGGGGGAGGGGGGGGGGGGGGGGTTTAGCTAGCTGTTAACCTTGAGCCGGCGACTGATTACAAAATTGCAGCGATAACTGCCAGTGACCCCAGCGGCAATGGGAAGAGCAGTAGCAGCAAATAAGTGAGAACAGCTTGGAGAGAGAGCGAGTGTGCGAGAGAGAGCGAGCGAGAGAGAGAGTGGGAACACTGCGTGTGGCTGTGATAAGTCAGCGCAAAACGTCATCGCCGCATTTCCTGGCCCCGCCAGATGTTGTCACTCTGTTCCAGGCGAAGTCGAAGCAAATAGAAACATTTTGTGCTTTACGATTTCATCTGAAATTTAACAAAATTTGTTTGCTTTGCGCAATTTTTGTGACACTTCCTTTTCACATTTAGTTTTAAGGATTTTTTATGTTTTGACATGTGGCATAAAAGAACGAAATATCGATTTCCGCTCAAAATTTGCAAATTTGTAGCTAAAAGAATTCTTCAGATAACGAACTGTTCCCAAGAACTGGCATGTATTTTAAATAATGATAAATATATTTAATTTGTTAGATTGTCATTAAGATTTATTCATTTTTATTTATATTCATTTTATTTCAGCTCGAAACTTGGACATATCTTCAGAAATTAATTAAAATAAAACATTAAAACACATATTAATATTTGTTATTTATTTTAATTTCTATTTGGTTTATTTATTTTTTTTCTTTTTATTTTATTTTTATGTTTTATATATTTTTAATGTTTATTTCTCATATATTTTTTTTTTTTTTTAGCCTATTGTGAACTGTTTTTAAAAAATGTATTGTTTTAAAAATCTTTTTGAGTTCGGATTTAGATTTGTTTAATGTTACTTATGTTATTTATATTTATTTTCCATTTCATCTTTCAACTGTTGCGCTTATTTTTGCATTTCCATTAATAGCTGAGCTTCTTATGGTTTCAGCGCTTACCCACACTACTTGAAACAGTCCTCCAACGTTTTAGCACATTGTTACATACCATTATAAACTACACTGCGCACAATTTCTGGGTCAGGGCTGGGAATGTCAACAACATGTTTCGATTTAACGCCCGCATGTTCTTACCAAATTCTGCGCTACGTATTTTTAATTGTTTTGCGACATTGTTCACGCCTGCTCTAGACCGCCCAGTCACCGCCCCAACCACCCCCTCCCTCCACACTTCTCAACGGCCCTTACATAAAGTTGTGGCTGTTGTGACGCAGTCGCTTGCATTGTTTTTCATAAGCTCTGCGCAAATATCAATTGCATACAATATTTCTATTATTTATAGAGACAACAAACCTCCCTCCTCCCTCACCCCACCCCCTCTCAACGACCACGCCCACAACAGACTCAGCAATATGCATATTATTTGCATAGATAATTTGTTTACCTCGCCCGAAAAATCTCAAATTTCCCAGCTGCGAAATATTCGCCGCATGCCATTAACCCATTTATATATATATATGTATATGTATATATAGAGAGAGAATAGAACAGAACTGCGAGATATCTAATCGTTAATTGGCACACTAACCCCAAACAAATGGGCAATGGGCGGGCGTTTGCCATTGGCCCCATTTGTCTGACTGATAAAAATAGTTTATCAAGGTTGTTTGCCAAAAAAAAAAACAACAACAACAATTATAAAGTAAAAAAAAGAGAAGCTAGCAGGCAAAAAACGAAAGCGAAATCGAAAGCATGTGGGTGCCCCATACAATGGACGTATACAAACCGAACCGAACCTAACCGAGAACCATAAAAATGAGGGAGTCGCTAGTCGAAGTAGAAATACTCTTATAATAAAAGATGCCAAAGTAGAGAGCTTCTTTCGTTGCAGAATCTCGAGTACACTTTTTATCCATATATCAATACATAGAGATAGATAGATGTATAACTATTCTTTTAATAAATATATACAAGATGATAATCTTAGCGGTATCGTTCGAAGCACAAACTCGATCCTTTCTTCGATAAACCCCAACGCGATCTCCTTTCATTTGTTTAGATATATCGATACATATCGATATATCGATTTTATGCACATATTGCAATAAGCTATGACTATTATTTGTTATTATATCTTAGTAATTCCATCGACGTATCGATATATAGCGTACTTTACTATTGAATATATTTATAGCCTCCCTGTCAATGTTATTGATGATACAACACGTCCCATTACAATGATAAACAGATTTATATGATTGATTTTCCGCAATTTCATTTGAGAACTTTCATTCCCAACAGAACTATATTCATATATTATACATCATATAGTATTTAGAAGAAAGTCAAAATAAATTGTGAAAACAATATGTTTTTACTATGAAAACTCATCATAGCTATGTGATACAACGATTCGACCCATTCGGCTTCTATATATATCAGTATATAGGGTATATATAACATTTGCATCAAAATATATATAGATATATATTAGAGTTTGGAAAAGCCTTAATTAACTCCCACATAAACCTAGCCGCAATTCTCGCCCGCCATGTGTCACATAACTCCCGACAAGTCCATAATGCCCCTCGACAAAGGGCATACAAAAACACCAAAAGCAACACCGAAACCGCAACAGTAAGACTAATTGAAAACGACCTTGAGATAATGGCCTCATTTATGCAGATATTTGTGTATTCGTGTATGTTTGAGTGAAATTCTTGAGGCTCCACGTTTGCTTAGCTGCCAAATGAACCAGGAACCGGGTGTACAACAATTGGAATTAGCTATTCAAATGTTAACAATAGACACAACAATTGAATAACAACAACAAAATAGGCCAAACCTTATGTATACAAAGGAATATGTTTACAGTTTCATTTATCAAATGCTTAGCGGAAATAAATATGCTTAGTTATGATAGTGTGTGCATAGAGGGAATCATAAGAATTAAGATTTGATCTAAATGTTTAAGATACTTAGATACAACTACAAGATACTTGGGAAGGAAGTGCAATTTTTGTTGGGAATTCTCGCAAAATCTGTTGGAATTTTGATGGAACGTTTTTTGATAAACATAAAAATAATAATTCCTATAACCTTCCCTAAAAAAAGAAAAAATCATTCTAAAAATCTAACACATAAAACTATGTTTTCACCAAATTTTATTGTCATTAATACTATTTTATTCCTTAATTTTATAACAATTTTGAACTTTTATATTATTTCTTTTTAGCCTCCAAATACTCAATGAAAGAATTTCTGCACGTTTTCTGTATCTGGACAAATTGTACGAGAAAAAAAGATTCTGAAATAATAAAAATAAACAAAAAACTTTAAAATATTAAACATATGTTATATATAATATTTCAGAGTTTTGTTCTTTTTTTTTTAACATTTCAGAATTATTTTGTATTATTTTTGTGTTTTGTATACATAATATTTAATATTTCAGAATCTATCTTTTTCTCGTACATTTTAAAAAAAAATATACAATAATATATTATAATAATTACAATATTGCAAACTTCGTCAAAACTTTTATTTGAACTCTGGTCTTATTTAATTTTGATCTCTAAATTCTTTAAAAAACAATTTCCGTTCCATTTCTTTTTTCAGAGAATTTGAATTAAAAATATATTAATCTAATAAAAAGCACATATTTATTGAGTCATAAAGAAGTCTCACTTAACTCTTGTCAGTAAAAAGAGTAAAAGCAAAGAGAATGAGACGATAATCAAATTCTGTGCAACCAGTTTTCAATTTTCGATAATAAAAATCGATACAAAAGCTAAATAAGTAAAAATTGCGCGTGCAATTTGTGAACTCGCACAGAATTGAGACTAATAAATCAGCATTGACAAACGGGCATCATAAAAATTCAATCAACAATTTCTGAAATACAGATATTCAACAATATGCAGCAAGTTCAACAACATCGCAATGCCAAATTCCATGGAATATCTAAACAGCTGACGGATTCTCATGCGTCACATGACAAACAAACAGAAATAAAAAAAAATTGAAGCGCTGCACATTGAACTCAAATTTCGCATAGACATTAAAAAAGGTTATATAAAAACCAAAATATTCTGAAAATAATTAAACGATGACGACGATAATAAAACAAGACCAAATAAGCAGCTTAGGCAAGGAAATAGGAAAAGAATATAAATGCCGCGCCAGTTCCAAGTATGATGCTAGTGAATACCCTAAATGATATACTCTACATATGAATATCCTATTTATCCCTAAATATTCTCTATAGCACGCATTTTGAATTTAATACTTTATGGATACTATGTATGTTCCTCAAATGCCCGGTCATCGGTCATCCTATACCCTAGGTCCTGGATGCCCTATGTCCTTAAACCATATACCTTATGCCTTGAATACCCTTATGACATATACCCTATATACCCTGTGCGAAATAATATCGAGGTTTTAAGGTTCTATACCTTATGCCATGTATCCTATTTGAAGGATTATAGCCTAAGCCCCATACCTTGTGCTACACACCCTGTCGTATACCCTATGCACCAGACAGCTAACGTCCTAAGCCTTATGCCATAAACCCAATGGCCTATGCCAGGATACCCTATGTCGTAAACCTTGTACCCAATACCCAATGCTCTATAAGCTATTCCCTGGATACCATATACCATTGCCCTATGACCTGGATACTCTGGACGGAGGTTATGGCTTCTTTTAACCACGCCCCAATGTCCTATACTCCATAACCCAAACTCATATACCCCAAATATCTTATGCTCCAGCTACAGCTTAAACTCTATATTTATATAAGCTATTTCATACGTCCTTGACCCGATACATTTTACTTTCCACCTATTCCTGCTTTTTCCTATATCTCACATTTTTCACCTATCCCTACATACATACATCCCATATCCTGTATCATTAATCCTTCTTCCCTTTGATCTTATAGCATATCCCAAGTACTACACAACATTCTACATCCATCAACAATTAAGCTCAGGCTTTGGCGAAATACCCCAGCAAATGCTGGCAAAGATATAGGGTATTTACCAGGCATTTGTGTTTATGGGTCAATGTGCTACTTGAGGCTGACTTGAGTATTTAGCCACATAATAAAATAAAGAAAAAAATATATAAAAAAAATATGTGTTCGATCGTCGAGCGTTGACACCTTCGCCGAAGCAGACAAGTTTCTAAACAATACATAACCTCACACAGTTCATTCACAGCCGGATAACAGATGCGAACCGGGCCCGATTAGGCAGATAAGGGCTTCAAAGATATGCCCCAGAGTCCAAAGAAACGGTGTCGCAATGACAGAACACAAAAGTGAAAAGCAAGAACAGCAACAACGGCAACAACGGCAACGCGCCCAAACGAATTGTTTGTTTACCCAAAAATTAGGGTCAGGGCTAGAGGCAATGACGACAGAGGCAGGCAGACGGGCCAGAGGGACGCCAGAGACGGATAATATTTGGTTGCTTTCTTATCCGCCGTCTGGAGCTTGCCATTGTCTATGTGTGTGTGTGTGTGTGTGTGTTTGTGTGTCACGCGAAAGCGAAAATATTTTGTGAATACAGATTGAGATATTCAACTGGCAAACTCTTGTCCACAGCCCCCACACACCCCCGCTGTGCAGTTAGCCAGCGCACTCACAAAGTCTGTTCATGACTCTCATTCTAATTTCATTTAAATATTGCCCCCAAGCTCAAATACGCTCGCCCCCTCTCGTTCGCACTCGCTACCCTCCGCAAACTCGTTCGCACTCTTTTTGTAGCTGTCTCTGTCTTGCGCCAGACATACATTTGCTACAGCCGAAACTCACCAAAAAAAAAATACATATATAAATATGCAGCCCGCCGGCCATTTTGTATTTTTTTTTCGGCAATTTCATTTTTGCCATTGTTCTGCTGTTGTTGTTGTTGCTGCTGTTGTTGTTGTTGCTGCTGCTGCTGCTGTTGACGTGCTGTCTGCTGCCTCTCGCGCCTTCGCTTTGACGCCCCCATCGTCAGATTGCACGCCCCCTGCCAGCCTGCCCGCCTGCCTGCCTGTCTGCCCACACACCCAGCAAAGTTGATCAAGTCGAATTCGAATGTCGTCGTCGCCATCGACTTTTTCTTGTTCTTATTGTTGTTCGCTGAAGCACAAAAACGTGTCGTTGTCAATTTGGTTGTTGTTGTTTTTGTTTTTGTTGTCACTTTCGTGTTTGATTCGCGCGCATATTTGTAATTCTCTTCTGCTTTTTCAGTCTTCAGCATTTTATTTATTGTTTTACAATATTTTTTGTGTTTAAGTTGATTTTGTTTTTGTGGTTTTATTAACAAAATTGGCTTAGCACTTTGTATTTTATTTTGAAAACATTTTTGGAAAATAAAAATAGTTCTTGATAATTAATTATCAATTCTTTTCTATCTTTCACATCGGTCCTGTGGCGCAATGGATAACGCGTCTGACTACGGATCAGAAGATTCCAGGTTCGACTCCTGGCAGGATCGTACAATTTTTGTTACTACTTATTTTTTTTTTTTGTGGAAAACAAAATTACTGTTTAGAGACTTGACAAATATATATATGTCGGAGTGTGAGTATTATTCTCCATTATATAAAGCATCAGAGCGCAGCGAGTTCCGATGTGTACGCTAGGCGTTCTTCCTTTTCCCTTCGTATCCCATCGAACATATACATATATAAAATATAAAAAAATTTGACATTAAAAGTCGATTTGGTTCCCTATACTTCTAGACTTTCAGTTTAAAAAACATATGATTATTACATTTACTTATTAATCAATTATTTTTTTTAGTTTAGTTTAGAAATTCGTATAAATTTCAACTGTTATTTTAAATGTTACTGCAAAATCACGTAATTAAAGCAAAAATATACTTTTAGGGACAAATTAGAAGTTAAAAATGAATTGTCAACATTTATAAGTTAAACAAAAATATAAGAACGCAAAAAGTTTGCTTTCGCCCAACGTGGGGCTCGAACCCACGACCCTGAGATTAAGAGTCTCATGCTCTACCGACTGAGCTAGCCGGGCACTTGACTATTCGATAGCCAAAACGTAATTTGTGCGCAGTTCGAAAACTATTTACACAAACCAAGAAATAGAGAAAAGAATATAGCAAATAATTTCGGCAGAAGGGAAACTGCTCGAAACAACTGAGTAAACAGCTGAGAAATCGAAATAAAAATAAATAAAAAAGCACCCACGCGACTGCTTAAGGGGCAGTTCAATTCAGGCCACATTGCGTATGCGTAATTTAGTGTACTATAATGTGTGTGTGTGGTCTTTTTTTTCAGGTCAAACTAATTAGCAGCACAACAATTGATTTCACGTCGCTGATTACCTGACTGCCAGCCCCCTGCCCTCCAACCCACCCCTCACTATCGCTTGATTAGCGAAATGTAGCCCCCCATTGTGTAGTCAGTTATCTACAAGTGCCTGATAATCACAACTAACACCAATCTACAAGTTTGCCCCCCTGCTCAACCACTTCATCCCTTGTCGCAATGCATTACATTGTAGTTGCATTTCAATTGCACTGTTCCCATATGCTTTAATCAGTTTTGCCTGGTTTTATAATTTCATTGTGCATTTCATGCATACAAACACGCGTCTGCCGCCATTCATTGTTCGCCTCTCGCTCGCACGCCCGCTATTCGCAAAGAAACTACAAAGCAGAAACAGCAACAACAACAACAACAGCAACGGCAGCGACAACAACAACTATTCATAGATTTCTATTTCATTTCACCCTGACCCACCGCAATAGTTTTCATGTGTACCCCTTTTCTCAGTTGACGCCGCCGCCGACGGCGACAGCGACGCCGACTTCGGCCACTAAAACAACAAGAAGAAGAACAACAACAGCAAATGCCAACTATTTATGGCGAATTTTATTTTTGTTGCGGCTTTCTTTCGCTATTTTTTGTGAGTTTTTGTGTATGTGTGCCTGTGTGTGTGTAGTTGTATTGTCTGTGCTTGTATTTTGCTGCTCTTCATTTAGTTTATTACTACACATTGGCTTAACTGTTTTTTACAGGGCATTCATGAAAATATCATTAGATTTGCGGTTTAATTATATTTTATTTGTCAATAAGTTGTGATTACTTATTTATGTTTAATTTTTAATCTTAATGAATGACAAATTCATCTGCAATTTTTAAATGTTATATTAAGCATTGGCTTCTTATTTATTTATTTATTTTTTTTTTTAATTTAATTTAAATTTAAATTTAATTTTTTTTTTATATATTATTTTTTTGACAAATGAAACGTTTTTTATGACACATTAATCAGCAGTTGATTTAGTTTATTATCAGGGTTAACTAAAGTCTTCGTTGTATTAATATATTTAATTTTTTAATAATATTTGTTTATATATTTATATTTATTTTTAAGGAAAAAAAAAGTTTTTTATGAATATGCAGTTAGTGCAGTCGATTATCAGGCTTGGGCTTGAGTTTTTACAGGGTGAAAAAAATTATTATTATATTTTATATATATATTTTTTTTGAAAAATATATTTTGATTAATTTTGTATTATTTTATTTTATTAAAAATAATCTTTTGCCGTTTGCGTGCATTTCGTTTTTTGTAAGGCATTGCCGTGAGTTCTCACAGGGTATTAAGGAAACTATCATTATTATTTCTTATTATTAAGATACTTTTAAATTTTCTGTGCCAATAAAATTTGTATTATTGATTTATTTTTATTTATTATTTTTAAGCGAAGAGTTTATAGGTTTTTTTTTTTGTTTGTTTACTTTCGAACTTGATTAATTTACAGGGTATTTAGGTTGCGGCGCAGCCATTTAATAAAAGTAGTTTCCTACTATTTTTTTATTTTTGGCAAATAATTTCTGTCTGCGGTTCATTGAGTTTCAGTTGCGATAAAGCGACGCCGGCGCCGCTTGCCACGCACTTTTTTTACGCAAACAATACACACACACACACACACACACACACACACACACACAAAGCCACACGCACAGAACAACAGCATTTACAACAATAACACGGCTTCGCATGTGCTAAAATTTTATGCAGACAGCTGCGTGTGTATTGCGTGTCGGTGTGCGTGTGTGTGTGTGTGTACGCTGCGTATGACGACGTGTGACTCATAACGCATACGCCGCATTGTCTGCGACGCACACACACACACTCACACACGCACGTAATGGACGACAATCAATGAATTTGCCTAGCATAAAGCGTATCGCATTGCAAACCAAACAAAAGTGCGTAAAATATACGAGCATGTGTTTTTATACCCTGAACCCATTAAAAATGGGTATAAGGGTATATAGTATTTGTGCAAAATCCAAATGTATGTAACAGGCAGAAGGAAGCATCTCCGACCCCATAAAGTATATATATTCTTGATCTGCACCAATAACCAAGTCGATCTAGCCGTGTCCATCTGTCTGTCCGTCCGTCCTAGAGAAATTTTAGATGCAGGTGCTCCTAGTTCCCGCGCAGATCGAGTTTGTTTCCGATAATCGATAACTTACTCCGTTTCCAAGCAATCGATAAAAATCGATATCGATATCCTGTTTTTTGGGTAATTTTGGTAAATAATAAGAGCTAGAGTCACCAAACTTAACATATAGCTTCTAAAATAGAATATATATATGCATTTGATGTTGGAAGAAGAGGGTTCAGGGTATCCCCTAGTCGGGATCTCCCGACTAGAACCTCTTGTTTTATTTTTTATTTTAAGGCCAGACAACCTTAAAAAACGATTAAAAGTCAAGTAAGATAACAAGATAGAAAGTTTTGAAGTTTGAATACCCTTGTAGACATTCAAGAATGTATCTATATGTTAGCCGGAGTTTAAATACCCTTGCAGGCACGTGATAAAAAACGCGAAGCCCAAATACGCTTAAATGCTTAAATGCGTTCTCTGGAAAAAAGTAAACGCTGAATAAATTCTAAAGAAATGCAATTTATCAAAAAAAAAAAACACATTTAAATGTAAAATCAATCGAAAGGACAAACATGGATAAAATCAAGTCTGGCAAAAGTTGAATTTTTGCCATATTTATAGAAGCGCAAACTCTACAAATAAATGTGCTTTTAATTAATTTTATATTTACATACATTTCATTTAAATGCAACTTTTACAGCCACCGTCTCAGGTCTGCCAACAAATGTAAATAGCTTTTGGCGTAAATGCAACCAAACAAATTATATATATATTTGTGGAATAAATAACTGTGTAGCATATGCAAATTTATATAAGTATAAATATATCTGTGAAATAAATTCCTGTGTAACATTACATACATATCTATCAACATATAAATAAATGCTTGTGCGGAACAAACAACTATGCAATATAAATATATTCATATATATATACATATACAGCATTATATATATACATATGTGCAACATATATGTTACATGTGTAACATATATACAGAATCTGTTATCAAAATATATATACAATGTTAAGTATAGTTATTTATCTGTAGAATTAATAATATATACATAATATACAAAAGCATATGTGTACTCAATTCATGTAAAGTCCTGCGTAACATACACACAGAATCTGTGGAATATATAGCTATATATACTTCTGTGGAATATATGTCTAAGTTACATATACATATAAACACAGAGCAAATACCTAAGTGACCTGTGCATACATAGATACATCCGTGAAATATATGCCTGTGCCACATGTGCATATAGAATATACAGGTACATATTCTACAGATTTATATATATATATATATATATATATATATATATATATATATATATATATATATATATATATATATATATTTATATATATATATATTTATATATATATATATATATATATATATTCCACAGGGATAAATATCTACATGTAACACATTTATGTACATACCTTTTTTGTTTATATAAACAAATTTATTTGCTATACTTTTATTTTGTTTTTTTTTTTTTTTTTTGGCTTTTTCAAGCTCCCGCGCCAGATTATTCATTTCACATTTCATTTATATATTTTCATTTTTTGTTGTATTTTTCGTGTGCCTTTGTTCTGACATTTTGTGTGTGTGCGTGTGTGTGTGTGTGTGTTGTGATTTGAAATGCTTTGTTCGAATTTCGCACACATTATACCTGTGCATATGTGTATCTGTATCTGTAGCTGTAGCTGTATCTGTATCTGTGAGTACGTATCTGTTAGGCACACATGCAGTTTGCTTTTTATTGCTGTTGTTTTTTTTTTTTGTGCGTTTTGCTTATTTTTTTGGTTTTTTGTCCATTTTAGGTACATATTATCAGAATTTACTGCGTCTTAGGTTCATTGTTTTTTGAACGCCGAAAAAACAAAATGCAAAAAAAAGCACCTCCAAAAAAAGTATTTGCAATATAGCCAAAATTTGTGTTTTTTCACGAGGCATATAATATAAATGATATCAAAGATTTTTGCTGTATCGAAGCGCTTGAATAAGGCACTCGAATAATATACTTATTCGAGTATATTACATATATATATTTCATTATTATATATTTCATTTTCTTCTGACTGTATCTGTTGAATTATTATAAATAATATCTTTACTCTTAGAGTTCGAGTTATAGGCACAAGAAATTGGTCGAATTTTAACTCTTAACAATTATTTGTTATACCTAATCTTCGCTCAATAGCTGTCTTCTCTTTTGTGCTCATTTTCTGGCTCCCAAGAGTTGAGCAAAAAATACTTTATTATTTCTTTCTTAAATGCATTATACAACACTTTTGTATTGTAACAGCACTTAGAACTGTCTTAACATCTTTTGCTCTCTCCCAAACTGAATGCTCTTTAAATTCTGCTCACACTCAAAAGCTGCTTGCTGCGTAAGTCAAGCACTTGCTCTCTTGAGAGAGTAAGATTGTTGAAAAATAAGAAGAAGCAGCAACTACTGCTAAATAGCCTTACAAATGCAGTGCTTTTTCTGCAGTTTTTTTAATTTGATTCAAAATATCTGTCATGTTTTCTTTCTTGTTTTCGCTTACCTACTCGACACACAAACAGTTCAAATACTTTGCGAGTGCATTGCCTCGCATTATTTAGCCATTAATCATCCATAGTACACCTATCTAAACCAGCGGCTAGGACCATAAAACATCAATCAAATATTGAGCAAATGAAAAACAAACAAATCGTCGAACCTCGCCCGGGCCCAACATCTCCTGGTTATACTTTTAATTAATGGCCTTTGTTTTGTGTATTTCTGTTTGTGCTAAAACTTTTACTATATCTATACTCACACACACATGTGAGAAAATGGGTGTATATATGTATTCATTATGGTTATATTCGCGTATATTCGAATATATATATATATATATATTCGTTGCACTCGGTTGCGCCATTTGTTGAGATAAGCGTCGACGTTTCGAGCTCTTAAATTCATTTCAATTTGAAAGCGAGAGTATACAAAGTACATAATGAATGTTTACTAAGTACGAATATGTGTGTATATATATGTAAATGTATGTGGGAACAGTCAGTGTATACGTATTTGCTACTGCAATATCTATATGCACATATACGCCGTATTACTGGGCTTCTAGTTGAAATACTTTTTCAAGCTCTTAGTCATATGGCATTACGAAGCGATTTCGCCTGCTCGCCAAATGCCTGACAGTATATGCACAGTATATTGTGTTAGTTGATTTTAGATTTATCAGGCATTGTCCCCAAAACGCAGAGCATATGATAATTATGGGCATTAGCGTACGTTGCACGCCAAGGCAATAGCCCGCTGCAAGTTGGGAAGATGGAAAAAATTCAAAAGTTTTAAAGAAATCAAATCAAAGAAAACATTAGTGAAAATTGGAATAAATAAGATCGAAAGTTAGAAAGTGGCAAATCTCTGGAAAATGTTTGCTTGTAAATAATTTTTTTATTTTTGACGGACTTCGATAAAAATGTACCCAGAACTAAATCTGATTACATTCGATAGTATTATTAACAATACTGTATTACTAACAATACTAACTCATGTAATCTGATTTGGTTCTGGGCAAATTTTTATCGAAATCCGATAGTTTTCTTGTTTGTTTTTTTTTAAATCCACCCACTCGATCGGAATATGGGTGAATTACTATCTGACTGCAAAGTCTGGCAATACGAGTACTATAATTAGATCTGATCTAACCAAAACTATTGCCGACAAATATAAAACAAGTAAAAGTAGGCAACATTTTCAGCTTCAGCAAACTAAAACTATAAATCGCAGCTCTATCTCTATCTCAATCCCATTTCGCTCTTCCTCTCTATCTCCCCCCTCTCTATCTCTCCCTCTCTCTCTCTCTCCCTCTCAGCTGTGTCACCAGCTGTAAGATGAGCTCATAATTTGTGTTATTAATGTGCCAGATGAATACCCATTCATTGATAAATATCCGCACCTAGGCAATTAGCCGAGCTGACCAAAAGACAAAAAGAGCGTGAAAAACGAAAGAAATTTCGATTTATTTTTAGTGTATGGCATTTCAACTTGTTTTTCGTGGCTTTCTGGCGGCCATTTTTGATGACGCGCGCGGCCGCCGTATGACATACTGTCAGACGAATTGCACACACAGATATACACACGCACGCACACACGCACGCACACACAGATACAGATACATATGCACAGCTGCAGATACAGCTACAAATACATGAGCACGTGTTGTTGATCGTTCGCTTTGCTGCCCGAAATTCATATTGTGTATATGTGTTAATGGGTCTCTGACCTGATTTAATAATAATAAATAACTTGACGGGCCCGTGTGTGTGTGTGCGTGCGTGTGTGTGTGCAATAAATACGAGGCAAGTAAATATAAATGTACATGAGAGCGAGCCTTATATATGCATAAACATTTTGTTGGACAAAAAAATCAACTGCATTCGACACAATTTTCGCTCAATTTAATGTTTATTCCATTATTTTTATGATTTTATAAAACGTGTTTTTAACAGGCCTTTAAAATTACAAACGATTTTTTATCGTTTCCACAAATTTGTGGTCATTTTAATGCACAACAAAGTCGCGTAGAAAGTAAGAGATTTCATTTTTAAGTATTTCTTGTTTCAATTTTCCTGCATTCCCAGGCAATTGAGATAGAACAATAGAACGATTTATGCCTTTCCCAAATTATTTAGTTTCCTTTCCATTTTATATCAAAGTGAAAACTATTCCATTTTCAAGTATTTCGTGTTTCATTTTTCCTGCATTCCCAGGCAATTCAGATAGAATAATGGAACTTCCATTTTTATATCAAAGTGAAAACTATTCCATTTTCAAGTGTTTCTCGTTTCAATTTCAATGCGTTCCCTATTAAGAAAATGTATAATACATTTGACAGATCTTCCCTATCAAGAAAACGTATATTAAATAAAACTTATTTTATTTTCTTCATGTTCTTCACATTTCAGCGAAGCCCGAACAAATCCTCCCAGGCTCATACTTAATATCCAATTTCCATTACACATTTCTTTTATATTTAAAGTCCACCCGTTTTTCGTTCCATTCTCACTTTATTCCAAATTAAAACATATTTAAACTTAAAGTTCACAGAAGAAAAAACGATTAAAAGAAACAGCAATTGTTTAAACTTAATCTTGGCTCATAAGAGATTTAGAGATTAAAATACATATAAAAATTAAAAAAAAAAAAAAGAATGGAAATTAAAAAGTAAGAAATATATTTCCAATAATAGACTTCAAGCGTTATAAACAATTTAAATATCAACGAAAAAATAATTTTAATTCAAAAACAGCCAAAACTTTTGGCACATTTTGAAAACAAAAGATGGAAACATATATATTAATTTTTTTTTACAATTTATGAGTTGTTTAAACAAATGAGTGGCAAGAACACATTAGATCACAGAAAATGTGCATGTTTTTAGCGAAAATATTTGAACAATTAAGAAAGCCAAAAAAGTTTTCAAATATTTATGTAGAGTATAAGCAGAGGCGGGTGCTAAACAATAAAATACAAACAAAATGCGCTGAAAATATTTCTTATCAATAAAAAAAATAAGAGAGAGCGTAAGAAATTCATAAAAAACAAATTTTTTATTCAAGGCGACCTTTTGGAGTGCAGGTATACCTATTGCTAGGGTATATTAGACAACTTTAGCATAGACGACGCTTCCGGAATGTACAAAAAAATTATTTTGTTTAATTCAAGTTAAAAAGTATGCATATTATTATTTAAAAAAAAAATCGGAATATGAAGAAAATACCTTTTATTATTTAAAAAAAAAGTTATACAGCTTTTGAGCCAAAGAACTTTTGAACTCGAAATTCCAAGTCTGAGGATTCGGTTCATGTCTCGAACCAAGGACTCAGCTTAAAGTTCGGTACATGAACCTATCTAAGAACTAAGAACATTTTATTTTATTTGAAATTTAATTTTTCTATATCTGCATACTTTTTTTTTAAGTTAGTTCACATTTAACTTTGTGTAGTTTTTTTAAGAAGTTAGCTCAAAATGGTTTCATTTAATTTCTAAGCTTTTTATATTGATACTCCTATTGTTAACTGCATTTTGCCACGCCCACCCGCTAACGCGCATATCGCAGCAGCCAAACGAAGCATAGTTCAATATACCCCACGCGCCTCTGCTAAAAATCGCGTAAGGAAAAAAAATTGCAAAAAAAAACATATGCGAAAAAAAATTATCAACAGCGTCTGTTTATATTTTGGCGTTCTCGAGCGAGCAGCGTGTCGGTGTGTGTGTGTGTGTGTGTGTGAGGGCGTGTAATAGTGTGCGCTGTGTGTGTGAGAGATGAAGCTGTATGTGTGACCTTGAAAACGGTTGCTTTGTTGTTGGCACATTTTGGAAATTATCGCGCGTGTTTCGCTGTATGCGTGTGAGTGTGTGTGTAGCTTGGCTGTGTGTGTGTGTGTCTGACTGTATTGATGAAATGAAAGTCGCTGCTGCTGCGGCTGTTGTTGTTGTTGTTGTTGTTTTTGGCGTTGACAAAATGCAGGCAGCTTAAGTTGAAATGCGCTCGCAATTATCGCCGTCCGCCATGAAATTAATTATCTTTTTACAGAGATGTACGATAAACATTTGCGCCATATAAAAAGCCAAAGTTCGCTGTATTAATTCAAGGCCAAGTGCAAAATAATATACATACATACATATATGCATGTGTGCGTGTGTGCATGTATGACAACAAGTGAGAATAAAAATACAACGCAAACAGCGAAAGCGCAACTGAAACACGTAAAACAACAACAAGAAAAAAACAAAAAGTATGCGAATAAAAAAAAAAACAAATTAACAGCAATAACAACAGCAACAAGAAGAAGAACAACAACAGTCGTTGCAGTCAGAGTCAAGAAGCAGAGCAGAAGCATTGAGAGAGCGTAAGAGTGAGGCGGCAAGAGAGAGCGAGAGAGAGGGAGTGAGGGAGACGGACAGGTAGCGAGCTTGTGAGAACCGTAATATTTATAGAAATAATACTGTGTATTTATTTTTATAATCAAAATGTAAATGGACAGACAGCATAAATATTTCAATTCATCAATGGGCCAAAGATCTTATAGATTATTTACATACATATGTATGTACATACAAAATAAATGATGAGAAATGCGTTTAGAATGTGAGGAATGTTTATCCAAATGTTAAGGAAAACAATATTTTGCAAGTGCACGAGCTATTATATTGCTAGCATATTCGGACTAGCGTCTGCTCTTGGTGGTTCAAACCCTAAACTTTTTTAACTTTAATTTTGAATTATTTTTGTAAGCGTCGTCTCTCAATGCTTCCAAAAATGACAGAAAGAACATTTTTTATTATTATTAGAGCCCTTTTATTTATCATTTCTTTGTTGGTTTCTTTCATTCTTTCATTGTCATCTTTAAATACATATGTACATATGTATGTATGTATGTATGTATGTATGTACATACATACTTTTTGAATATTAACAGCAAATAGCAGCTACATATAAGAGTTACGAATTGCTGCTGCATTTTGAGCCAGCGATTTCACGCTCACTAGTTCGACGCTCAGACACCCAAGCTACGCAGTCTCAAGACGTTCTATAATATTTTTGTATATCTAGCTTTAATATTAATACAAGTAATTCTTATAAAGGCAATTTCCCGTTTCCTGTTTGATTGCTTGATTATCTCAAGAACCGTACGGGCTTTCGTTACAGAACATAATCCAATTAAAAAGCTAGACAATTGTTTGATAAAAACTCGGGAAAAGTGGAAAAAACACAATAATAATAATATTATTACAAAAATAATATTGTATGTTAAAATTAAGGGCTTATACAACTTCTATAATTTGAATTTAACATTCCAAAAATTGTATTCTCGTAATAGGGCTAGACTGCGACACAGTGTAAAATTCCTGATAATATTATAACGATTTCCAGGAATTTTTCCTGTTCACGCTCTATTTGTATTGCTTAACGGGACTTTGGGGTGTTCCCCCCCTCATTAATGCGAATCGAATGCTGGCAAAAAGTGTCAATCAAACGGACACAAAGCCCCCGGGACAGGCGTCAGTCAGGGCTTACGGCAAAATAACCCAAATGCAAATTGAACTGTTACAAAATCCCCAAGCAGCAAGAAGAAGAGCAACGGGAACAACAACAACAACAACAACAACAACAACAACTAATAGAAAGCAGAAACAATTGTGTGAGCTGCATTAATCCTGTGTGCTAAGGACGCAATGGGGCAAACAACTGAAAAGCATTTGTGGCACGTAGCTCACGTATTTGGTCTAAAATACCTTTACGAATAGGGCTAACAGCTAACGTGGGCGTGGCTGTGGCATATTTTATTGGATTCTAAAAAGAGCAACAGCAGCAACAACAACATCATGATCATCATCATCGTTAGGGGCCGCAGCTCATGATGATGTTGCTTGAAAAATTCACATGAATTTCAAGGACAAACTCAAAACTCTGCACATTTTGGGCTCAGCTCTGTGTTTGGGTTTTGTTTTTGCTTCTTCTTCTTTTTTTTTGCAGGAATTAATTGTGCGGGTTCTCTGCACGTCACACACACAGGCAAACGGCTGCACTTATTGCGCGCATGTGTGCAGTTATATTTAGTTCTACATATACATGCATACATATACATGCATATGTATGTATGTTTAGGTGTATGTGTGTACATACAATATGCTTCGATATGCTGTTCAAAACAGGAAAGCGAAAACCCGCCACAGCGTCAGCTTCTCGTGTGTGCGCTTTGTGCTAATGGCATTTGGCCTATTTATGCTTCCACGTATTCAGCACACACACACACACACACACACACACACACACACACACACACACTCATTTACACACTCACACACAGTTCTTGGGATATTAGGTAACGTTTGTGCTACGCTTTCGCTACGGGGTTTCAAATTTGTTTTTGAACCCTTCAACTGACGCGGGGTAACTTTTCAATTTTGTCCTCTTCTTTTTTTTTCTTTCATTTTCTGAGTCGTTCGTTTCTGCAGTTGAAAGTTAATTAGGTTACAAGCGCAGTGGGTTAACAGGGTGTTTCAGTTTGGGCTGCTAATTGGAAGAGTTTTAATACTTATTCAATGTAAATAAGCATGTATTTGGCTTTGTTGTACAACCCATAGACTGTTCGAAATGGAACTTCGGGGCATCTAATCAACCTTCCACAGTTCTCTTTGGATTCAACTAGTCAAAGACTAAACTCTAAACATGCTTCCAATACCTTTCAATAAATATAAGGTTAATTTCTTTACTTGTATTATAGTTCAATTGTCCTTTGACAATAGGTAATTTTAAAATACATAATATCATATTATATTATATTATATTTAAACTATTATATTATTACTTTTAGTAATAATAACTTCTTGAAAGTTCATATGCTTGACAAACTTAAAACTTTCAAGTTTAATGTGTTTTTACTCGGAGCAAGCATATTCCCAAATTTATATACTCTCTATTGTTTATTAGTGCTATTCAGGATTAAGCGATAAAAGTATTTCTGGATTTTATGCAATTCTAATTCTAATACGACCTTATATAAATTATCTGTGCAGCAGCTGGCAATTCCAATAGGCCCCATAGACACCCTGTATTTATGTACTCCAAAAACCAATTTGCAAACGCAACGAAATGTGTTGCGCTTCTCTCTACCCATTTATGCACACATACATATATGCACATGTATATGCAAATGTTTATATATGTATAAGTAATGCATAGCCTGGACTCATGTGTATGTTTTCAAGATCAAGGTCAAGCCATATACCAAAGCCTATGTACGCAGCAGAAAAAAAAACAGAAAGAGAGAGAGGAGAGAGGGAGGAGAAACGCAAACATGTGCCGGCACATAAACAATGGTACGCTGTTTTCTGGCCTCTGGTCTCTTGGTTCTTGGTCCGAGTTATATACATATACATACACACACACACACACATTTACACATGTATGCATGTATGCATGTATGCATGTACGCATGTATGCATGTATGCATGTATGTATGCATATGCGAACAACCCCTTTTTGCAGACCATTTGACACACTAAAGCCAGCCGCAAATGATGATGTAGCTCATGATGATGATCCTAATGATGATCATGATGATGATGATGTGGCCCGATTAATGATGATCAAGTATTTTGGACAATGGGCAGACAAGTGTACCTGCTCAGAAGAAGATAAGCAAAAGTGCACGACAAAAAAAAAAGCAGCTGCTGTCGGGAGACCTTGAACAAAGTCCAGACAACAACAAAAACAACCGCAGCGACAAATTTTTGCAAGAGATCGGTTGTTTTTTTTTTGTTTTTGGATTTTTTTTTTGTTTTTGGTCAAGCAGCAAATTCTAAGGCACACATAATCAGGAAATGCAAGCCACAAACAACAAGACGAAACCAGTTCTTATATGGAAAGCCCTATGCTGCTTATTTATAGGCAGACCCAGACCCAGACCCAGACTCAGAGCCAGACAGCGGGAGAGGGGGCCGCGGGGGCTGCGGGGACTGCGGCGTGTGTTATCATGTTTCAGGCACATGATTGAAATTGAAATTCATCGCTGAAAACCTTGAAAAAAAAAAACACAAAAATAAAGGAAAAAAAAACTTTTAACTTTAGTTTTGCGTGTCCTGCACAGATTAAGGCACTGCCGCTCTGCTTCTTCTTCTAGTCCGTTTTGTTCTTTCGTTTCGTTTTCTGGGTTCGGTTCTGGATTCTGTTTCTTGGCCATTTGGGCTTGGCCGTCTAGACATTTGGTACGCACCTAATTGCAGTCATTGCTCAATCGAAGCCCATCGATTTCGGGCGTTACAAGGGGATTCGTTTTTTTCATAGGGTATTAGGAGGGTATCATAATTTGTCATAAGCTATGTAACGCCTAGAAGGAGGCAAGTCCATGCTGTTTATATGTGTATATAAATTCATTTGTCAGTATCAAGGATTTGAGTTGAGCAAAAATAGTTAAGGTCGGTAAAATACAGAAACTCTTTGTTTCTCAAGATATTAATAATATCTAAATACTTTAATATACATATATGTAGCTCTATAGAACGAATCGGTCATATCAACAAACGCAGCATCATATATGTAGATCTAGATCACATAGATCTAGGATAAATCAGTCGAAATATAGTTTGCATGGGAAGGATCGGTAAAAACTATTTTTTTCACATATACTACTTTATATTTCTCATGTTATCTTAAACTCAAAATCTTATGAATATCCGTCTACTATATCATCTATAAGGTGAATCGGTTGAAAAATGTGCTTCTATAGGGAAATTACGATATACTGCCAAGATATCTGCCCAGCCCCATAATTTGGCTGAAAGTGTATTTAATGTTCGACGTGGCCTTCTTTCAATTTTCCTTTTGTTTTTTTTTGTCGATTGGGTTTCTCTGGAAAGTGCCTGCAGGAAGGCGAATTTATGCTAATTTGAGTGCTCTTGAAATCTGAAGCCAAGGGCTTTCTTATGCAATTAACAGTTAAACAGGGTTTGGCATACGATATTATATAAGTTAGTGTCTGCTTACCTAGGAAACTGCACTTGCATTAGATACATACATATTTAAATAAACAGACGTCTTGACTTACCTAAAACGAGAAAGAGTTACAAAATGCGTTAGTTATATATAGATATACATAGAAGTATTTACAATATGGGTTAGTTAAATATAGATACATATAATTAAGCATATACAGTAAAAGCTCTATTAAGGAACAGGTCTTTTGGGGGAGCAGCTCTCTAGCTTGCCCATATTATAGATCAATTCATTAAATCTTAGTCAAACTGCCGATTTTATTGGCACAAATTCTATTCCCGGAACAGTTAAATAACTTCTCTAAGTCTGACACATAGTGCACTCAATAAATTAAATTGCAGTAACAAATCGGAACCATTCCTTTTTTTTATCAAAGCCGATTTTGCTCAAAAGTTGTTCATACAAGAAGCTACATTTGGACCGATTGTTCCTATGTACGAGCTATATATATATATATAGTACGATCCATATAAGTAATACTTATGATTGTTTATCGGAACCATCCAGATCTGATTACTTTATAGCTGCCATACTTATTAAGTACATAGTATGTATTTATTGCCTTCATCAAGGAGACGGACTTAGGCAAAGCTTTAATGCGAAGCCTTAGCTTGTCAAATAATTATTTATTTAATTATGATGGTTCGAAACCCTAAACTTATTGCTCGAGATGGCCCACTTCGCTGCTCAAGCGACCCTTTTCACGTTTTATTCGTAAAATATTGTAATGATGAAATATTTATTCCCGAATTCCAGATACATATTCACGCTTTAGTCGTTCGGCTTTTGCCAATTAAATAATAAATAACCCAAAGTAATAATCTTTGATTTAACTTGATCGTTCAGTAAACTATTTTCCTGGTTTCAATGACTTTTGATACCCCTTTGAAATTGAGTAAAAGGGGTAAAATGTGTTTAAGAGCCAGAAGAAAGCATAACCGAACCCATATAGTACATATATTATAGATTAGCATAACCAGTTGAGTTGATCTACCCATGTCCCAATGTCCGTCTCTCCCTCCGTCTATTATTTCTATGCTAACTTGTCTCTCAGTCTAAAAGCTATCGTGAAAATTTGAAACTTTGCATAGATCCGTCCTTCTGTTGCAGTCAATGCATATATCGTACCAGCCGGATCAGACTACTATATCTATATAGTTGCCTTAGGAACGTTGCGTCGTAAAGTAGATTCTGAAACCTTTTTGATTTTAGGCTAAATTGAATGAATTAAGATATAGAGGTTATACTAAGCTCCTCATATCGCATCATAATATCTGACAACTATTTATATATATATAGATATATGATAATATACCTGCCATAGAAAGATCGGCTGAATCATAGGATCTTATATGGCAAAATATTATTCAGCATTTTCGAGCTTCACTATTCTCACACATCTGTAAGAGGAAAAGAGAACTGTTCGGCGTGTCGAATATATCCTTGCTTTCTAGTTTTTATATAATTTTCCAACACTTTGAATTATCTCTTTAATCATTTCTAATTCCGATTTTCCAGCTGTCTTGAGTTGTGTCTACGCTAATTATTTATTTCGCAGTTTGGCCAATTGACATTCTTTCAGCTTTTCAGCTTTTGTCTGCAAAGTTTCGTATTCATTATAGATTTGATTCGTCGATTTTTCTGCTCCAGCATATTGCATTTTATTTAACTTTTCCTTTTCTTCATGCTTCTCATGTCAACTTTTTGCAGACTTTTCCCAGCATTTGCTCGTGTTGTTGTTTTTTTTTTCAAGTTTTCTTTTCTTTTGGGCGCATCTGTGTTGTGAACTGCGACGACCTTGTGGCTGTCATTAGCATAAGATTAATGAGGCACACACCGACTCATAAAATGCACTGAAGCTGACCCAAGCACACACATAAATAAACCAATTACGAATGCCAGACGGACCGGACCCTACTTTATAAATAAATACAAAAAAATGTATATATATATATATATTTACAAATGCATAACTCAGAGGGAAAATGCCAAAACGCAATCGAATGAAAATGTCAAGAAAATGTGCGTGAAATTTTCATGTTTGGTTCCTTGGGGTGCGATTTATGGGTTTTGCAGACATTGCGCATACGCCACATTGAACAGGCAGCAGGCGAAGACCAATTGCCAGTGAAATTGCAAAAATATAAAAATGTGTATAAACAACAGACGATAAAGCAAGGCTAACTAAGGCGAGGCGAAGTTTGAATACCCTTTTAGCTGTGTAATAAAAAGTATTTAATGCAACACAAATTGCGGTGAATAAGAGAGAATTATTCAACACTTAAATCCAGTGTTGATCAACATTTATATACAATCAACAGACGACAAAGAAAGGCTTGTCTAATGCATGTCAAAAGCATTTGCTTTATTTAAATATGCTTATCTAGCAGAAAATTAAATATTAACAATTTCGATCCATCATCTAATTCTTAAATCAATAATTCGAATCTTAAACGAATCTTAACTTGAAAATATTTTCAGTTTATACGGGCAAGTGTGGAATAAATATTGGATTGTTTTATTGAAGTTCTAGAAAAATATATATTTATAGAAAAGGAAAATAGAAATTGAAGAATAAACAAAAATTGGAAAATATTTAAATAAAATAACAAAGAAGACCTTTTACCCTAGTCTTTATAGGCAGCGTGTTTGTTTGGTTTGAACCAGCGACTACTTTCCTTGCAGTTCTATTCCATGCACACTTATATTAACTACGAATTAGCTGTCTGTCACATAGTTAGCCAAGCATTTAAAGTGCTCTGCGTTAGGGTATATGCTGTGCATGAAGTGTGTCCCACTCTGCCGCTGTCTGGAGCTGCTCATCGTTCCCAATGGCACATTTTGGGCTCATTTATGCGCCAGCGTCCCCCCCCCCCCCCCCTCATTTGTCGCTCCTTTTAAGTGCCTCGCTTGGTCCTGTTCCACGTCCTTTATGCTGCGTCCTTGTCTGCCTTTGCTGCCATGCCGCGCAACAGCCTTGGCATGATTTCATTACATTACGCGCTTTCCTTACAGCTGCTCGGGTTTGGTTTGGCAGCTGTATCAACCCCGCCCTCCGCCCACCGCCCCCCGCGGCAACTCCTCGCGTGTCCTGTGCGCTTTTTGTGGGTCGTTCGCTTTGGCAGCGCCGCCGCCGCCTCCGCCGCGCACCGCCAGACACCTCCACATCCAAGTGAAAGCGAGACGAGTTTTCTGCTTCTTTTTTTTCGGGTTCAAAAAGCACACGCACAATGCAGAAGAGGAAGTGTGGGAGGGCGGGGGCGGGGGCAAGGGCGAGGCACCCGCCTCGGCAATCGATAATTTTCGGGCCGTAGACGCTTTCGGCTTCCACTTTGTTGGCCATAAAAAGGACTCCCTACAACTTTTACGGCCAGAACTGAAATTGCCAGCTCAAAATAGGACTGGGTGCACATTTCACGAGGCTGCGCAGGGCGTTGCCTTAACGGCAGAGGTAAGGGGGGTTCAGAGGAAGAAGGAGGGAGGGGGGGGGGGTGGTGGTCTTGCACGTCTGGCGTTGGCGCGTTGCGGTTGCGCTTGAGGGGCGGGCGGAATTTTGTGGGTGCTACCTCAAAGTTTATTGTCTGCGTTTAGCCTTCAACTTGGCGACGATGCCAAAAAACGACGTCGACGCCGTCTGGTGACCTTCAACTTTCAACTTTATTGGCATTGTCAGTCAGACAGAACGCACAGACAACAGCAACAACCCACCAGGCACCCAGCCGCAATGCCCCTCATTGCCCTCTTTTCGTTTGTCTGCGTTGTTTGCGCGCGTTTTGGTAATTTCCAGGCTTACTTTTGGCTCAACATACTCATCCGCCCCAACACCTACACCTAGTACCCTAGCTCTCCCCCTCCCCCTAGCTGACCCCCTTGCCTTGGGAGCTGAGCGCTTTTGGCTTTCGCTTGCCGTCTGCCAAGCGCGACCTTGAAAATGGCCACGTTCTCACGTGAAAGGTGAAAGGCACGTTCTCAATGAGTATCCATATATGTATGTGTGTAGGTGTGCATGTGTGTGTGTTTAGGTGTGTGTGTGTTTGAGTTCGTGTCTAATTCACTTTTGGGTCTCTATTTAGCTTTGCCCTGTTAACGTTTTTCCTTGTCCTGTTTTAAGCCACATTTTAACTTGTTCTAAGTAAATGCACATCTGCTTATATCCAGACACAGCAGGTTAATAAACTTTGAGCATGGGCGTAAGTTTATATCCGAGAAAGGAAATTTATATGTTTAACTATTGTTAACATTATATAACAAAGATAGAGACCTATTAATTTTATATGCAAGTAAAAGTGTACTTAAAAAATTCAATAAAATTTTTGCAAAAAGGGAAAAGAAATAAAAAGAAAACAATTTAAGATATTAAAATTATACTAGAAAATAAATAAATGTTCAGTATAACTGAAAATAAAATAGTTAAGGAGAACAAAGAGAAGATTAACAAGTAAGAGGTTCTAGTCGGTAGCTCCCGACTAGGCGATACCCTGAATCCTCTTCTTCCAACATCAAATGCATATATAAATTCTTTTTTACAAGCTATATGTTATGTTTGGTGACTCTAGCTCTTATTATTTACCAAAATTACCCAAAAAACAGGATGTCGATATCGATTGCTTGGAAACGCAGTAAGTTATCGATTATCGGAAACAAACTTAATCTGCGCGGGAACTAGGAGCATCTACATCTAAAATTTCAAGTCTCTAGCTCTTATAGGTTCTGAGATCCGTGCGTTCATACATACGGACGGACGGACGGACGAACGGACAGACAGACGGACATGGCTAGATCGACTCGGCTATGGATGCTGATCAATAATATATATACATTATGGGGTCGGAGATGCTTCCTTCTGCGTGTTACATACATTTGGATTGTGCACAAATACAACCTTATACTCATTTTTAATGGGTTCAGGGTATAAAAACAGACACATAAAATAGCCAAATAGCAATCACCACGTCAAGAAGCGCAGGCTTGTTAGATATTGTATGTTAAACATTTAATTAATTGTTTAATTTAAACAGGAAACTATTAAAGTTAATATAAAAATAATTAAAAATAAAAAAGGTAATTAAAGATATTTAAAAATAAATAAAATAAAATAAAAATAAATAAAATAAATTTGAAAGATATATTAAACAAAACAAAAAAAGGTTGTGAACCGATGCCAACAACACGCGGTGTTCCCAAGCGGTCCCCCATCTAAGTACTAACCGCGCCCGACGCTGCTTAATTTCGGTGATCGGACGAGAACCGATGTATTCAGCGTGGTATGGTCGTTGGCGATAAACGAGTGACTAAAGCGTGAATATATATCAGAGATTCGGAAATGGGAAATTGTGAATTTTTGTTAAATTCACAAAAAGTGCGGCATAACAAAATGGATAGCAATTCCGCCTGTTGAAACTGAACTAAATTAGACTGATTACAGCTTTAAGCAAGTTTAAGTAAATAAAACACCATGCCTTTAACTCTAGTTTGCAGCTAACCTAATTCACATTTAACACAAACATATTTAAACACATTATGGCATATAAATAAATTACCATTAAATTTTCTCTTAATTATTTTTCCTTTCCTTTCTTAATTGAAGTTTTCAACAACATAAGTAAAAAGCTTTTGGCTGTGCTTTTAACAATGCACGAGTTCCAGTGAAAGCTGTTACGAGCGCGCCATCTATATGCCAACAGTGTCAACTTGTTTAAAGAAGAAATGAACACTAGATGGCGCTGTTTGACAGCCCCGTGAAAGCGTATTTTTCACGCATAGCTATCTATCTCGCTCGCACACACTCACCTGTTTTGCCATTGGGACTGTATGGATCGTAGCTGCCAGCTGACATGGGCGATGCATAGCCGTTGGACATGTTGTAGCTGTGATTTTGCGAGCCGGGCGACGGCGACAGCGGCGGCGCTGAGCTGGGAACGCTGCCTGGACTTGGCGTCGACATCCAATCCTCGGGCCTGCAATGTGAATCGGAGAGAGAGAGAGGGAGAGTGTTAGTGCGTGTGAAATGTGAAAGCTCAGGCAGAACTTACGCATCGAGACGCGCGCGTTTGTTGGGCACAAATACTAAATGCCCATTGGAAGATGCTGCTGCTGCCGCGGCAGCTGCAGCAGCGGCCGCTGCGGCTGCGGCTGACGTTGAGGCAATGCCGCTGCCGACGTTGGCTGCGCTGCTGCTATTGCTATTGTTATTGCTGTTGTTGTTGTTGCTGGTGGTCAAGGCGATGACGTCAGGCATGGGTTCGGTTTTAATTGTTGTAGCGGGCGTTGGCGTTGACGTCAGCGTTAACGTCGGCGTTGGTGTTGGCGTCGACGCTGGCGTCGCCGTGGCAGTTGTCAATAGCTTTAATTTATCCTCAACACTGATTGCAGTTGTTGCTGCTGCACCGCCATTTGCATTGGCCACTTGAAAGGTCAAGGCAACAGCGGCAGCATTGTTGTTGCTGTTGCTGTTGCCAGCGCCAGCGGCGGCGGCTGCGGCAGCGGCAGCGGCTAATTGTTGCTGCAACAATATGTGACTGGGTATTGTTGATTGCTTTTGTTTGGTTTGTTGTTGTGGCTGCGGCTGCGGCTGCGGCTGCTTTTGTTGTTGTTGGTTTTGTTGCTGTTGTTGCTGCGGCTGCTGTTGTGTGGCATTCAAACGGTACATGTTGCATGCACGTTATTCTTGAAAGCTGTAAATTGCTGTTGTTGTTCTTGTTGCTGTTGCAGTGGCGTTTGACAACATGGCCACGCCTTCATGTTGCCTATCAGCATTTTATTTTACATAGTTTGTCAGGTGTTATGCCGCTGCAATAAGAAAAAATAAAAGGAAATTTAAAAAAAATATAAATAATGTATAAAGAGAAAAATAAAAGATAGAGACGCCCCCGGGTGGACTCGAACCACCAACCTTTCGGTTAACAGCCGAACGCGCTAACCGATTGCGCCACGGAGGCTGCGGAAACTGCGCAAAATTGTTTGCTACTTGAAAACAAAATCACAGACAAAGCTGTACAAAAGAAAAAGAGCTTTTGTTAGTTGAACTGCTTTAAACGTATCTGTGCACTGCTTAGTAAAATCAACTTTGGCCAACCGCATCACAACTGCCTCCGTGGCGCAATCGGTTAGCGCGTTCGGCTGTTAACCGAAAGGTTGGTGGTTCGAGTCCACCCGGGGGCGCATCAACTTTTTGCTTTTTTGTTTGGTTTTTAATATTTGTATAAAAATATTTTTCAATAAATATGCATTTAAAATACAATAATATATGTTTCTTATTATTTATTGTTATTTTTAATTTTTTTTTTAAATTATTATACTATTTTTCTTATTTTATATGTATTATTAATTATTTTTATATTATTATTTGTTGTATTACTTATTTTTATTTTCTTAATTTTTTTCTTATTAATTTGTTGTATTATTTATTATTATTATAATTTAAATTTTCTTATTTTTTATTAAGGTATAATTCTTATGATTATGATTGTTATTATTATTTTATTTCTTTTTTATGTTAGTTTAACTTTTAACATTTTAACTTTTTATAAACTTCTCGTTGCATAATTACTTTTGTTTTTTCTTTCTATTTTTGCATTTGTTTAGTTCGCATGACCAGATGTCAATTACCAGACGCTAAACGAGGTCAATGCAGCAGTTAAATGCACCTTAAGTACTCGTCATAATTGCAAACTGCTTGCGCCCAGCCACCACCCCACAGTCGTGCAGCACCAGCCCCATCCCCGCCCACACAATCTCTTGTCTAAAAGCTTGCCCTTTGTCTTTGTTTGCAGCGTCGTCCGGCAGATTGTATTCTCAAGAGAATGCACGGCCACGCCTCCTAATAGCTCATATGCCCGCACGCATACAATTAGCCAGACACACACACGCACACACAAAACACACACACATACAGTCGCAGCTGTGCGTGGCGTAAGCATATTGACCCAGAATCCTTGATAAGGTCGCTCACGCCGACGTTGACCCAATTTCTTTATAGCTCTGCTTATGTAAGGACTCACCCGCAACCCAACCCACTTTGACTTCCTTGGGAGGAGGGGGAGGGAGGCGCGAGGGGTGGGCGAACATATGCAATAATATGTTTATTACACTTGTGACCAACGCACGAAATTCAATCAAGCTGCACAAATGGAAAAACCATTTTTCTATACGGACTTTTCTATAAATAGAGCAAGGTTAAAAGCTCGACTAAGAGTTCCCGCTTATTCTGTATAGACATTGCATTGTATTTTGTTTCTGATGTAAGTACATATTTTGTATTTTCATATTATTTGATTGTAAACGTATTTCACAGTAATTGCTTGCGATATGTACTCGTAGTTCCGAATTTCTGCCAGGGTTGTGTTTTCCGATAACATTAGATATCGATAATTAGAAAAGAAGTTAAAATTGAAACAGTCAGACCTTATAATCAAACCCAATTTAGTCATTTACTATATATAGGCGAAAGCCAGACCAAAATTAAAAATAAAAATTATTTTCGTCCAAAAATATATTTGAATTATTTTACTATAAAGTATAGAGAACCTAGGATTCCATATATATTATATTAAGTTTTACATTTATCGCTTTTTACAGAAAAGAAAATATATATAGACTTATGGACTTCAAAAAGTTATGCTACAAACTTAATGCCCAGTTCAATATACCCTATAGAACAACTATTGGTATATGTAAGGCATACAAAATTGGCAGATTGCAATCTATTTATTCGACACACAGATGAAAATAGAATTTATTTCTTCTAGTTTTTTTTTCTTGCTGTGTTTTGTTTTTATTACAATTGGCAAAGTTTATTCGCCTTTTGTCGCTGACATGTTGCACTTGCACTCATTTGCGAAAGATGCCGCCAAATCGGGCAACATGCGGTATGAACATATATGTATATATATATATATATATATATATATATATGTATTATCACAGTCTGTCTATCGTATGACTAAACCAACTGTCTGACTGACGCCGTAAACGATGCATTTCCGCTGCGAAAATTGCTGTTGTTTTTATTATTTTTATTTTTTTTTTTTTTAGTGAAAAACGAGGGAAACTTATAGATATATTTATAAAAAAAAGAGGACGACTCAAAACTCATCTGCATTGCCAATTGGCGCGCCGCAAAGCAGCTGCAATTTATGTATGTGCATTACAATTAGCGAAAGAGTTTCTCAGTTTTTTCACTTCTTTTCTTATTTCACTGCTCTTTTTCTACATTTTTTTTAGCGGAGTGCAATGAATTGTAGCTGCAATTGCTAAGCAAAATGTATTTTCCTTCGCCGTAAGCTGAATTTAAATTACTAATTAACAGCGACGCAAGTAACGTTCATTTTGGCTGACATTTCAGGTGCTTCTCAGTGCAATTTTCACACATTACACTAAGCCAAATATAGTTGAAAAACAACTCATAATTTCAATTTCTACACTCGTATTGTCATTAAATTGAATTTCTCATTAATTACTTACCAATTTTGCATGCAGTTGAGTTTGTCATTAAATCCAAAATTGATTGCCAATGTTTGTCTTGTTTGTTTTACTTTGTCACTTTGTTTACGTTTTCTTGGTTGTCCGTTCACAGAAAAAAAAAATCAAATCTGTAAATAAATTGCAACAACATTCGCTCAATCAATCAATCAAATACATTTTTTGACACTTTAATGTCTATTTAATTTTAACTAATCATCAAACAAATGACATTTGACACACTGTGCGCCATTGCACTTTGCTTCAGAGCGAGAGAGAAAGAGAGCGCGAGAGCGCGCGAGAGAGCGACAAAGTGGCAACGGGAGCACGTTTGCGGCTAGTGTAAGCAGAATGGGGCTGACTATGCAATTGGGTCTCACTCAAATGGCAACGCCGACTGACCGTCCCCCCGCCGTTCACAGCCCCTGCTCCAGAGATAGACACGTGCATTTTTAGCAAATTTAGCCAAAGAAAAAGAATAAAACACACAGCACAGCAAAATGTTTGAATGAAATTTGTTCAATGTGCCCGATAATTTATGCATTAAAATGTTATTTCTGTTATTTGTTAAACATTACACGCGCCATAATAAGAGCGACAACAACAACAAAGCGCACACACTGCAACCTCTCGCTTTCCGCTCTCAATTTTCATGCTCAGGAGAACGCACGAGTAAACAAGCGCCAGCGACAGCATGAGAGTGACGTGTGGGTGGCAAAAAGGGAGAAAGGTAACGTCACTCGCTGGCAGAAGCAGCACCAGCACCAGCAGCAGCAGCATCGACAACAACAGCTTCTGCTGCACTCAGTTGTGCTCTCAGTTTATAGTTGGTGGCGCTCTCTCAGAGTAAACAAGCGCCAACAAATGCATGGAATTGTCATATGGGTGGGAAAGGGAGGGCTACGTCAGCCGCAGCAGCAGCAGCAACAACAACAAAAGCAATAACACTTGGCACGGCACAGTTTTTGCAGTTGTTTAGAAGTTTACATACATATTTAAATGCATCTGTATGCATATTGTAACTAACATTACTTCCAAATGTTATCGATGTTGTTATTGTTGTCATTCTTACAGCAGCGTACACAGAACTTTTCACAAGTAAATTGAACACACACACACAACAATAACAAATTCACATGCACGTAAACACGCACACACACAGAGACAAGACGCAGGGCATGCGAGCTGTTTTAATTAAACTAAAATTTGTTTCACTTTACGTTTTTTTATGCTGATATTTCTAGCACAAATTTGTTTCTATTTCTTTCCTCTTTATTTTCTGCACTTTTTCAGCGACATAAACGACGCGCAATGTAATTTTTATTACACGAGAGCCGCACATAAAAACTAAAACTAAAAGGCCGCCGTTGCCGTTAGCCCGTTGCTGCTGCTGCTGCTGCGTTGCTGTCGTACCCAAACGGGCGCGATGCTCTCTTGGCGCTCTTTCGCGCGCTCTCTCGCTCTCACTTGTCATGTCTCTTTTGCGTTTGCGGGGGCGAGTGTGGAGCGCTTGCAATTGTTTTTGCTGTGTTGCTTTTGCTTGCGGCGCATGCGCGTTTCTTATTTTTTCTGCTTTGGCAATGCTTTGACGCTGCCTTTGCCTAAGCTGCGCTCAACTTTCGCGCGAACAGCAACACTAAAAACAACAACAGCAACAACACAGACGTGCAGTAGCCAAAGCGGCAGCATTCGGCTGCCATCGATATGCACTGTGGTATGGGGATTGCATTAAGGAAATCAAAAATTGTATATATTATATTTGATAATTTGAAGAGATTTAATGATGCTTTAAGTTACCACATTAGATCAATATTTTATATGCGAACTAAATCAAGTGACTAGCCGTTTAAATTAGCTATCAATAGAAAATGTGTGTTTTGATACTGTATACATTTATTTGCGGCCCAGTGTGCACACACACTAATACAAATTTGGGGCCAGCGTGCGGAACTTTTCAAAAAACTGGTTTTCGACTTGGGCTCATTGTGTGTGCCTGACTGGCTGGTTATTGCTGCTACTGCCGCTGCCGCTGCTGCTGCTGCCGCTTTTGGTTGTGTGTAGTTGTTGCTGCTGGTGGTATTCTTGGTTTCTTTTTCGTTGTGGTTTTTAAGCTCTACTTGTTGTTGCTTATTGTTGTTGTGCTTTTGACTTTGTAACACACTTTTTGTGTTGATTTCGCTGTCGGCGTCGGCGCGACGTCGCTGCTATGTGACTTTTGATTTTAATGCTTCTTTTTTTCTTTAATGGAATTTATGTGTGTATGTATGTGCATGCATACATATATATATATATATACATACATAAGTATGTGTGCATGTATGCTTTTGCTCGCTCTTTTCTGTCTGTCTGTCTGGACTGCTCACACGCAGAGTGCATTAAGACTATGACGGACAATTAGACGCACACGTGTTTTTGTTGTTTCTGTTGCTGTTGCTGCTGTTGTTGTTGTTGTCGTAGTTGGTGTTGTTTTCTTCATTTCGTGGGAATTTGGCAATTTTTAAACTTTATTTTGAGCGCTTCAGTCAAGTGAAAAGGTCAGGTGTTTGAGCCGATGATGGAATCATCAGGATCGTCATAGAAAGTTCAGTTTTGTTATACATGCTGTGGCCTAACAGTTGTTTATTGCACTTACGTGACTTTCTTGGTTGCATGCAAGCAGAACGCACTTAACCTCACTTACTCGCACCCACAACTGGCCTGCAATAATCGTCTATTGAACCTATTGCCCAAGGGGAATCCAACAAAGCGCCAGAGCCAAAGCAACTAAACGACCCTGTGTTAGGCAAAAAATGCACAAACTAAAGTTCACAACAGTATGTCAAAGGTTATTTGCGGGAAAGAACCAAAAACAATCACATGTTAGATTGTGGCTTGTGAAAAAGTGAGAAAATAACAAGTTTTTGCATTTATAGAGCATGCAACATTTCCCTTTGAGTTGAATAGTTACCGAAATTGTTTTCAAAGATTATTGTCATTAAATAATTCTCAATTTATTTCAAATGTAATTTAATTCCAATAATTTCCTGTAAGCTAAGGTCTCCAACTATTTAAGATTTTCTTTTTGATTTTTTTTTTTTTAAATTTTCTTGCTGCGATGTTTAATTGCAAATATTCAACCGCTGCCTGCTTACTTTCTCGCTTACCAATTCAGGACATTTGTAATGACTTAAAGATGATATAACATTTCGCGAAAGAATGCATTTGGGCTCGCTTCAGGGAAAGGCTATGGGAATGGGAGTAGATACCAGGCAACACGCCCCAATTGAATGGCTCAACACGCAAGCGAGTCGCGGCAAACATTTATAAACAGTGGCAACAACAGCAATAACAAAGGCAATAAAAAAAGCGCAACGCGCAGCAATGACGAAAATGTAAAAGCAGCGAAAACAACAACAACAACAACAGCGAAAACGGCGACGACAACGACGACGGCAAGTTGAATGACATAAAACATCAACTGACCTTCAACTCTGCGACTGAACCTTAGAAAAAATGAATAATTTTACACTCGAAACAAACACACACACACACACACACACACACACGCACATGCACATGCAAATGTGAACGGCGAGCAGCGCATGCAACTTACAGCATTTTACAATGGGCAAGCGGCTAGCCGTATAGCTGGGCAGAGCGTAGGAGAGCGGGAGCGAGAGCGAGCGCAAAAACGCCAAAGCACTCAAGCATGGCAGAAAAAAAAAACAATAAAATTTGTAATAGTGTTGCAAGCGCCAAACACACATACCTACGCAAACGGGCTCGTCCCAATGTGCAATGCCCAAATAGCAATGCAAGAGAGAGGGAAAGAGAGCGAGAGCGAGCTATATGCTGGCCCCGTACATGACGTAAATTACAGCAAAGCGGAGGCCAGCTTTTGCACTTGGCGATAGCGCGTAGAGAGCGCGCTCATAGGCTGAGAGAGCGCAGTCAACTACAACTACAACTACAACTAGCGAGTAGTTTGGGGCGGCCTATTTAACGTTGCATGTTTATTTTTGGCTCTGGCGGCAGCGACGCAGCAGCGGCAGCAGAAAAATTGCATTCACTCTCGTTTTAGTATTTTGTTGCTGTTGTTGCTGTTGTTCTTGGTTTTTTTTTCTTTTAGGGCGTTGTACAAGCGGAAGTGAAGCGGGGCGGAGCAATGGCGGTGGCGGCTGCAGCAGCGGGTTTTGCTATGTCAGCGGATGCATCATGTGACGACGAGTGGCAGTTGCACGGCAATGTGGAGGGGGGAAGGGGGTTGAGCAGCCAGCATGCTATGTGAAATGTCGTGCATGCCATTTACACCTGTGTAAATGACACAGGTAGGTCACATTTTCTTTTTTATAATTTTTTTTTTTATTTTTATTAGCTGGCAATGAGTTTGGGGGGTGTAAAAGAGAGGGGGTGGGGTGGTTAAGCTCCAAATGCCGAAGAAGTTTGCCAAATAATATAAAATTAGTTCGATAGAGTTCTGGTACTATTTCTTGTAGTGCTGCATTCTACAGTAGAGAATTACAGTGCGCACTCACAAAAGCGAACGCATCGGGTTTTCTGCGCTTCAATGATTTTCATTCTTGAACAAGATGTCAATGGAATAGAATACCACAATTACCACAAATATAACTAATACGAATATGATCTTCATATACAAATGTCTAGTTTCTATATATAAAACTGTTTGTACTGACTGACTGACTGAATGAATGACTGACGGAATGAATGACCAGCTGACTGACTGAGTAAATGACTGACTGACTAATTCACTGATTAACTGACTGACTGACTGACTAATTGACTGAATGATTGACGGAATGACTGACTGACTAACTGACTGACTGAGCGAAAGAACTAAAAAGCTGTTAGTATTTGTTATGTTATGAACTTGACAATTCCACCCGAAAGCGTGAAAAAATGGTGAATAACGCTTTCAGGAAAACTTGTATTTACCAAACGATAAGCTTCAAATGGTTAAAGATCTTTGTTCATTCGCAAAATTCACAGCTCTTGAATGGAAAATTGCGATCCAAATGTTGAATGAAAGAAAGTTTATTATTCGGCTAAAAGATTCTCACCACAAGTCAAACATTTACGGTAATATCAATGTCTCGGGAGACAATAAAATATAATTGATTCGAATTCATAATTTCAGAATGTTTGATCTCGAGCGTGATTAATATATAATAGCTGAATCTAGTCATTAAAGCGACTAATATCTGAATCTAGTTAATTAAAGTTCTACGTACTTCAAATATAATTCGAAAAGTATTTTAAATAAATTTTAATTTAAATTAGAGATCAAACGTGATTTACATATTAATTAGTTAACATTCCCAAATATTGCGCTTTTGCTTGTAATATCCATCTAAAAGCTACCTGTTACCTGTTAACTATTGTCAGGGGATTATTGTGAGCGCCCCGCCCCCCTCAGAGCCTTCTGTTTACCATTTATTGACATTTTTCCGGCAGACATTTCTTCATGTTTTATGCATGCTGCACACACAGAAGTTTGCAAATTCCTCCAATTTTTTAGTGTGAACCCCAACTGACCCCATCGCTTAGGGTGACGGGTAGGGAGTAGGGGGTAGGGGGCTGCACTGTGTTCACACGCCTGTTAAAAGTTCAAAGCTTTCAAGTCAAGTGCCGTCAAAATGTGCAAGGCGCAGCCATCCCCGCCCAGCCCCGCCCAGCCCCTGCACATCCTTGACCCAAACAATGCGCCAATTTGTGGGCACATGGGCGCCCGTTCTAATGTCGGAGCCCAGCGAAGCAAAAAACAAAATGTTAAGTGAAAATGCAAAGAAAACTGCGAGTAGTAAGAGTTTTGTGCAAGTAAAAGTTCATGACTGGAAGTTATCCTATAAACTTTTTGGGGCACGTATTCAACAAGAATATACTTTAAATAAAACAAACAAAATAAAGTAAACAGTCAAAATTTGTAGCTATTTAACAATGTATTAACTAAAGTAATATTTCATTTATTTGAGCTTTAAACAAAATTTATAAACTTTACTCAAATATCATGTAGTAAGACCTTAAGGTCCGTCAGGAACCATTAGAACGACACACATTGATTAAGAATACTACGTTTTGGGTAGCAAGATAACTTTATAAGAAGTACTTTATATATAAATATGTCTATGGCAACATTAATTAGAGAAAAGGGGGAAGCAGAATATTTAAATGGACTGAGAGTTCATTAAATTGATTTTCAACAGATACTATAAACTAAAGAAAAGGAAAAAAAAAATAATCCTACAGTTATAAAAAAAAAAGTTGTGAACCGATGCCAACAACACGCGGTGTTCCCAAGCGGTCCCCCATCTAAGTACTAACCGCGCCCGACGCTGCTTAATTTCGGTGATCGGACGAGAACCGATGTATTCAGCGTGGTATGGTCGTTGGCGAGAGACGAACGACTAAAGCGTGAATATCTATATGGAACTCAGGAGTAATCAATTGTGAATTCTTATGACAGTGTTGGCAAACATCTGCAAATATTGAATATATGGGATATAACAGAGCTTCCCGATCATAATAATTCACACATAAGGTTGTTGTCGAATAACTCGTGACTAAAGCATGATTTTATGCATAAATTAAAGCGTACTTTTTAATATCTGTGTAAATGATAATAAAATAGATAAAAGGCATTATACTCTCCCTTTTTTTTTAGTTTAGAAAAAATGCAAGCGTTGGCATTTGCAATATTAATAAGATTATTGTTGGGAATATTTGGGATAAGAGAAAAAATATAAAATTATAAAAAAAAATAAATAAAAATAAAAAACTGTGCCAAGTAGGTTTTTAATATAATACGTAGGCGAAACTCAAATTCTTAAATAAATAAATAAAGCAAAATCCTAAAATGTAAATGAAATATTGGGTAATAAAAGAAAAACAATGCAGGCTAAAGAAAGGTGAAAAAGAAAAATGATCAAATTAAATAATGCATACTTGAGCTATATAACTTGATTACTTGAACAATATATAAATAATATTCAAATTCATATTTGTGGCATCCACAAAATGTTGGAATGTCCACAATGTATGCATACCACCTGTTACATTTCTTGGCTCAACTATAACAAACCCTCTTTTACACCTTTTAATGGGCATTCATTGCTGCTTGCTTAAGCGTTGACAATGACCACTGCAACCGAGACAGAGCCATAGACAGAGACAAAGAGTTTGAACCAGAAACATGGCCAGAAGCAATGTGAAATGGAAAGGTCTTCCACCTGGCAATAGGCAGCCGCCATGTCGGCGACTTTAGGTAGGCAAGGACACGGTTCTCAACGCGCCTTTTAAATGGAATTGAAAGAAAAATAAATCAATAAATTTCACTCGTGCATTATGAAAACGTAAAACGTTTTCTTAGAGCTCTGGGCGCCAAGTGTGCGGCTTGCGGTTGCAAATTTCCTTTTCAAAGTTCTACCCAGCACGCCCCCTCTCTCCCACTAGGTCCGGTCAGTTAGCATGTTATCAAATGACGTGCTGAAAAGTTTTTGCATATTTTATGGCCAAGACAGGGGCACCGCATAATAGCGCCTGAAATTTGAAGTGGCACAAAGGAGTTGAGAGCTGGCGTGGCTTAGGCCCTGAGGCGGGTTAGAGAATTGTGTGAATAAACAGCTGTAGCACGCAATATATGCACATAAGAACTGTGCAAATTGTTGGTTTTAGTATTCGAAAATAAACTGTGAACAGCACTTAACATACACAATATCTAAATTGAACGGGGAGTTGCCCAAAATACATGCTCTGCACAATAAATCACATGCATATAATAACAATGTTAACAAATATAACCTATATTTAACAGCACAGTTGCCATAACCTGATTTTGCTTTAAAGAGCGCTTTTCCAGATTAATTATAAAGTTTTTTTCTGTTAAGCTTAGTCTATATATTTATTTAACCTACCTCGGAATCAAAGCTGCGTTGCCTTTCAAGTGGTTCAATATTTAATTCAGCTGTAAAAATGAGAAAATAAAAATATATTAAAGTCCATTGAAATATTTATATAAAGTATATTAATGTAACTATTTAGCTATGAAAATATGCATAAAAATAAATATAAATATAAATTTACCATTGAAAACTTGTTTTTTCTTAAGTTTTGATATAGTATATTTGTAAAACTAAAAGAAACGCGACTTCGTCGGTGCCTCTGCTAATGACGTCAATACCTCGCTAAAATCACTGAACTTGCATAAATTATCGTAGTGTAAAAGTATCTTATGTGTAAATAGTAAAAAACCCAAATAAAGGCAAGCAAAATCAACTGGAAACGAACGAGCAAAAGCAAACAAAACACAAAAACTGAGAACATTTCTAAGCAGTTACTGTAAAGCACATTAGATATACAGCCGATCAGTCGGTCCTGTGGCGCAATGGATAACGCGTCTGACTACGGATCAGAAGATTCCAGGTTCGACTCCTGGCAGGATCGTTGCTTTTTCTTCTTTTCCTAAACATATTTTTATTTTTTTAAATTGGAAATGGAGTGAGTATTTATATTTAAATGTTATATATTCCACTTTTTTTTTTTTAGAAAAAACCTGCTTAAAATTATGAATATGTGAACACTATATAATTCATAATTTTAGGCTTGTAATTTCGACTTACAAATCGTATCAGCTTAATCGTTTAAAATAAACAAAAAATATAATATTTAAAAGTCTATATTTAGTATATAATCGACCCGTTTTCAACCGCCTCCGTGGCGCAATCGGTTAGCGCGTTCGGCTGTTAACCGAAAGGTTGGTGGTTCGAGTCCACCCGGGGGCGAATTCTACTTTTTTGCCGCCTTTTCATTTTATAAACTTTTGCCCGATCAGACGCTTGTAACGAACTCGCCAAGGTCATTTATATAAAAGACTCGTCGGCCGGCCCTTTTGCACAGTTTACTGTTTCGGCTGTGCAGCAAGTTGTGGAGCCAGTTTTTTCTTTTCTTCATGCCTCTTGACCAGTTTATGGCACTTGAAACTGGCTCCAGACATAATGCCAGACTTATCGCTCGATCCCCCATACAGCAACTTTTGCAATTGCTCAAAGGCATTTCGTCACGCGCGAAAAAAGAGGGGAATTGCGATTAAATACATCAAGGGAAACGCACAAAATGGGGCGTTAACAGATGCAACGGAACTTGAGGGAGCTCTGGAGTTGCGCATGTCAAGTTTTTTCATGGACTAAAATAATATTGTACATCAATATTTAGGTAGTTAAAAATAGAAATATATAAAAATAAACACTTAAAAGAATAATAAAGAAAATTAATTAAATAAAAAAAACAACCGATTTACTCAGTTTAATATGCTTCCCATACCGGGAATTGAACCCGGGCCTTCCGGGTGAGAGCCGGATATCCTAACCACTAGACAATATGGGAGATGACTTTGGGCTTCCCAAAAAACGAATATGGCTGCCAGTGTTGTTAAGTATAGTATTTAATGTTGCAAAATACTTATAGACAGTATTATTTCCAGCTATATTTAGATAAGAAGCGTTTGTATTATATTTTTGTTTCCCTCAGCCCACAACTCGTGCGGTTGTTAAGTTGTGTATGGTAAAAATATATGTACATTTATATGGCTTACTTTTCCCACTTCAAGCGACCCGAACACTTTAGTTTGCATTCATCAAAAATTTTGCAATGTTTGCGTTTTGTGTGTTGAGTTCGTTTAGTTTTTGGTTTTGATTTGCAGTGCATTAACCGCAATTTGCGTTGTCTAAAAAAAAAAGTCCAAGTCCATATAGGAAATGTGTTGTTTATGGGGGTATTTTGTGTGTGTGTGTGTGTGTGTGTGTGTGTGTTGTTTTAAGGTTAAGTTCAGTCATTCGCCTCGTTTAATTTTATTTGCATGACAAACAAAAACTTTTTTCATATTTTTACTGTACGTTTCTCGTATATTTTGTTTTTGTTGTTATTTGTCGTATTTGCTGCTGTTGTTTATTTAGAGCTATGTTTTGCATTCAAATTTATGCATTATCTAAACGTGCTTTTATTTACATTTGCTGTACTATGCAATCTACCAGCCGGCTATCAATCGTTTTCCATTGATTCTCTCATTTCATTTCAATATTGTTCACATTATTTTTTGCCTCTCTATATAGACATCAGTTTTGTTTTCACAAAACAATGCAGAGCTGTTGTAAGTGCACTTGCTCTGCTCACAAGGTTAAATTAAAAATATATAAAAAAATAACATAAAAATACCATTATACAAAAATAATCAAAAACATATTCGCCCAACGTGGGGCTCGAACCCACGACCCTGAGATTAAGAGTCTCATGCTCTACCGACTGAGCTAGCCGGGCTTGATAATAGTTTGCGATAAGTATCTGTAGCTAAATTCTATGCTAAGGATATGCCAAATATTTTACAGTTCTTGATATTTTTGGAAAACTTTCTTGATTATTTCGTATTAACTTAATACATTTATTAGTTTTCCATATTTGAAGAAACTTAGTCAAATTCTTTAGCTTTTTCTATGCTGCCGATCCTGCAAAAATACTTCTGAACACAGCTCACATATCTGTCTCAATATAAGCTTTAACCTTTTTGCTTTTTATAGCATTTGGTAGACACACATGTATCAGGTTTATTCAGTATTCTCAAGGTTTCGTGAGTACAGGTGTATTATCAGTGACTTTTGTTACTACACTGTGTACTTAAGTGACATAAATGTAAATTCCTCAACTTATTCAAACATATTGTGTATTGTCTTCCATTTATATATTTTTATAGTAACCATGCTCTTTTTTTGTTGTTTACCTACACAATTCTTATCCAAGATCTATGGCACCTTATTTATTTTTCTTTTCCACTTTCAATAAAATAACTTGGTAACCAAATTTCTTTGTTTTATTTGATTTTTTTTTACTTTATTTCTATTTATTATATTATATTCATTTATATTTCATATACGAATTTATAGAAAATTGTATGAGGTTCCATGTTCTGATCATTTTGGGACATATTCAACAGCCCGGCTAGCTCAGTCGGTAGAGCATGAGACTCTTAATCTCAGGGTCGTGGGTTCGAGCCCCACGTTGGGCGAAAACAATTTTTAAAATTTTTTTTTATAAATTCTCTCCGAAATATCAGTTGCTTTTTGTTGCTTGTTTTTAATCAACAACATGTTTAGCTTATTTTGCGAACCTACCCTAACTTATTTGGCCTTGTCTGCCGCAGACGCTGCTGTTGTAGCCTGTGGCATACACAAACGAGAAAATAGCCATATAAGAGAGAGGGAGAGAGGAAGAGTATGTAAGCATATGCGTATGTTTGGCTGTTGTGCATGGCATTATGCGTGTCAGGTCTAGACGGAGGTCGCGCTGAGTAGCCGACAACGACAATAAACACAAACAATTTGTCTGCACAAATAAGCTTTGCCTTTCATTTGCTTCATTTTGCCCTTTTATTTCGCTTTTACAATGAAAATAAAAGAGCATACAAATTTACTGGGAAAAACATGTGTACGACTAAGATAACTAACCAGATGAAAATTCGAAAAGGTCTTGTAATTTATATATATTTTGTTTATTTTCGTGAATATAGATAAAATTAATTAAATAATGTCATGAAATTCGTGGCCTTTCGAGTTAATGCTGACAGCTTAAAGTCAGTTTATATAAAACCCGTTTTCATTTATCTTCAATGATTTATTTTTCACTAAAAATATACCATTTTTTCTTAAGTTTTCCAGTTTTTATAGTCGCATTTTAATTTTTCTTCTTTGAATTATTTTATATTTTTAATGTAAACATTTATAGCTAATTCACATGCCCAACACATATGCCCGACTCTTCTGCACGTAGCGCAACCGAAAAGCCGTCTGCCAGGCTGATTATCTGCCCCACACACACACACACACACACACGTAATGTCTGAGTCTCATTTTCTATATGCATGCATGTATTTTGTTTTGTTTCCTTTCGCACATTGTTTCGTTTTAATATTTTATAGCAAATTACTTGGCCGGGTGGCTGGTTTTCAGCTTGTGTTGTCACTCCTTCCCTCTCTCCCCCTCTCTCTTTCTCTCTCCTTCTCTCTCTCTCTCTCTCCCTCTGCAGGCCAGCACCCCCTCCTTAGTCTGGTTTTAGATTCTGCATTGAGGTAGGCGCGTAATTTTATACATCGTTTCCATTAGGAAACAGTAAAATGCACCGCACAATGGGGGCCATCATGGAAACAATTGGAAAGCCAGAACTTACTGGAGTCTAGGGGCCGACAAGGAAAGGGGAAACCAGCTAATCAAGACTCCTATTTATTTGTGTATTTGTGAAATTCCAGACAAGCGCGCCCATAAATAAAGTCGGCAACTTTAATGCTATACAGCGTCGAAACGCAGAACTCCTACTTTATAGGGACATGCCGTGTAGGCCGCAGAAGTTCACCAAGCCCGGCTAGCTCAGTCGGTAGAGCATGAGACTCTTAATCTCAGGGTCGTGGGTTCGAGCCCCACGTTGGGCGGAAGTTAATATTTTGTTTTTTTTTTCGGCATATATAAAATATATGTCACTTGGGATATTATAGAAATATAAAAAACTTTCGAAAAAATTTTAAAATATGCTAAATATGTTGGCCTGCACTTAAGTAAAACATTTAGCCAAACAACGCCATGTGGCCCATTAGCTCAGCTGGTTAGAGCGTCGTGCTAATAACGCGAAGGTCGCGGGTTCGATCCCCCCATGGGCCAAATTGCTTTTTGTTATATTTTTTAATATGATTTCTATATTTACATGCATGTAAATTATTTAAATTTAGATAGAAATATGAAAGTTTAGAGAATAACCATAAAAGTTGAGCATTCGTTTTCAACATAGAGATTTTAGTATATTATGCGTGATAATTTGAAAAAATAAAGACTGGCCCATGGGGGGATCGAACCCGCGGCCTTCGCGTTATTAGCACGACGCTCTAACCAGCTGAGCTAATGGGCCCCGTTGAATACCCCTTCCTTTGAGCATTACTGAAGAAAACAATGTAATGAATCAATTAAAAAAAGGACTCCACTAAAACTAAGCAATGAATATAATGCAGCCACTATATATTGTCTAGTAATACGTTTAAAGGTACGCATTATTTACAACAACAACATTTTAATTTAGTACATTTCGTTTAATATACATAGGATTAGTATATTATTTATAAATATTTATAAAAATAATAACATACTGGCCCATGGGGGGATCGAACCCGCGACCTTCGCGTTATTAGCACGACGCTCTAACCAGCTGAGCTAATGGGCCACCTTGACGCCATTTTGTTTGTAGGACCTTCATTAATACAAAAATTTGCTTTTCCGAAAGTGTTTTCCTTACAAAATAAATTTAAAAAAAAACTGTTATGGCCCATGAGGGGATCGAACCCGCGACCTTCGCGTTATTAGCACGACGCTCTAACCAGCTGAGCTAATGGGCCACACGATCAAAACCAAAAGGCAACCAAACTCAATTTCTGGACAAACTAAGTGATAACAAATTGCAAACTTACCACTAAAAAACTTTGAATACTTTACGACTGGCTGCTAATTTCAGTGTAGCTCCTCAGTATATCTACTTGAATTATGGCGTGCTTGCCCGCCAGAATGTGTTTTAAATGATCTTTTAATAGTATAATTAATTGACCGGATCGATTGATTATGAATCTGCAATGAAATAGAGGCATAAAATTACTTGAAAATTCACAAAAATAAATACAATAAACGAAAATAAACAAAAATTGCATCAATGAAACCCAACGAAAACTAATGAAGAGATAAAAATAAAAGAGCAGCAGCAGCAACAGCAACAACAACAACAAGAACGGCAAAAATTCGAGAAGCAGACTGAAAAATGTATGCCTCGTAGATACAAGCATATGAAAAATCAAGTGAAGTGAAGTGTGTGGAAGTAGAGCCGACGCAATAAATTTTCTGTGGTGTAGGTTAGGGCAAGCAGCGGGCGCGCTGGCTCGCTCGCACACAGGCGCACAACGCCAGCTGGCAGCAGAGACAATTGCGGCAGCGAGAGAGGGAGTAACAGAGGTAGAGAGCGAGAGAGAGAGAGACATAAAGGCAGCTGCATGGCCGAGTGCACTAGCAGTGGCGCAGGCAGCGCTGCTGGCAGCAACAGTGACAGCGACCGCGGCAGAGAGCTTCAATAGGCCGACGACGCGCCGCGACGGCAGAAACTTGCAGTTTTACAAGAATGAGCGTAGAAACTAGCAGACGGCGCAAAAATAAAGCAGTGTAAAGCAGCAGAGTGTATGTGTGTGTGTGTGTGTGCACTGCTCTAAGGGTCGTTGGCGGCGGGCGGCAAGCAGAAATAGCCGACAGGCAGGCATGGCCCGATGTCAGGGGCATGAAGTTGCAATGAAAATGAAATTGCAAGCGGGAACCTAGACACAGCCCCGCAAATACATTAGTATGTATCTGATCTGTGTGTGCGTGTGCCTATGTGTGTGTGTATGTGTGTGTGTGTGTGCGTGTTATATTTAGTTACTTGTGTCTGGTTCTTACTGCATGCTTTGTGGCAATTTTAGATATGTATCTGCAAGATACATTCGCAAAAGCAGACAAACTTCTGGCCCAAGCACCAAGCACAATTTTCTCTCCGTTGCGCTATTTTCGCTTTCAACGAAGCTGCAACAGCCCAAAATGGTTGACGCTTTTAATGCTCCAGACAAGTTTTTCGATTGAGCAGGTTAATGGGCCTCTCCAGATACATAGGGCTCAAATAAACATGTTTATCTGTTATACATTGATATCTTATATACTTGGCTAGTCTAAGAAGGACAGTACAGTGAAAATCTTTCAAGCGGACACCTGCGTTTCCAGTTTTGTTTTTTTCTCACATATGCACATTGAGATCTTTCGTACTTGGGTAGTCTAAGATTGAAGTAGTTTTTATATCTTTAACATATTTCTGTATAAATGAGAGATCGAATTAAAAGAAAGCTGAAAAACTTTTCTATTTTGTTTCGGGAAGTTTTCTTTGATATATATGTACATAGATATTTCACATAATATGGAAGTAGTTTTTATATTTTCACTTATTTCTATACAAATGAGCGCTAAATCAAAAGGAAAGTTCGCAAACTTTTCTATTTTGTTTCGGGAAATCGTAAAATTTTCTAATATATAGAAGTAGTTTTCTAATTGTCACATATTTCTTTATAAATGAGAGATAAATAAAATAGTTTGTACGAGCATTTTTCGAGAAGCTGTAAAATTTTGTTTGATTTGGAAGGAGTTTTCATTCTTTGATAAATGTTTCCCTCGGAATATTTATTGTACAAGAAAAGAGAGAGACGTTTGGGCCTCAAAATGAATGTCTGAATTCGGTCAAAATAGATTACGCCCCGCGAAGTGCACTACAAAAATTGGAGGGTTTATGGAGATGTCCAAAGGAACTGTTCGTTTCGGTGTGATAATGATATCTTATACGAAAGAACTTTAAGAAGACCCTCTTATTATTCTGAAAATCGAAATTACGAAAAGCATGTAAGGTGCAGAAATGCCTTTGAAAAAGGTATCTTTGGGGTGCCGAAGTGCTTAAAATTGACTTTTGCCAGTTTTCACAATGAAATTGGCCGGAATTGCGAATTTGTATTTTGTAGTGTCTGAGATCACATTGACTTTTTGTATTCATGTATTTTTCATTCAACGTATATGGATTTCTGTGAAGAATATGAATTTACTCCATTCAATCAATCTTCTTATCCCTATAATTTTTGCCACTTGCCATACGTTTACATATCTATTCGCATACATAGATATAGATATCACATACTTAAGTAGTCGCAATTTTATTTAAAAAATCTTAACGCAAGAGGCAAACTTTATTCATAGGACAGACACAGCTGGTATATTACACACCTTAGCGGGATTCACATAACAAGGATTTGCTGCAAGTTAAAATTGTTAGTGAAAAAACTAGTGAAAAATCAGTTGTTTTTGGAAGTAGTTGCCTTTTGTCTGAGGTTGAACACCTTTCATATCGCAAACTTTTCCTATTCTTCTATTCTTCTTACTTATAAAAAAATATATTAAACCATAATGAAACTTATGAAAACCTAAGAAAACTATTTATATTAATGAGTTTTAAGCTTTTTTTTAGCGCTCTTCCACAGAATTTTGAGTGATAATTGAAATTTGAAACTAGATTTAATTTGGATCAAAGAATTATATAAAAGTATTATTAATAAAGATCTATATATGTATATAAGTCCATATATATAAGCTGCTCTAGGGTATTAATGCTTTGAAAAACAAGTTTTTGCTGTTGTTTTATTTTTTCCGTTTTTTTTTTTTGTACCGAGCACCGGAAGAGTTCTGCATGTAAATGTGTTGGAGGAAGTTTTCTGTTTAACTTTTCTGCTGTTGAAGTACAAAACTTAAAAATATGTGTAAGTATTGGTATGTAAGGTGTATGTAATTTAAACTATGGCAATTTTGCAGTGTTTGGTATGTAGGTGTGCGAGGGTTGGAGCAGAGAGAGAGGAAGGGGCGGCACACAATGCTAGACATCAAGATATGTACAGACGGCGGTCGCCGTCGTTTGTGGGCCGGCACGTTTGTCAAAAGGGAAGTCAACAATTCTGCCACAGACTATTTTTATGTGCTACGGCGTTTTGTTGTGCGGCAGCAGGCGAAACAAGTCGCCAAACGAGTTAACGGCGGCCGGAGAAGCAAAGATGGAGATGCCGACTGAAGGAGTGACAGAGAGAGAGAGAGAGAGAGGGAGAGAGAGAGAGAGAGGGAGAGCGGTTGAGGCGGCGGCGGCAGCAGGTCGCTTGGCGCTTTTCGCTGCCAGTGTGGAGGCCTACAAACACACATACACACACACACACACATGCACGTGCACTCATACATGGACACATGCACACGTTTAGCGCCAAAGCAACAACAGCGTGACCGTCTCATAGACGCGGGCAGCGCGAGAGATCCACAGAAACACACACACAGACAGGCAAATAAACATATCATAACATACACACATACACCAGCGTGCATACATATGTAAATGGAGAAACGGCAGCTAAACAAACAGCAAAAACAACATCAACAACGAACGGCGTCTGCTTTAGCCCTAGCCCCAATCTTTGAGCTTTTCGCTTTTCGCTTTTACGCCTTGCTTCTCGTACTCATTCTTGTTCTTGTTCAATTTCGTTTCCATTCGTTTCGTTTCATTTGATTTGGTTTTTGGGCTTTGACGCTGCTTGGCCGAGGCAGAAGCAGACGATGAAAACAAAAAAGTATGTGAAAAAACAGAATAGGCAAACGCAAAGAAGCGCCAGAATAAGTAGAAAAAGAAGAAGAAGCAGCAGCAGCAGCAGCAGCTCGTATACATTTTGACAGCTGCGCAAGGGGGGGCAGCGTGGGGCAGAGGCTGTATTGTCGGCATTTTAGCTGCACTCACCGTAATAACTGCATCTAGTTACATTTATAACTCGCATTTGCATTAATTATTATTTTTGATTTATTATTGCACACGCACTCACAATACACAGTATAAGCACACACACACACGCACTCTTTTCTACTTTTCTCTTTTTGTTATAAACAATTTGTTGTATGTATGTATTTCTTTTATATTTTGTTGCTCAGAGATTCTTCTTTTATTTTATTTATGTTTCGCACTTGCTTACGTCGCGCGCACGTACAACTTTTTAGCGTCCGTTATACGTCTTTTAAATTTGCGTTGCCACTGAACTGCACACTGTGAGCGCCAATGAGAGACTGAAACGAATATTTGTGGTCGACGCCAGCAGTTGCGGCCTCTGCTGCAGACGCTGCGACATCGCTGTGGCGACTGCGGGAGAGCAACTGCGCTGCCACGGGGGGCGCGTTTAATTAACATGTATTTGCTCATAGAGTAATATGTGAGCGTTATGAATAAAAGATTAATGAATTATTATAGTTACCCACAGCACTTGTTAATATGTTATATATATATATAATTATTTATGTATATATATATTTTGTTCTATTGCGCCCCACTAGGTGGGCACCTCTGGTTGCCACTGCTTGTTTGGACTGCTTGTGGCGCTACTCTAATTGAATATGTACATTTTGCTCTGCTTTAGTTGAAAACGGCTTTTATGCTGCTTATTTACAAACGGGTCCTGTGGCGCAATGGATAACGCGTCTGACTACGGATCAGAAGATTCCAGGTTCGACTCCTGGCAGGATCGCATTTATTTTTTCTCGATAATTATACATAATATTTTAATTATTTATGTTAATTATACCCATTCATATAATTTTACATAATGCATACTTGTATAGCTCATCAATTTTTATTGATCGTCTGTCTGCCAACAGTTTAGGTAGTGTGACACTAACTATTCCAGCGAACTGCTTGACAAAGTGTGTTTTTGATGCCCTACAATCAAGCGGTCCTGTGGCGCAATGGATAACGCGTCTGACTACGGATCAGAAGATTCCAGGTTCGACTCCTGGCAGGATCGATTTTTTTTCCTTTCTGTTTCTATTGATCTATAATATTTTAATAATATTCCAAATATAAATAAATAAGAAAAATCACTTAATTTGCTTGAAAATTTAAAGTAGAGTACAACATTTTATAGACGATGATTTTATTTAAATATACACTCAACAAAAGATCCACTTAATAGTTTTTATCGTGAGTATATTTATTTTTGCACAGATTTGTTTTTATTTACTTTTTTACGCGAGTAAAATCATTTATCTCAATATAAAAATCCAAAAATAAGTGAATATTTTATGCATTTCAAAATAATGATGCGGAATAATGGAAACAATATATTGTGTTATTTGCTTAGTCAATCACCGCCTCCCATATGGTCTAGTGGCTAGGATATCTGGCTTTCACCCAGAAGGCCCGGGTTCGATTCCCGGTATGGGAAATTACTTTTTTAATTTCTTTTTCCATTTCAATACCAAAGAAAAACGCTTCGATTTTCTAATTTGCGCATAAACAAATTACAGACTGGGTGGTCTAAGTGCATAAAAATATGAGTTATCCAGCTTATATTCTCTTATCCGATTTCCGCGCTCCATTTGCCTCGCAGACAATTGCAAACAGCACGAATGCTTTGCACATTCTTCGATTACAACTTTCTGCTATTATGCAAATCACAGCGGATAAAAACTCATTTGCACACACACGTAAGCACATACAAGTCCTTCAAAGGGAATCATTTCGATGTCACCTTAAATGTCCTTGGCGTGCAATTGTACACACAGCTGGTGTTTTTTCATTCAGTCTACGCCCCATTCTGAAAAACTTTCGTCGACGTTTCCGCTGTTTAGCATAAAGCGACACATAATCCACAAACTCCACACGACGCCACTTGATTTGCTTTTAGCCACCGCAGCAACTGCACTTTGTCATTGAGAGCTACTTCTCCTGCTACTTGGCAAAATCCCTATTCAAGTGCATCATACTTGATGCAAGAAAATTAAGTAGCATTTGTTGCACGTATCCACTTTCAATAAACTTGCGACACGTACTGTAAATTAAAAAGTCTTAAGGCTCTGTGGTAAGTGAACAATTTTTAAAAAGTTTGTAAAAAGTAAAAATTCCGATCCTGCCAGGAGTCGAACCTGGAATCTTCTGATCCGTAGTCAGACGCGTTATCCATTGCGCCACAGGACCGACGTGTTGATTTTTCCAAAAGCTCAATAAGAGCAAAAGATTTTTAAGAGTCGAGCTTTTCTAATTATATTATGTTATTATGAAGTACAATAAGACAATTCTATTAGGATGGTTCCACATACTATTATGAGTATTGAAAGGTTTACTTACAATTGTTGACAAATTTAATATATAAGAAAAAATTCGAGTATTTTCATTGAGTACCCGTTAAACAAAAGCGTGTCTTGAAAATATGATACACCTAACGACATTAATGTACTTTTAATGCAAAAAGTTATTTATATTAAACTGAATCATACAAATAATTAGACAAAATATTCGATCCTGCCAGGAGTCGAACCTGGAATCTTCTGATCCGTAGTCAGACGCGTTATCCATTGCGCCACAGGACCACATGAATTTTCGATGTCATAATATTTTTAACAGCGCCTACCAATGGCGCTTTGATGTCGTCAACTGCATTACCGACAATACACAAGCAGTTAACTGACGAATAGTTGAACAGGCAGATGAAAACTGCTTTCAATTAATACACATTTATTTCGTAAAAAATTCTTATATGCTTAAATTAAGCTTTGTCGTTATTACATTCATCTCCCATATTGTCTAGTGGTTAGGATATCCGGCTCTCACCCGGAAGGCCCGGGTTCAATTCCCGGTATGGGAAGTATATTGAAAGATTTTTTGAAAAAATTTTATTTCTTTTTTTAACGTGCTAGCTGTTGATTCTGTATTGTTAAGCATAAACTGTTTTCAATTATTAATTTAGGTTAGATATTAGAAATTTAAATTGTCCCGGACAGAGTGGCAGAAAGACCTGAACATATTGCGTCGGCTTTTAATGCAAATCTCGATTTTGAAAGCTTTCCGCAGATTTGTTTCATTCGCGGCAGAAAAACACGAGTGTTTATTTTGTCTAGTCATCGAGTGTAGGCAAATTTACTTGCCCGCCATGTTCGGCAAGTCTGTTATCAAACGGAAAATAAACCAAGTTAGAATGACTAGACGATCGTCGTGTTCTCGTGTAAATAAAAGCTTCAGCGAGAGCAAAGCCAAAAGCAGTGGCTGCATGTTGCCGAAGCCTTAAACATGTCTACAGAACTGTTACTACTGATCGCCACATTGGCGATCGTTTTCTATATATGGCAGCGACGCGCGTATAGTTACTGGCAGCGATCGGGTGTAAAGCAAATCAAACCGTCGCCAATATTTGGAAATGCCCGCAGTATACTCACCGGCCGAGTGGCGTTCTTTGAGCAGATCCGTTTGCTGCACACGGCGAAAGGTTTTGAAAATGAGCCGTTTGTCGGGGTGTATCTACTGCATCGTCCAGCTCTAATCATTAGAGATCTGGATCTGATTAAAACGGTGATGATCAAGAAATTTAGCTACTTTACAAATCGTGCGCTGCAAACCGATCCGCATCGCGATCCGCTGGGCAACAACAATCTGTTCTTTGTACGCAATCCCGACTGGAAGGAGTTGCGCAATAAAATCTCGCCCGTGTTCACCAGCGGCAAGATCAAGCAAATGTATCCATTGATGTTGGAGGTGAGTGCCAGAGGCTTAATTTTTTGGGATCTGAAATTCATTTAAATTACGAACCACAGATCGGCAAGAATCTTGAAGCGAATCTGGCAGAACTACCCGCTGATTCTCTGATAAGTATTAAAAGTATTTGCGCGCGTTTCACCACGGATCTTATAGCGACCACCGCTTTTGGACTGAAAGCCAATGCGCTGGGCGATATAAAGAGCGAATTTTATAAATACAACAAGTCCATTTTCGAGATAAACTTCAGCCGCGGTATCGACTTTACCATTATCTTTATGCTGCCCATGTTGGCATCGTTGGCCCGCGTTACGGTTTTCTCCAAGCAAGCCTCCAATTTCATGCGCCGCAGCATCAGCTATGTTCTCGCAGAACGCGAGAAATCGGGTGTGCGACGCAACGATCTGATTGACATATTGCTGACGATGAAGCGAGAGGCGGCTGCCCAGCCCGATAAGAAAGATAATAGGGCCAAGGAACTGGACTATCTTGTGGCACAGGCGGCAATCTTTCAGACCGCGGGCTACGAGACCAGCGCCTCGACCATGACCATGACACTGTTCGAGTTTGCCCATCATCCTGAGATACAGGAGTGTTTGCGTCGGGAAATAAATGATTACTTTGGTTCAGAGGATCACATTGATTACGATCGCATTCAGGAGATGCCCTATCTGACTCAGGTGGTGAATGAGACGCTACGCAAGTATCCCATTGTTGGCTATGCCGAACGTGAATGCACACAGCCCGCGGGTGGGGAACGCTTTACTCTGGCACCCTACTCCGATCTGGAACTGCCGACTGGCCTACCTATCTATATTTCCAGCTTAGGCATACATCGTGATGAGCAGGTCAGTTATGTTCTTGTTAAAGCTCTTTGATACCAGTGAAAACCGGTTTAAAACCGGGTTAAGCTCCATTTTTAACTCAAAATGGAGTTAACCTGGCTTAAGCCAGTTTTTATTCTGTTTTAAACCTAATTTAAACCTGCTTTGAACCTTTTCAAGACTGCTCTAAATCTGTTTTAAACTCCATTTAAACGTCTTTTAAACCTCTTTTGAATATATTTTTAACCTATTTCAAACCCCTTTTTAATCTCTCTTATACACGTTTTCAGTACTGGCCGGAACCGGAAAAATATAATCCGGAACGTTTTGCGCCCGAGAACCGTAATTCTCTAAATATGGATGCGTATATGCCCTTTGGCGTTGGACCACGCAATTGCATTGGAATGCGTCTTGGCCTACTCCAGGCCAAATTGGGTCTGGTTCATTTACTGCGCAATTATCGGGTGGTCAAGTGCGACAAAACCCCCAAGACTATCCAGTTTGCCAATTTTAGTGCTGTTATCACACCAAAGGATGAAATCTTCCTAAAACTACAGCGTGTTTAGATTGAAAGAGATTATAGTTGAATTCCACATTAAGTCTCAAATTAGGCCAAATAAAAGTTTAACTATTGTTAAGACTTTTCGAAACTCACCACCAAAATGAATATAAACTTAAAAAAAAAATTGTTAAAAATATCAACTTGAGCTACTTTTGGGTTTTACACATTCAAAATAAGAAGTTTGTTTATAACACATTGTACATGTATATATATTTGTTAAAGCTAATTGATGATTATATTAAAATATTTAAAAAAAGATAAATATGGCTTGAAGTTTTGTTGACAAAGACCAAAAAATATTTGGCCAAACGCAAATCATGACCAATTAACTGCGTTCATATTCAGCGAGGAGAAGGAAAAGTACTCGAGAAACATGCTCTAAAAGATAAAGTTATAAAGGTCGGAGTAAAACTATATTCGACGCAATTGCGTATGGTTCAAAATGAGATTAAATGAAATTTCATACAAATACATTTGTTTAATATAAATGTCTATTCCAAGCGCCATCAAAATGCTGCCCATTTATTTGCATAACTTGTTGTACAAATAATTGTTTTATGTATACTATATAAATATATACGTATATATATAGCTTTCATATCGCGTGCGCCTAACAACCCATCAGATTTTATTAGCTTTTAATTAATTATATGTGCACAGTTTAATCTCAGATGTTATGCTACACTCGGCGAAAAAATACGTTCTGAATTCTAGAAACAGCATATTAAGCGTTTTTTTCCAAAAATAGAATATATAATATAATATTATAATATTTCTCATTGTTAAATATTTTTAAGTAAGCATAACAAATTAAATTGCTTTGAAAAAAATATCTATATAAAAATAAATGTAATTAATATAATGTGTTGTAAATTTCAGAATAATTGAATACATACAAATCTAATTGGATTATTTTCCAGCTTTAATTCTTTATATCTTGTATTCAAGGATTCGGGGGCTACACTTAAGTTTCTGGCAACACGAATTTTTAGATCTTGTACCTAAGAATTAGGAGTTACATTCAAATTTCGGATTAAAAATTTCATACATTGAAGAATTTAAATATTAAAGACAAAAGCTCTTAATTTAAGGAATAAAATCTAAAGGCTAAGCGAGCACAAGTTTTGCTAGATTTAAAAAAGGTTTCTTTTGATTTGTGTAAACAATTTTTTGGAGTGCACAAAGCACATGGCAAATATTGCAAGGCAGATTACTTAATCAATCAAATCCGCTCAATGACAGGCCAAACAATTGGATTTACTTCAACATTTCTGCTATTTAACCTTGCCCCCGCCTCAGCCCTCAACCGAGGGTAAACCAGTTGTGGCGACTCGTGCGTGACATGCCAAGGATGCCCCGTGGACAATTATCCTTCAGCTAAGCTGCTGGCAACCTCGAGGAGAAGCAAATGTGTCATAATGGGGCAGGGGCAACGCTTGCAACACTTGCTTGCAACAATTGCGGTTGCCGCAAAAAAGTTTTGCTCAACAAAATGACGCTGTAAAATGCATTCCCGGCAACAGCTGTGAGTCCTTGTAATATCCATGTACAGACTTTGTTGTAGTAAGTTGTGGTTGTTGTTGCTTTATTACACACACTGAAGCTGGAGCACTTAACGCACTTAATACAATTGTCAATTTACTCAGCGCAATGCCGCAAAAGCGCTTAAAAAGCGGGCAGCGGGTGTGGCAAGTGTGGAGGCACTCAGTTGCATCTTAACCACGTAATGCGCCTCATAACGTGGCTAATTACAAATGCATCGCATTCGTATCATTAGCTACGTTGTAATGTGTCTAACAGAACACATATTTAGCATGCAAAAAGGTGTCTTTTGGTTTTAATAAATATCAATTGTATAGCTTAATTATATTGCGAGTACTTATTAAGCTCTAGCGTGACTTCGAATTATTAACTCAAAAGATGAGAGTGTTTAGGTTATTAACATTGCTTTTTACATATTTCCTTTAGCAAGGGCGGAATGTTTATTGAAAGACTATCCCAAATCAGTTAACTTGTATTTTCTCGCAAATTTGTTATAATACATTTTCTTATACGCAACCTCATATATAATTTATATATGTTTTTTTTTCTGTCAGAAATGCGAACACAATGCAACTTATTACTGGTTATTATTGGCTTATTACTTACTTATTACAATTAATTAATATTTATTATTCTATATTATTATTTACTTATTTTTATAGACTATTACCGACTTATTTATTTATTACTTAATTATTATCTTCCCTAAAAGCATTTAGTATTATTTATACTTGGTTTGATTGACGCTTGGGTAAATGTGAACATCTCTTCGAACCTTCATAATAATATATGTTATACAAATTCTCAATTGACTTTTCATAAGTTTTAGATACATATTCACGCTTTAGTCACTCGTCTACCGCCAACGACCATACCACGCTGAATACATCGGTTCTCGTCCGATCACCGAAATTAAGCAGCGTCGGGCGCGGTTAGTACTTAGATGGGGGACCGCTTGGGAACACCGCGTGTTGTTGGCATTGGTTGACAACCGCTTTTTTTTGTACAACTCGAAAAAATTGAGTTTATTCAATGAATCTGAATGCATTTATTTGTATCTTATTTATTGAAAATAATTTGTTAGAAAACAATTTTATCTAATGTTTCGCTTCCAATATATTTCTGTTGCATATCGGCAAACCGTCTTCAGGGCAATTATTTTAAACGTCTGCGGTCTTCAATACCCACTTATTGAAACTGTTTTCCAAAATATTAACTAAAATTAATTATTAAATTAATCTCTACTCTTAAATTTGTTTGTATATTCTACACTTTTTCAAATAAAAACCAATTCTCGATTTGAAAAACTTTTCAAGCTTAGACTGTTTTGTAAACTAAACTTCTTTTCCTTTAGTTTTCCCCAATTCGTTCTTTAGATCTTACCTTTTTATTTTTGTACAATATTTGCCTTGTGCATTTTGCAAGTTTCGTAACGACATCAAAATCAACGTGAAAAAATGCGAAATGACATAAAATTAAATGATATACTGCATTTAAGCCAATTTACAGTTGACTTGTTTTCACGGGGGGTGTGGTTGGGCGGTTGGGGTACTGGGGAGGAGCTGCAACTCAAGCGTACGCAACAGCTTGCAATGACTTTGCACTGACCTTGTCGGGCGAAAGGGCCGCAACTGCAGAAACCAAATACCAAATACGAAATACATTTCCCGATTCAACTTATTCTCCCCATGTGCTATTGAAAACTGCGCGTAAGTCGCACGCGATATTGATACCCATTAGCAATGGCAAGCTATAAAAGGGGCATGATATACTTGTGCGGAGGTTCGAAAGTATATGAAGTAAATATTCTTTTTGACAGCGGGAATTTATTCCGAAAAGAAAATAAAATGTTAACTTATGTTAACAGTTAGCATTTTAAATGTGTGAATTTTCTTTATAATTTGCATAATTTAATTTTTTGTGCGAAAGCCAAATGTATGTAACAGGCAGAAGGAAGCATCTCCGACCCCATAAAGTATATATATTCTTCAAGCAATCGATAAAAATCGATATCGATGTCCTGTTTTGTGGGCAATTTTGGTCAATAATAAGAGCTAGAGTCACCAAACTTGACAGATAGCTCCTAAAATAGAATATATATATGCATTTGATGCTGGAAGAAGAGGGTTCAGGGTATCCCCTAGTCGGGAGCTCCCGACTAGAACCTCTTACTTGTTTCATTTGTATTCTATTTCTTTAAAAAATTTAAACAGGATAAAGCATAATAAACTTTTTAACTTTTCGTAAATTTGTATTCTATTCCATTACAATTTTTTAAGTAGAATAAATAAAATAGTAGAAAAAAATGTATATAAAATATAAATTTCAAAAATTGGGTATACTTTTATCTTTATTTCTACTGAAATTTACCAATTTTTATTTATTAATATATTTATTTTTTTTTATATTTATTTACATTTAAGTATTTATTTATTTATTTATATTTATGTATTTATATTTAATTTAATTTATTATTTGACTGCCTTATTGGAGTACGACCAAGTCTTCCAGTATACTATAGCCCGGCTAAAAGGTAACTCCTAGTCGATGCCTGTAGCGATTCTGTCTATTTAGTATCTAACTTTTGTTACCTTCACGCATCTTTGGACTTATTCATTTTTATTGAATTGCATTGGCAAAGCCATCGAACAACAAAATCCACTCAACGATAGCTACTTAAAGTTGTTGTAGTAAGTTTTTGGGTGCGGATGCGGCACCTGCAGCAAAATGCGCATAACTGGACGGCTGGCCATTAGTTTTAATTAGCCCCACTGTGCACAGTGCATTTCATTCCGCTAGATTAGCCATCATAAAAGCAAAACTGCGACTGAAACTCAGATAAAGCTTCGCCTTGAGCAGAAATTGCATGCAAATTGACATAAAATTAATAAACACGCAAATTGCATCGTTTTCGGGTAAACTAAGGCAAGGGGGAGGAGTGCAGTATGTGTGGTGTGGGGGGATGGGGAGGGGGGGGGGGGGTAGGACAGCATTATTCTAATTAGCTGGAAACTTTACCCCAGAACCTTGTGCTACATCAAGAATTTGTTAATTAAACGGAGGGCGAGCCACGCTAATGTCTCCAGCTTTGACGGGACATTGACTAAGAACACAAAAAAAATAATAACATAAAAGTGCGATAAAATCTTAATGAAACATTGGATTTTGTTGCCCTGATTTGGCAAAGTAAGTAACTTCTCTGGAAGTGAACGCAGGGTCGGGATTTTAGTAATGCAAACTAAATGAGTGGCGATTGCTTAAGCAAAAGGGACGTAAGCTGGAGCTACTGAGAAATGCTTTTCAATGAAATTATTAAATTTATATTTTGATGGGAATACAAATTTGACCTGCTTTTAATGCTATTCAATTAATTCTTCGATTAAAAGTAAGGTAGTTATCACACCTAATATAATACTTTATATTGAATAAACTCTTTAAAAAAGTAAAGCATTTGCTAACATTGTCGAATATCCAAAATTAACAATTGCCATTTCTCTAATTCCAGATACATATTCACGCTTTAGTCACACGTCTACCGCCAACGACCATACCACGCTGAATACATCGGTTCTCGTCCGATCACCGAAATTAAGCAGCGTCGGGCGCGGTTAGTACTTAGATGGGGGACCGCTTGGGAACACCGCGTGTTGTTGGCATCGGTTCTTAAAACTTTTTTCTTATTTTTGTTTTTAAATTAATTAATTAAATTAATTCAACACGAATTGTTATCAGTTTCCTTACAACTTATTTTGATTTTTCCGCGGAAAAAATCCTGGCGGGCAATTTGTAAAAGCTTTGTGCACCAGCTCGTGGGGCAACATTTGTAATTCTTTGCAGCCTTGTGCGGCAAGGCTAACTAGGGGCACGAAACAAATGGCATAAACTGTATTAAGCATTGCTGGGGCCAGAACCAATTGGGAGCATAAGATGAATTTCCACGCTATAAAATGAGAGCTAAGCATTGGCTTAGCCATTCACGACCTTCGTTTAACGTGCTGTGAAAATGGCCACCAGGCAGAATGACACCAACAGCCACAACTTCTGCTGGCCCAACCCAAGTTTCGCATAAATTAAGTGCAACCAGCAGCAACAGCAGCCATTGGCCCTTAGCCTTAGAGACCTCGTCCGAGCCCGAGCCCCCGGACGCATGGCGCATTTATTCTGCGTGACTTTTGTTGTCAGTTTTAGTTCCCCTTTTAACCCAGCCGTCCCTGTTGCTGTTGTCTTTGTTGATGCTGTCGTTCGCGTACTTTGCTCTCAGTTTCCTGCTGCAGTAGCCAATTTAATTGCAATTTTTCCTGCACCCAACGCCAAAGACAAATAACCAAAGCTAATAGATCATGTCATCTTGTCAACAAGTTTTACAATCTAATTGCGCACATTCAACAAGAGCGCACAGCCACGCTTAATTTGTGCTGCAAGTGAGGGAAAAAACATAATTTACTATACATATACACATACAGATTCTTAAATTTTATACGGAACTCTGTTCTATTTATATATAAATATTTTTCTTTTTATTCTTTTATTTATTTTTTTCTTAGTTTTTACTTACTTTCTGGGGTGAATCCTTCAATATATTTGGTGATCTTTGCGCCAATTGCCCGGCTAGCTCAGTCGGTAGAGCATGAGACTCTTAATCTCAGGGTCGTGGGTTCGAGCCCCACGTTGGGCGAAATATAATTTTTTATTTTTCCCTTACGTATTTCAGTCAAATTTAATAATACTAACGAAATAGTTAAGTAATTAATTTATAAAAGATTTTTGAATGATGTAATGAAAAGAAAAAATTAACGATCCTGCCAGGAGTCGAACCTGGAATCTTCTGATCCGTAGTCAGACGCGTTATCCATTGCGCCACAGGACCGATGTGTGGAACGCTGCCAAATTATCGCCTTCTTTACTATAGACAGCTTTTACCAAATTTTTAAGAACATAGATTTGTTTATTTAAAAATAGAAGTCTCAGGCATTACCAATGTAGATCAATGTGTTTAATAATACGCGATATGATAAAGTTTTTCATTAAAAGAATATAAAATATTTATGAATAAAATATAGAATATTTATGAATATAATATTTTATGTTTATGAATAGAATATTATAAGTAGTATCCCCTAGTCGGAACATTGTTTTTATACAATTAATTACAAACATTTTACACATATTTCTTAGTCTTTTTTACTTCTAAGTTTTTTATAACTGTTCTAGAACTTTTTATTTAAATTATTTTATTTCTTTAATTGCTTGTAAGGTCAACAATTTTGACAAAAGATATTTACCAAAATATTTTCTAGCTATACTTTAAATATGAAATATATAAGAGTTAAGGATTATAGCTTTTAAGTTTGCAAACTTTACCGAAACACTTGCCCGCTGGCAAGACCTTGTAAACAAATAGTCGAGCAAGTAACTTTTATGCTGTCTTGCCAAATGCAAATGGCATGCCATTCAAAGAAACAGAAATCATATTATCCATACGCCCCGTACGCCCCGTACAGCACGCACACACGCACGCAGTTGCAGCACCAGCAGCAATTTTTGATTTTATATCTTGTTGGAACCCTCGAAAGGGAAAAAGCGCAGCGATCTGTGCTTGCACATTTCGTTCTTGTTGTCCAATCCCAAAGGGACTCGTAAACACTTTGGCCAGCACGCAAAAAAAATATATATGTGAGTAGAAAAGGAAATGCACATCGAGCGGGGGCGAAAAGTTAGAGCCAAAAGAGGGTGCACCCTAATACACCAGCTAAGGCAATTGCCAATCCTTGACCCGTCATAACAACACCCCTCTTCACCTCCACCCACAGTCTCTCCTTTTCTGCTGCTGCTCTGACAGCACAGTTAAATGAGATATGCTTTTTACATTTTTTCGATAAATTTCGTGGCACCCCTGCTCTAAAGCACTGGGATAACATTATTAGCGCTGAATTTTCGCCATAAAAATGGCAAACGGATTTACGCAACGCTTAAAATTGAGATTTACTGTAAGCAAAATTTATGGCAAATGACATGAGAAAAAGGAAAAATAACTAAAAATTGAAACCCCCGCAGCGAATGCAACAAATTTAAGGGACAAAAGTACTTAGATTTCAAGCTTATCAAATGACATTGATGAATGCACCAGGCAATTAGCTGCAACCTCTACGTTTGGCTCTATAAAAGGGCAGACAATGCACTGCACGTCTCACAAAATGAAGTCCCTAGGTCTCGGTCTACTCTGCTCCCTGCTGTGCAAACTGGCATGGGCTCAAGAGCTGGAGCTACAAGCTGAAGGTATAGCAAATCAATTGCAGCCGTTGCCTATTTTTTATCAAACGGAAGACTTCGCTATAGCGACAACTTTGAAGGTAAAAAGAGTGAACAAAAAGTGTGTTGATATAAGAATACAAAACTGAAATATAAATAAATTTCTAGCTGAATTGGTTCCAAGCTGAAGCCGCCTGTGCTTCACTGGGCTGGACCTTGGTTAGTTTGGAGACCCAAGCCAAGCACAACAGTGTTTACAACTTTATGCTCAAGTCGGGCCAATTGAAATCTATCAACGAACCGGTTTGGACCTCCGGCACAAATCTGGCCAACACTAATAGATGGAGCTGGTTCAGCACTGGTTCCGCATTCAAGTATCGGAATTTCCCATATCCACCTCCTAATTCATACAGATGCGCTGGCCTACATTCTGTTACAGGTTACTGGATTTCTGAAGATTGCGGTTCGAGGCGTCACTTTGTGTGCGAACCACGTTGCTAATGAAATACTTCCAAAATATCTATAATATATATTAATAAAAATTTCTGATTGCAATAAAAACTAAATCTTTATTTTAATTAGGAAAACAAATATAACATTTAACGCCAGCTATGTGTTTATTTTATCATGCCAAGCTGTGTTCATGCGCGTCACTTGAAGCTTTTGTAAAGCTTTAAAAGCTACCCAAAGCTCAGAGACTTAAGCGTACATATACTGTTTTGGTTGCTGAAGGGGGTTCGAGTCCCAGTCGTACATATTGTTTTTTATTTCATAATTCAACTTTTTCCTCTTTTGCTTCTGTAGAGGTATTAAAATTTGGGTCATAACATTTCTAACGCATGTCCGACTTCATAATATATGTATATATATATATATTATAGATCAACCGCCGAGTTGATATAACCATGTCCTTCTGTCCGTCTGTCTGTTGCTATGCGTGAATATGTCGGAACCACCCAGATCGGACAACTATATCTTATGATACAGTGCTATAGTGATCTGTCATAGGAACAATCAGTCGATAATTAGTGTCTTGTATGGAAAATTTCTTTGTTTATCACGATATCTTGACCAAGCTTCACTATGATCCCTACATATATGCAAAATCGTGTGCATTATAGCTGCCATAGAAACGATCGGTTGAAAAGTAGGTTCTGATATGGAAACCTTTTTTTATTACGATATTTTGAACAAACTTGTTATATTTTAGGTTTACTGTGCTTTAATTAATATCGGACAACTATATCATATCGAATAGTGGAATTTTATAAAGCAAAATATTCTGTTTTCATCAAACTCTGCATTTACGAGCTTCACTATTCTCACATATATGTAAAATCATTGGGCAAATGTCTACAAGGGTAGTCTATCTACAAAGGTGAATTTTATAAAGAACTATCTTTTCACTGCAGGCAGATAAAAGACATAGATATCTCGTCTAAATGTAATTAATTTAACATTATTCATATCAAATATATTAATATATATTGTATAATATTATATATTATATTATAACTGATTTGGGCCCTTAACAAGTTTCAGGTTATTCAAATTTTGCAAATGTTCGATTATATGAAATATCTTTAAAAGACCCTTAGGCAAAATAATCAAATAATTAGATATTAAGCTTATCAAATGACAATGATGGATGCACTCGGCAATTAGTTTTCACATCGGCCAATTGTATAAAAGGGAATACAGTTTTGGGCTCTTTACAAAATGAAGTCTATAGTTCTCGGACTTTTCTGGCTGCTCTGCACTGCAAGCACGGCATGGGCTGAAGATGACTTTGAGCAATTGCTCGAGGATGAGGAGCCACCACAGCCCATCCTTAACATTTTTTCCTATAATAACAGCGTATATGGAATGAGCACATACGCTAAGGTAAAAGCTAAGTATAAGCAATGGCAACAACAACTGGTTATTGTTTCATTTTAGCTTGACTGGTTTGAGGCTCAGCTCATTTGTGCTGCAAATGGCTTTAAGCTAGCCAGCATTCCATCGGAAACAGTTCAGGACCGAATTATCAATTTTATACACGCCGCCGATGATTCCCTTATAACTTACCTTGCTACCGAGCGTCTATGGATCTCGGGCACAAACCTGGGCGATATCAATCAATATGTATGGCAAAGCACTGGAGCACGACTAGGCTATCGAAATTTCGAAGGTCAGATACGAGGTGGCTATCGTTGCGTCACCTTAAATGGAGTCACAGGCGACTGGACAGCTGAGGATTGCAGAGAACGGCGCCACTTCCTGTGCGAAATTGCTTGCGAATGAGCTGTTATTTATAAAAGCCCTTGCATCATAAATGTGTTGGAATATTTTCATATATATTAAAAGTTCAAATTGCAATCAGAATTCTTTTTTTGTGTTTATTTTAATTTTAAATTTATTATTTGAAAAAGTCGTTACAGTCTATGAGAACTATTGTTGCACCTTGGTATATGAGCTACTATGATATACATAAAGACCTAAACATGCCCTTTGTCAGAAATTAAATAAGTAGATGACGCTGTGAGCTATATTAATAGGCTACACAAACACAAAAATAACATGGCTTTCTATCTCTTAGACAATAGGGACACAGTAGGGACACACGGCGAATAAACAAATTATGATGTAGTATATATGGTTTGAACTCATTGGAGCTCAAACAATCCTGTTAAATTTTGTTATATCCAACTGTATTTTCTAAGAAATTTGTTTATTGTACTTAGATTAAAAATAGAGTCTAAAAAAAATCATCAGAGAGAATTGTAATTCATTTACAAAAAAAGGTTGTTAACCGATGCCAACAACACGCGGTGTTCCCAAGCGGTCCCCCATCTAAGTACTAACCGCGCCCGACGCTGCTTAATTTCGGTGATCGGACGAGAACCGATGTATTCAGCGTGGTATGGTCGTTGGCGATAGTTGAGTGACTAAAGCGTGAATATGTATCTGGAATTTTGGAATAAGCTATTGTGAATTTTTATATTCGACTGTGTTATGAATGCCTATCTTTATTGCATCTAAAGATAATAACAGAAAATCCCTACAAATACGTACGTAGCAAAGCAGCATTTATGTAGCTCTTATGCGGGGTATAATATTGAATGCAAAGATATAATCCAGAGAATATAATTATTATGCCATTCATTTTTAGTAAATATTAATAGTTTTAAAATTATAACATTACCTTTCATCGCATTACAATTGTACTAACGAAAGGCTGATTGTGCAGTATTATCATGAAAATGTGTATGACTGAAAAAAACATAAATATGGCTAAAAATATATATGTACGTTGTATTAGTAAACGTTCGAGGCTTGTCAGGAAACATTAGATCGATAATCTCTATATAAAAATAGCATATAATATACATAAACTATGTCTATGTACAAATAAACTAAAAGCTGAAGCAGAATATTTAAATCAATAATATTTTTAAGCTGAGACATATTTATTTAATTTCAGCAGATAAAATCAAAGAATAAAAAATTCTCCGTAGCTACTAAAAATGTATAAAAAAAAGGTTATTAACCGATGCCAACAACACGCGGTGTTCCCAAGCGGTCCCCCATCTAAGTACTAACCGCGCCCGACGCTGCTTAATTTCGGTGATCGGACGAGAACCGATGTATTCAGCGTGGTATGGTCGTTGGCGATAGACGAGTGACTAAAGCGTGAATATGTATCTGGAATTCGAGAATAAGCAAACGTGAATTTTAATGATATACAAAAATAAAACACACCCCAAAAGCAGCTCTTCAATGAGTGTTTTGCTTTTAAACCAACCCTTAAATTTAATTGGGTTGAAATAGATTCTTTTAGTGTCGCATATTTTTATATTTTTTTGTGTCCATATATTTTACAAAAATTAAACAACTACCTTGCAGTCGAATTGATTTATAATATAAGGAGCTGCTTTTTGATTTATATGTACAAGGGCTCAAGGGATTTTGTTGAGTTGCATTGTCTTTCGCATATGAAATAGTATTCACTGCGGCAGTCCACACTGTACCAGGACGTGTCCAGCCCCAAAACCATGCAGCCCTCTTTGCCAATTAAATCCGACTGTGGCTCATCGTTGGCCCATCTCTTATAGCCCAAGGGTATACCAAGGCCCAGCCAAGTCCACGATTTCAGATCCGCCAAATTGCTGGCGCCCAGCCAGAATCCTTCATAGCCCAGCAAATGACCTGAACAGTAGTTGGAATGATGGGAATGAAGTGGTTATATATAATTTAGAAAGTTATTTTTTACCATCGAGAGCTATGCTGCGAATCACCTGCACATGCTGCTCATAGCTGGTGACTGTGGCTAGAATCATGTCGGATCGGTGGCATATTTGATGTGCCTGAAACCAATTGACCTGGCAAAATACTTGAATTTCAATATACTTGACTCATACGGATATCTCTGAACTGTGCTCACCTTGCCAAAACTTGCAACGACGTATTTCTCGGTGGCTTTCTGACAGCTCCACAGCTGCAGACAGCAAATGAGCACCAGAAGTCGAAACATTTTGCTAAGAACTCGACCTGATTTTACAGTCTCCAGCTATTTATATAAACGCGACAAAGGTGGCATCAAAAGTCGCTTAGAAAGCAATTAGTGGCCAAAAGATAAATAATATATTATATGCTTGGTTTCTAGGAAAATATAAAATGTTTATTCAATAGCAAAAATCGTTAACACTTTACAAACGTGTGTCCCTTCAAGAAAAAAATTACTTAAGAAATGCTAAAGACCTCACATGTGTCGAGTTTTTGGTCTAGTCTCGATTTAGTATGGGAGTGTGCAGCACTTACAGTAAGTAGTTAAATATATTTATTCAGTTTATTTATAGCTATTAGTATTTGTTACCAGCTCTATACAAATATTTCATCAAATCTGGTCTCACACTTGGCTCTAGTTAAATTAATTTAAATACAATTCTGATAATGGAACCCTAAATCTGACTGAAATATGTTGCAATAAAAACTAAATGTAACATATTTATATAATGTGGGAACTTAAGTTATGTGACTGTGTTGCTTTTCATGAAATGCTTGTATAGATATATAGTATATACATAGTTTATAAGGCTTGTCGAAATCGGTCTAACATAAATAAAATGCAAAATGTTTCACTATCAGTAGAACAAGAAAGAGAAACCCAAGTGAATATAAATATACCAAACTTGCATAAATGAAAAAATATGTAATGCTGTATATCATAAGAGGATGAATTAGCGAAAGTATGAATATTTTCCTACAACTTGTATTTTTCTTTTGATGTTAATATCAACGTTATATTAATATCTGGACAATTTCTTGGTAGGGCAAGCCAAACATGGGGCATTACATTTGTTAACTGCGTTTATGCTATGCGTACACAAAATCTGTTCAAACACATAAATTCAAACACTGCAGACACGAAAATTGACTATAAATTCGAGCTCTTATTCAGGCGCAGCCAACTTAATGCAACCCACAAATACATTTAGTGTTGCCAGATCGCGGCGTTTATTAAATTAGTTGTAAGGGCACGCCGAATTTTAAGAAATTCTGATATAATGCTAAAAGAATTTCTTGAAATTCTAGATAACACATAACATAAACGAAGTATTTGTTCTGAAAACTCGTTGAAAATAAAAAGCGAATGAGCTTCATATAAATATATGCAATTATTTATGGATCGCCAGGCAAATTGTTTAAACTATGCTTAATTACGTTTGTTTTTTTTTTTTAAATTTTTTTTTTGTTTAAAGTTAGGAAGCTAAATCTCAAGTGACTTCCCGCTGCATTTACCAAAAATGTTAGTAATCTCCATATTGATATGTGGGCGGCTGGTGCATCGCCTTGCTGCTCGGCTGGAAGAGATTGTGATGCGAGGACGAGCGATGGGCGAAGCTGGCGGCAATGGCGGCAGTCTCTGTATAGGAATGCGATTGCGAGTGTCGCTGACTGGGCGAATGGGCGCGTCGCGCACGACGCTCCTCAATGTTCGCCGGCCAGCGCTGATGATACCGCGTCGAGTCCTCCGAGGAGCGACGGCGATGGTAGCGCTTTGCGGAGCTACTGGCCAGCGGTGGCGCACTCAGCTCCGGCTGATGTCGATAGCTGCTGCTGTCGTCGCCGCTGCCGGCGCTTAGCGCCTGCTGCTGCAGCTGATACTGTCGCCGCATGCGCTCGTCCAGCGATGAGGTGGGCGTGGGCGTATGCAGATCGATGACATCGCCGTGGGAGTTGCGACGCGCGCGCTGCATATCCCGGTCATCATAGTTATCGTAGGGATTGCGCTTTTGCTTGTTCCGCTGATGCTGCTGCTCGTGCGCGTCAAGACGCTGACGCCACTCGGCGGCGGACACCTGCTGGCCATAGAGATCGGGCTGCGGCTGGAACTGTGCGATGCCGCCGCCATTGCCATATATGTTCTGGTAGCTGGAATGACGCCAGCCCTTCTCGTAGCGGGCGCCGCGCGTCTGGACAGGATCTTCCTCTGGTACGGCAACGGCAGTGGAAGCCAGCTGCTGGCGTCGCTGCGAGCGACTGGAGCTGCTCTCGGAGGAGTCCTCGCCTGAGGTGCCCAAGCCCTGATCCTTCTCATCGCCTCCATAGGCCTTGTAGGGCGCACCCAGGGAAGCCTTGGAGCCATAGGCATAGGGTCCATTTATGCCCATGCTGGGATACTGCATGTAATAGGACTGCGCAAATGGTTTCTCCATCACATGTCCCAGCTTCATATCATCCAGACTGCCGTCCACCTCCTCGTCGGAGCCATCGTCACGACCCGTCCAGGTCAGCCAAGAGCCGGGTCCGAATAGCGACAGCAGCACCGGCAATAGGAACAATCCGTGCATGGCGCCAAAGAAGATGACCAGAAAGACCATTTTGAAGAACACCAAAAATATATAACTCTGTGCCAGCAATAGTGCTATAATGCCCAAAATCGTTGAGCTGGAACCCTGCACAATGGGCAGTCCAAGCGAGTGGAGAGCCTCACGGACGCGCGCCTTGGGACTGCGTTTCTTGGATGACATGTAGGTATAACAAATATGAGCGGTAAAGTCCACCGAAAAGCCAATGCACATGATCAGATTGATCATAGATATCGAGTCCAGATTGACGTCCCACAAAGCCATATAGCCCGCAACGCCCAGCTCAATCGATATAACCGAAAAGGCCACCCACAATGAGCAGAGGATGTTGGGTATAAATATAAACGAGATGATCATCATGATGATTGCGCCAATGACCATGGCCTGCAGTGAAACGGGTCGGACCAGTTCAAATTGATCGAAGAACACAAAGTAGGGATGGAAGATGGATGCGTTTAGCGGCGAGTCCTTGCAGATTTGTCGCAAATCGCGCACCATTTCCTTCTCATGATTGGTATCCGTAATATTGACAGCCTGTATAAGGAATCTCGAGGCGATAATCTGTGTCTCGTCCTCATTTAGGCGCACGTCCAATGAGAAGGGATTGCCGGGGAATAGCCAGTGCTCCTTGACCGCATCAATAAACGATTCCTCATCATCAATGGTCTCATTCAGATAATCGTTATTGCGATCCAAGAAGGAAAGAAATGAGCGCAACCAAGATTCGGTGTACAAAGAAGAGGTTACATATGAGGTGTGCTCCAAAGTGCTTGTCAGATTCTCCATTTGTTCCTGCACAAGGGGATCAGAGTAGTTCAAGGGACCCGCAATAATAACCTGCAAGCCATTAATAAGTAAAATATTTGATAAGCGTAAGTCTTAAGAAGAAAACTCACCTGCATTCTGTAGGGGAATTCGCGATAATAATCATCCTCACGATCGAAAAACTCCACCGAATACGAATCCTCGCGTGACAATTTGCGACGTTCCAAGCCCTCCTTTATCTGGGTAACACCGTAGCAAGCTCCAGCCAGATAAGTGGCAAAGGCCAATATGATAATTATCTTGCACCATTTGTTGTTGATTACCGCTGCCAGCTTGTCTTTGAAGAAGGCCATCAACATGTGATCCTTGTTATCGATGGGATTATCCGGATCGTTGTGATCAATGCCGCCAGCCATAATCGCCTTGTAGAGGAAGTTTCGTTTCTCTATAAAAATTGAAAAAGCAGCTTAAGTCCAGTTGCCATTGACACCAATTCCACGGATTGCTATCGGCGTTCTTCTTGGCTGAGACTAGTCTAGTTTGTTTCTCATGATCAAGTTCATGTTGCAGCTGCTAGTCGGGCGTCTAAACGAATTTAATGCTAGATAATAGGCTTGGCTCTGAGCCGGTTGTGCGGGCCAAGTAACTGGCAACAAGTGGACCTTGTCATAGCCAACTGGCCAACTAATGTCCAACTAACTTTTGTCATCATTATGCGCACACTTAAGTGCTTAATTTCATGCTGATGAAAGATCAAGAACGAAGCTGCTTCACCAATTGTGTGCATGATATAGAAACAAAAAATAGTCTCCTGATCCAAATCATGAAAAAATCCGAGAGGAACGTAGCCAGAAATATACAAAACCGATCTAGAAGATGTGCGTCTGATTGAATCCAAATCAGCTAATCTTAAACAGCTTAAGTCTTTGTAGACCATTTATCTCCTCTTATGCGGAAAACATTTGTAAGAGCTTGTCAACAAACCTTTCCTTTTAACTTTACGTAGTAATATTTCCTGCTTGGAAGATAGGGAGGAGTTTGTACATCACAATCTGTTCCATAGGGCTAAGTGCACTTGAATTCCTTTCTCCCCAAAAGGAGCAAGGTGCTTTCACACACACGAATATCAAAAACACACAAGAACCAGGTATCTAAATATAATCCCAAACCTCTAAGCAGTTCAAATCTATCCACAATCCAATTTCCCCTTAAAATTGCTTCACTTACCTTTAATGGCCACCGACATGGGCTTCACTTTGCATCCAAATATGGCATGCAGATTCTTCCGTTCCCTATAGCCCGAAATGGCCATGCAGGCGGCAAAAAAGGTGATGTGCCACATGAAGGTGAAGCAGACAGCAAAAACGGAGTAGGTGCAAAAGATCTTAACCGAACGGAAGGGACTGATGATGCCGATCAAAAACGAAATGAAGTCTGTAACCGATGTTATCGTAATGGAAACAGCTGCCTCGGACATCATATGACCCATGCGCTCATGCACGGGCATCTTGGCGGGAGTGCGTCGCCAGCCCGCCAACATCACAAAGGTGTCATCAATGCCAATGCCTAAAACGAAAACCAAAATTTAATAAAAAACATCGAACTCGTGTAGTTTTCAGCACCTACCAATCATCAGAAAAGGTGCCGCCAGATTAATGCCTATGAACTCGATGCCGCAGTACATAGCCAAGCCGAAGGCCGCCAGGGTTGCCATTATAGCCGAGATGTTGCCCATCAGGCCTAGCCAGGGCTTTGAGCGCACCGCATCGCCCATCATGCAGGTTATAATGCTAAAGGAATGCATGTAAGCGTTTAGTATTATAAGTTCTAGACATGACTCAGCAGTTGGTTACCTGAACAAACCCATGAGCAGAAAGGTGGAACTAAAATAGGGCACTACCGTCTTGGTATTCTTCTCCAGCTCATGGTCCAATGTGCGTGAAGCAAAATAGGATACCGATATGTGTTTGAACATGCCCGAATTTTCAGCTTTGCCCACGACCCTCAAGAAGGTTTCCTCCCATTCAGCGCCCCTAAGCGGAAGAGATTAGATATTAGAGTGTTTTCTTCCTTGAATAAAGGGAATCCGCTTACTTGGCATCTTGGCGCTTTGTATCGGCAGTGACAAAGTAAACTAATTGTATAGCTGGCACACTTATTATATAATTATCCTCTGTTAGTTTAGTGCCACCGAAGAATACGGGAAAGGCGTGAGCATCCCATGTCACAGGATTAAACATAATCGGAAATGTCAGATTTAGCTGACCCGATTCGATCTGCAGAGATTGAAGCACAAGTTAGTTGAATTTCGATTATAGTACAAATTTCTAATTACATCATCCATTAAGGCATCCAAGTTCAAGATATCATTCTCGAAGCACTCATTCTCCCAGCGTGCACAGTTATCCTTGTAGCTGAATGTATCGCCATCATATGTGGTCGTCGCGTTCTGTATGAGATTATCCAATTGCCGCAGCTCCATAAAGATTTCGCGACGCAGCATATTCTCGTCGCCATCTTTGGGTATTACAATGACACGACCAAAGCGACCTGCAATTGAGAGAAGATAATAGATTAATAACGGCTAACTTTGTTTATTTATGAGCTTAGCAGTCTGAAGTTTCTAAGGCACTGTGATTCGGATTAAAAATATATTGGATTCTATGATTTATTATGGTGTAAAAATATATTTGATGGAATTCTAATGGAATTCACAAGTTAAACTCCATCTGGACGCCTGGCCAATGGCCCGTCTTTTCACTCCCGTTTAGTAGCTTTCAAGACTGAAATTTGACATTTGGTGGGAAATCACATGAATAAATCAAACATCTCCCACGATTCATAAATTATATCATAGATTTAATCAAAGTTTGACCCGCTTTTGTGTCAATGTGCTCGGGCTAGGCCTCCTTCAGTGCCAGCGCCTTCATTGTATGGCGACGTGACAATAATTCGAATCAGTTTCATTTCAGTTTTTATTACTTATTTCGCGTGTGTGTCCGTATAATTCACTTCCACATTGTTCGAGTATTGTTGAAATCGTTTTGTGTTTAATGCGCCATAACAAATGCAGCCGCGTTCACTTGCGTCAGTGTTTGTCGCAGGTCCACTATATATGTAAATATATATATATATATATGTACCTGAATAATATATGCAGCTTTAGCAATATATCTAATCCTATACAGCTACTATTAAGAGAGGTGTTTGCCTGGCATCTGAACGGAACGTGCCAGTCCACACGTTCCGATCGCCTTTTTGTCAATGAACTTCTACGAAATCTAAGAAAATTTTCACATAACCAAACTTTGCACGTTGCGTTAATTATAGTTATAAATTGCAAGATAGAGATATCTATCTGCTTATCAATATATCTTAGTCCGTAAGGCTACTATAATGAAATAGGTTTGCCTGACCTCTGGCTGAAACGTGCTAGTCCATGCGTTCCGATCGCATTTTTATCAATGAACTTGTAAAAATTGTATCAAAATTTTAGAACCACACCTTGAATATTGCCCTAATAATAGATATAAATGATAATATGAATATAGAGACACGTGGCTTCAACACAGGTTGCTGCTGTTATTTCAGTTCATTATCAATTAAATTGGTTTCAGCTGATGCTTCAAAATAGCGAAATATGTTCTGAATTTAAATGCATTTTATGAAATAAAAGTTCTAACGTTCATAAATATTTATATTTGTGCGATTCCCTCCATAAAATACTTCAAAAGCTATTCATCTGATAATTCTGCCACAAAAAATGTGCCCAATTGTTATTATATACCTTTTTTTTCTTTATCCGAATAAAAATATGACCAATAAAGATACCATAGTTACTAGATACAGATACAGTCTACCACAAGCTGAGCAACAATATTTTAACAAGCCTCTCAAATCTTACACAGGAAATTGGCCTCCTTAAAACCTCTTATTATGCCAGAAACAGATCGTAAATAGTCTCAGTTCGATTGACCTAATTTACTATAATAACAGAAAATTTTTCCAAATCTGAAAGTCTCATATTTATTTATCCTCGCCTATGAGTCGCACTATTTCAGTTTATTTTCAATTCATTAATTACACATATCTTAAGTTTCCTAGCAATTCATTGTCAAATATCTATGACAGTCTTCAAACAAAATGCAAATAAAAACTAAAAAAAAAGTATGACACAATTTAATCGTTTTCCCATACCGGGAATTGAACCCGGGCCTTCCGGGTGAGAGCCGGATATCCTAACCACTAGACAATATGGGAGATGTTTGCTAACGACGACCGAGCGCCATTTCAGCGGCGACAAAGCAGAGCAGGCAGTTCAGCGTGTTATTTATGATTTTATGCATTCGCCTTGGAAATGTTTATAGAGCCAATCAATTTATATAACATTTAACCAAAATGCCAAAAACAAAGAAAAGAAATGAAAAAAAAAATTGAAGAAAAATGGAAGCAACTTTTAGTTGCGCTACATAAAAATAATATACTTAATTTCACGAGACGGGCGAAAGTTGGTTGCACTAGTGCTACACAATTTATTTGCCACATGGCGCATGCAACATGGCTAGCGTGCGCGCTTGCATTGGTCTCAGTTTGGGTTTTAAGCATTTGAAATCGCCTCCGTGTCTGGGAATACACACATTTGCTACGGCCAAAAGTGCAAGTCAAGCGAAGCGCAACTAACTGGTCGTAACCGTCTAAATGCGGTCTAGATAATGCCCATAAACAGTTAGCTTCAAATGCAACAGCTTACTGCTGTTGTTGCTGCTGCTGCTGCTGCTGTTACTGGGGCTATTGCTGCAGCTCTTGTGGCTGGCCGCAGCAACTCGCTCGACTTGTTGTGTGCATCTTCTTCTGCATTTGTGATTGTCAAAACCAAAGTTCAATGATGCTACGCACACGCACACAGCCACACACGCACACTCACAACTGTTTAATGAATGCGTGATTGAGTGGTTAAGTCGAACTCTGGCAACAAAATCTACCACTCATATGAGCGCTCAATGCTTAAGACCTCGTTGCACATCGAGTGCAGCTCTACACAGAATGCGGCCAGCAGATTTCGCAAGAATCATTTGCTAATCTGCGCGTAGCTTTTAATAGTTTCGTCTCGCTCTCTCACTCTAATTTTAATTTTATAGTCCAGCGCTATAATATTAGCAGCAATCTTGGCTGTGTGCTCATTATTTTTGATGATTTTCTTTTGTTTGTTTACTTTTACGTCGTTTGTGTTTGCTTTTAATGTTTCGATTTCGCATAGTGCACACGTTTTTCAATTTGTGCAACCAATTTTTTTCGAATTAATATTTTGCAAAATAACTTTTACCAAACTGAACACTTACTACACGTTTATTGTTGACCCGCTTTGTGCGCCAACAGCTTTTGTGTGGGCGCTGGGCTTTTGTATTCCACTAATGAGGTTTTTTTAATGTTTTTTACTGCGAATACTTAAGAGACATTCATGATTCACAGAAATCGGATTTAAAAGCTTAACTATTTGCCAAACCCAATATTTATTAACTAGAGCAGATGTTACCCTTGTCTAAATTATTACAGGTGCACTAAGTATATATAATTAGAATTTTAAATCTATTTTTAACTTATAGGTTCATAGCTCTTTAAAAGGTTTTGCTCTATCATATTCGAGCAATGTCTAAAATTTGTTCATTTTGCCCAGTTTTCTCAAGCCTCCCATATGGTCTAGTGGCTAGGATATCTGGCTTTCACCCAGAAGGCCCGGGTTCGATTCCCGGTATGGGAAGTACTTTTTTTAACCAGCTATTCAGTTTTTATTTCTTTTTTAATTTAATTTTAAAGATATAGATCCTTATGCAGATAAGTGAGATTAGCGTTTTGCGTATTAATATCATTAAAAGTGCTAGCAAGTATTTTTGGAATTTATTATTGAGTCAATTTATAATAGAATATATTTTCGAAATGTTCCACTAAACAAATACATTTGTTTTAGTTTATGCGATAAATGTGTAGATTATATGTGTTTGTTACAAACAATGAGCGCAGTCAAGACAATGAAATAAATGTAGTTAATTTTTCAATTGCCATGAATAATAAATTGTCTTGATTTGGAAACATCTTCAAGTTTATTGTGTTTACATTTAACTGCAGTCTCAAGTGTTTTGTTTTTGTTTTCTTATCTGGCACAATGTCATTTGGCAAATTTTGCATCATTTGTTGGCCATTGTTGTTGGCTCTGGCTAGGCTAATAAACCATTTAGCGTAGTTAATAGCGTGTAGAAACGCTGCCGCGGTTCAAGACCCTAATAAAACGGTGCCCACACATTTCATCTCTAAGCGCTGATTTTCTTAAAGGGTAGGTCTTGAACTCAAAAAGTCAGCGCGCGCGAAACAAATGTTAGAAGCAAACTGCTTTCTGGGTAATATTAGCGAAACGTGTGTATTTCGGGGAACCGAAACTGAGACAACGCGTCGTCGTCGTGTAGCGCAAAAAGTGTTGCAATTTTTAATTGGATGACTAAATGGGTGTCGTCGAGCCATTTCACTTGCCCAATGTTTACCATTATGGCCAACAATTTTAGTTGCCCCTCCCATGCATATAGACAAACTAGTTGTTGTTGTTATTTTTGTTCCAACTTACCAGGCCTCGTAATGCGTCCCACATTGAAGCGGTGCGTATAATTCACTTTAAAATATTGCTCAACAAGCGCACGCTCGGCCTTACCCTCGCCGTTAATGGGTGAAAACAGATATTCGGGATCGATTTGGTACTTTAATTGCTGATAGCTGCATAATAAAATAACAAGGAGACATCATGGAAAATCAAATATAATCAAACTATAAAAAAATAGGTTTTTACGTTTCTTTTTGTTTTCTTTAAAACTCACCCCGTCATGCAGAGCAGCGTTATCATCACGGGTATGATCACAAAATAGCCCGGATGTTTGGCTATGCAAATGCCCAGATGATAAAACGATTTGTTTAGCGTCTTGTCGACACACGATATGCCGCAAGTCATCTGCAAGATGAAAAGAAAAAAAAGAAAATTATATTAGACATCATAAAGCTATCTTAATAAGTGATTCCCCAGCCCCAGCTTGAGGAAATTGCTTTGAATACATAGCTGCGTTTAGCCTTTGTTGAGTTACGAGCAAATGAACAACTACAATTCAAGATCTATTTTGAGGTGAACGCATTAAAAGCTCAGCTTCAATTGCGTGCAAGTCGTACTCTAATGTGTGCTGTCTAGTGAAGGTGAAAGACATAAGGCAAAGGTAGATTGGAGTGCTATTATAGGCTATATATGCACGTACATACATAAAAGGTTTGTCTCTGTTTGTTTATATGTTGGTAGACACATTCGCATTGGTGCTGCCGTGCCTATTCAGCTTTGTTCATCGACACCTTCAACTTAAATTTAACACACGCATTGTTTTTAGATGTCTGAATGAATTTAAGAGGAAAAAATAAATGCCCTTGTTCATCTAACAAAACACAATAATAAAATAAATTACTACACAAAAATAAACTAATAATGCACATTAACATGATTATAGAAGTCAAGTGCAGGGCTATAATAAACAACATAAATTTACTTACTTATTTATAATTAGCTGCGGCACCACAAATTTGTTTTTTGTTTACAAAGAAAATGAAAAACGAAAAGCGTTCAAAGAAAAATTAACGTAAACCCTGAAGTCTAAAACATTTACAATGGAAAAAAAGATAAAAAAATTGAGCCGCCCCCGGGTGGACTCGAACCACCAACCTTTCGGTTAACAGCCGAACGCGCTAACCGATTGCGCCACGGAGGCCATGTGTGCCGGGTGAATTTTAATGTACTTGAACCTAGCACAAAAAAAAACACAATGCTAATGTCAAAATTTTAATAAGAAATTCTGTCACTTTGTATGAAAGTGAGATTAGACACGAAGCGCTCAACAGCCTCCGTGGCGCAATCGGTTAGCGCGTTCGGCTGTTAACCGAAAGGTTGGTGGTTCGAGTCCACCCGGGGGCGGCACCAAATCTTTTGCATAATTTCTTCAAATAAAATGGGAAAGACTTTTTAATTTGGTTAGACATTTAAAAATGCATAAATTATCGTTCTGTTAATATGTGGTTGCTCAAAATACTTCGGCATGCACAGGTGATTCTTAAAAATGTCAAATATTCTTTTCATTCAACCGCAAAACATAACTTAAAAACTTTGCTGAAAACACATTGCTGCGCAATTTGTTTAAGCAATAACTCATGCCAAACACAGAATGTCGCATGGGCACATCGCTTAATGAATTTCGTTAAGCAAAATGCTTTTATGTACTCCACATGAATAGAAACATTAGCATTATAATTGCCCAAGACAGAGCCTAATGACAAAAAAAAAAAAAGAATACAAAAACAATAACAATAAGAAGGAAGACACAAGCATCCACAATACATTAGGCCAAATACGAGACAGCAGGGAGACTGTTAAGCTACAGCTGTAGAATGTACAGTGTGTATATGAACAACAGTTGACTGTTAAGCAGCTACTGTTAAGCCAGCTAACAGTTTTTAATGTACTTGTAATGACTATGGTATTGGGTGATAAGCGCAAGCTAAGCAAAAATTAAATTAGTAAACTTAACATGAAGGTAATGTAACTATAGCATCAGAACTATCTAGTTCTGTTAAGTGTGTATGTGAATAAACAGTTGATTGATAAGTGAGCTAATGTTAAGCAGCTGCCATAAGCCAGCTAGCGACAAGTTCCAGCGTACAATAATTATACAGCTGTATCTAGTATCTGAATGCTAATGAGTTTACAGCAATCCTAATATGGAAGTATATGTATGTGTAACTATAACAGCACGCGCATCTTATTCTTAAAGTGTGTGTAGGAATAATCAGTTGTCTGTTAAGTCAGCTACTGTTAAGCAGCTAGTTTTAGGCACGTTAACAGCTAGCTGTAATGCTCGTTCAATAATGATTAAGCTGTAAATAACTCTACGACTTGATATTTGCATGCTAAACGCCAACTAAATATTGCTATAATGAGTTTGCAGCCAGCTAAGCATGGAAGGTGGCAAATGTATCTTTATCTATGGTAGCACGAGTATCTGTATCTGCAGCTGCATCTGCATCGGTATCTGTATCAGTATACACTAAGTAACTTTCTATTTTTTTACGGGTTCAACGACAACTGACGCTGCACTTTTACCAAAATTGTAACAACACAGACATTACAACATGAACGCCCATAGCCAGGCACTTGAGTCTCGGCTTTTTGGATTTGCTTCAGTCAAGGTTACAGCTCTCTGGACTGGACCGCTGCCGTTGTTGTGTTTATTGTTGTGAAGACTTTGGTAGCGCTTTTTCATTGTTGGCATAACGGTTCATTATGTCAAAGTGATTTAATAAACAAGTTGGGCGCCAAACATACAAGGAGTATTGTGGCAACAGTCGCCAACGACTTGAGTGTGCTCCACAATATTTATATTTGTGTTAAAAGGCCAACAAATGAGTATTTTTTTTTTGTAGCTGTCCCCACCCAACTCTTGTGTGCACAGTTCAAAGCAGGGCCAAAGCACCTCAAGTCCAAGTTGTCTCTGCTGGCATAATACATGCATTCGCAGAATAACAGTTAAAAAGTTATGCAAATAGGAGACACGTTTTTAACAGCTTTTAGCACTCGTCTGCTTCATTTTTGTATTAACTATATAGAAGCTATCTGTTAAATAGTTCTGGTATTAAAGAAGTTTCACATTTATTTTGCTCAGAATTAATTAAAAGAACAATTTTAAGATAAGTTGCGATATATAAAATGTAAAAAGCTTTTATTTTGCCATACAGGAAGCTACTTTTTAACTGATCGTCCATATGGCAACATTATTATAAACTGGTCCGATGTTGATAGGATTTTTTGCATCTAAATGAGGCGCATAGTGAAACTTATGAGTTTGGTAACATATCTTGATAAGCAAAATAGTTTTCCATTTAAGAACCTACTTTTCAATAGATTGTTGCTATGGCAGCTATATGATATGGTTGTCCGATCTGGCCGGGATCGACACATGTACTGCCTGCAGCAGAAAGACGGAACTATGTAAGACGGAACAAAGAACATATACCTAAAGCCTGCAAACTTTGATAGAAAAATTAAGCATATATATTTTTAGTTTGAGCCAAACAAATTAAATTGTCTTTGTTTACTCTTTTATAATATTTTATTTATCAAACGGTTCGTCAGATCCCTGCTGCCATAAGGCCATTTTGTGTATTTTTAGTAACAAGAAGTCGCCGGCCTTCTAACAATATAGAAACATGATTACCAGGGCGAATTTATTGTTCTTGTAAAAAAAAACTGCTATATATTTAAGGGAAATCTCTATAGTTTCGAGTTGGGTATAATTGAAGCCCATAAATTAAATAAGGCAAGCGGTAAGCTAGCATAAATATAGATGAAGATACATTGCTTTGCATTCAGAGGGGAGCATCAACCAAAATTAAAGATAGTATATTTATTAAAACTAATGAATTAACTATGAAAAATGCATGCAGCATGATACAAATTGTATAATCTATCGAAATTCATTTAGTTGTTAGGCCTGTGCTCAAAATTATATATGGATATGGAAGACTTCTGATATATTTAATAACATTTGCATATGAAAAATGGAATAGAAGCCTTATGATAGATTTATTTACATTATTTATTTATTTTAATATGTGCCTTTGGCTATGTTTCCAAAACGTTTTCTTCGAATAATTTTCATAAGTGTACTATTTAAAATCACATGGGATTTTTCTGTGCACAGCCATTTTTCATCTATGAGCTGTCATTGCATTTGCAGCAAAAATTTTAACGTGTGTCTATTTATTAGAGAGTTTCTCTCTGTCCATCTTAATTATGCTTATCATTTTATCGTTTGAGTGCACTCGCATTTTGATAATCCTGCTTTCACTGGCCACAATTTCGCTTTCATTACGACGCAATATTCTGATTTCCCCCACTTGGCTATTTTTAGAATGTGATAAACTGGCCTAAAATAGTTTTCTCTTTAAGTCTCAAAATATGTGGCTTAAGCCATTGTACAGTCATTAGTTGCAAAGTCTAAAAATACTTTTTACCAAAAGCCAACATTATGCAAAAAGTGATACAAAATTAAATATTGTACAACATAATCGCATAACAACAGCATCCCAAGGGTCTCAAAATTCATTAATGAGCATGGCGCAAGCTTCAACTTCAGTTTTCAGTTTTGAGTTTTCATAATCAGCTGGCCACTTGACATTAAATGTCAAAATAAATGCGTTATCATGTCATCTGTTAATGTTATAGTTGCTGTGACTAAAACGATTTGAAAACTTATGAAATTGACGCCACAACACACACACACGCACACACACACATGCACACACTACATTTGATTTAAGTTTTTCCATTTGTAGAGCGCTGCCTCAACAAAAGCTCGACACGTTCGGCCAGCAACACCTTGAGAATTTCCCGCGCGCTCCCTAGCATAAATGCGTGCCAAGAAACCCAAAATCCAAAAATAAAACTGTGCAAATATGTATAAACACATCTATATAAAGACGTATTTAAATAGATAGACCGTCAAATGTGATTTCTGCATAATTTTCGGGTCTTCTCGCATTTGGTTAACTGGGTCAAAAAGCAGATGACGCGACTTTGATTTATAGCAATAAAAAAGTAAAAATCCATTCTTAAACAAGTTTTCGTAAGTATCTTTAACAGAATGCAGATATTTACACATTTCTTGCGTATTTTTCTATGCGGCACAATTCGAAATTCTTTCAAGCGCTGAGAAAGTTGTCTGCCCTAAAAGAGTTTGTCGCTTAAGTCTTTTGTTTGCGCTTGCGTATTTTGTTTTTGTTTTTATTTTGATTTCGATTTTGGTCAGCGCTAAAGCAATTTAACGTTTTATTGTTTATGGTTGTGCGTATTGCTGGTGTGTGCGAGTGTGTGTGTAAGTGTGTGTTTATTGTTGTTATTTTGTAGCCTTTTTGTTGTTGTTGCTGCTGCTGCTGTCTTTTATGCATATTGATTTCTTTGAAAGAATGTTTTCATATATTCGCATTTTCGATGTGTCAACTTTTTACTTTGTGCCGTTTCTTTTATTATTTTTTTCCGGGTCTTTCAGCTCAAATTGAAATATGATTTGTTAATATCATTTTCTTGTTAAGTGCTCAGATATACAACATATTTCGATTTCGTTTGTTGTTCTGGATATGACAAGTGCTTCGCCAAGTATCTTACAATGAGTATGAATAACCAGAATCTGAGATAGGGCTTTTATATGTAAAAAGTTTCAATGAAGCTATTTTTTAAAATACATTTTTAGTGATTTCTTCACATTCTTATATATATGAAAGTCTTTTGAAAGATAGAGTACGCATTTGCTTAGATAGATGTGTGAGTATAGGCAGAATATGTAGCCGGAAACTTGATGAATGTACGTATATGTACGTATATTATTCCAACTATGGGAAAAGTGCCATGCTATCCAAATGCTCATGAAGCCATAAGGTAAGCAAATACAATTATACGTTTTTTATTAAGACTCCAAATCTCATATGCTGGAGATAATTAATTTGGTGGATTATTAAAATGCAACCTGGCAAATTCTTGCATGCACAAAATGCATAAAATGTTGCTTGAACAAGAGCTGGTTAATTTTTAAAATATGCAGTAAAAGCTGGACTTTTCCAGCAGCACCTGCTGAACTGCATACACACACGCGTGTCCGTCAGCTGGTTGTTGTTGTTGGGTATTTGTTGTTGTTTATCTGCAATTTATCATCAATTTGCTGCATTACATGGATTACATAAGCCCGGTTTACCCACCGCAAATTGCACGCCTTTTTAATTTGTATGCGCAGCCTCATTTCTTTTTATTTTCTTGCTTCTTAAACAATTTATATAATTGATTTAAGCGCAGCAAATCGATTGCTGAAACCACAAAAATAAAATACTTAATTCAACATATTTTCCATTTGCCAAAATCATAAAATCAACAACTTTCACTTTGAGTTTTGTTGTTGTTGACAAAGCGACGCGCAAAGCATAAATAGCAACAAATTACAAAATTCATATTAATTAATACAAATTAAAAATATATATTTTGCTAATGCGAAATAGCCCAAAAAAAAACACATATATATTATATGTATAGTCAAAAACTGATTTGATATTTTGCCTTGCGGCTGGCTACGAATTTGGGTCAAGTCATTGAAGTAGAACATAAGACCTTAGCACGTGGGCGTGTCCCGGCCTAAAAGACAAACACATTTTTTTATAATTTGTTTTATTGTGATTGTCAACTCCAAAGCTGATTTATTTATATGTAGCTGGTAGATATGCATAAGTATATATATAAGTATATATATATTTGTTTTTGGCAACGGGCAAACAACCTTTTCGTATTTCTTACAATTGTTGCCACACAAATGTTTGCAATGAATTTTAATTAGTCTTGCTTCGAGGCTGACAAATCAACATTGAGCACCTACAAAACACTTGACAAAAACTGTTATTGGCCCGCCCGGCACCTGGCCAGGTTCTGTCACTGACCGCAGCCGTAACCAAAAGTCAAAAAATTTAAAGAAAAAAATCGAATTCACTTTCTACTTTTTCTGCGACTTCAACCTTAAAGCCGAATTGCTGGCTGACGCATGCGCGGCCACAACAACCTGGAACTGGGTCACACACCAGCACACACACACACACACACACTCTCACACATACACACTAAGTTGGCTCTCTTTCAATTTAAATAAGGAATCTTTTTATGCTCGATTTTTTATTTGTTTGCCTTTGCATTAATTAACTATTTGTTGACTGGTTTTAAAACGGTTTTATAAGACACCTATATTATTTTTTTTTCTTTTTTTTTTTCGAATTTGATTTGAAGTCTTTGGGTCAGTGGAGCAGTCGAGAGATGCTTAAATAGCCTAAACTGAACTGATTGGATCGTAAAATGCAGCTTAAAGCTAACTTAAACGATTAATTTAACAACAGTCGAACATTTCCGCTGATTGCAACGTGTTGATATCAAAGTAATCCAATCGTGACTTAGCTACTATTTTGTGTATTATTTGGAATTTGTAGAGTGTTAAAACATGGTTTATACATATATATATATATAAATCATCGACTACTTTTCCTTTTGGCGCTGGCTTTCATTTAACTACATATATTCTATATACGTTCCATGCATATTCTTGCCCAAACATAATTTTTTGCATTGATATTGAAACTCTATTGGCCTACAGGATTTAAGTTGTTGTTGTTGTGTTGACTACTTTCATTCTTGTTTGACTTTGGCTCAAAGTATCTTTACCAGGGTTATTGGCTCGAATCCATCCTTACCTCTAACCACTGACATCATTTGTCCAAATGCAGAGCAATATCTAAATACTTAGGGTTTGTAAGTGATTAGAATCAGAGTCTGGCAACTTCAACATAACCTCAGCCTAACCTCGCCTAATCTTACTTTTGCTATTAAATGTATTTCTTATAAAAAGCTATTATTGCTTTATCATTTTTGTTTAGGCCGGTAAGTTTGTCGATCGAGGCTCTTGGTTCCTTTCATCTTTTTTTTTCTCAACCCCATCTCTCTAATTGCTTTACGCTTGTCCGGAATTGATTTCAAGAGCTCAGGTTACTCTTTCCGTCACGATTACAAATAACTTCATCCTGCTCAGTCAATTCCCAACGATTCTCAAAAATTAGTACAGTAGTGTTCAGTAGTTCACATCAATCACAGACGGTTCACAGTTCACAGCAGGTAGTCATCTAATTGATTTCGATTCTTGACCGATTCTCTTAAGATTTCCACCCTAGAGGCGAGTTCTCCGCATTTTCACAGCGTTCTCAGGTAGCATTTGAAAAACAGGTTTCAGTTAAATTGAAAAAACTCTGGTTGAAGTCGTCACTGAAGGAGAATGATTGCCATTCACAGCTGGCAATTAACAACTTTCGGCACGCGACTTGAGTGTTTAATAATTTGCGAAATTTAACAAATTGCCATTGAAACATTAACATTAACATAGCCATTAACATAGAAATTAACAGAAACTGCTAAGCAAATAGCTAGCTGAAATGTTTGCCTAAACGTTTAACATAAAATTAGCGTAGAGTCCGAGCGTAGTTCCAGTTCCACTGCCAAGTGACCCACAACTAATGACACTCAGCACACTGACAAGCCCATCAGGGTGTTGAATATAGCAAAACACCTTTAGGCGACCAAGTGGCACCGAGTGCGCTTCAAGTGGTTCCAAAGTCAATCGGTGGGGCATCTCATGTGCAATCTCTTGAAAGGAAAAGTGGCCAGCGAGACAGCTCGAATGTTGTGGGGCTGCCCTCCGCGCTGTACCAGAAAATCTTTCATTGAAGAGTGCTCTAAAGTGCCGTTAACTCTCCAGCTATTATATGTATACTACATATTATACATATATGTTGTCGGGTAACATGCATGTAGTAGACGATCAGCATTGCACTTTCTTTTTTTTTCTACCACATTTCTCGACGGTTTCTGCTTTGGCTGCGGCTTTGGCTTCGGTTTGTTTTCTTTCTTTCTTTAGCTTTTTTTTAGCATTTGTATGTGTTTTTTTTTTTTACTTCTTTTTTTTCTTATTATTATTGGTCTGTCAATTTGATGATATATTAAGTCGATGCTGGCTGGAAAACGCTGTCATAATTGCTCATTTTCAACGGAAAGTGAACTTAAGAGTAAAAGTCATGTGATAAGCCTAATTAGCTTGAGAGACTAAAGAAAGTGCAAGTTGTTTGTGCTTATAATAATGTTACTTGGTCGAAAAGCTAGCCAGATATAAATTGATATGCCTCGCATATCGCTAGGAGCTCTTAAATAAGTAGTTAATTGTGGGTAGAGAAATCTTTAATTGTGTAGAAGACTTTTTAAAAATTGAACTTTTTTTAACATATTCTACTAATATATATATAAGATCTCCCTACCTACAAAAAAAGATATATATATAAGTTATTAACATTCAATTTTGCTTAGTTTAAAATAACATTTTCTGAAAAGCTTAACTTTTATACATTCTTTACTTAAAATCTTTTCTTAAAATCATTCTACACAAAATTATCTTTAATATTCTCTAAGTTCCAAAAATATATATTTAATTTCTTAACAGCAAAGCTGACTCAAGTATCCCTTAAAAAATGTTTTTGGTTCAATAGATGCGTTAGGAACAAGTTCCAAACCACAATCCGTCACAGCGTGACTTATTGCCACGCACAAATTTATTAACAAAGAAAACTACCGATACAAATTTGAAGAATACCTAAAGCTAGAGTGTCAGGATATTCTTGTATTAGAAACATAACCAAGCTTAGTTAATCTAAAATAAATATATCTGATCTGAGCTTTACCAAGTTATGCTAACCTAACCTGGGTATAAGGAATATATCTGACCTCACCAAGTTTCTTGTCGATAAAGACAGCTGTTCTATCCTAACCTTACCTAACCTAACCTAGCCAAGCCTAATTCCAACCAAACCTAATATATAATAACCCCATGGAAGAATCGTACTCCAGCAAAGATTTGAATATACCAAAGCTAATTTAAAACAATTAGCAAATAATATTAAGCTTGACTAACTTGACACGTGCACAGCTGTACTTAATAAATTGCATTAACCGTTATCTTAGCGTACAGTTGGCCTTTCCATTTCGATTTCCACATCGATTTCGGCCTTGAACATAATTGGATTTGCTCATATATCGAAATTGATTAAAACTTGACCTAAGCGAACCGGTTTTTTTTCGGCAATTTCACTTGAACTTTCATTAACTTTGACTGCGACCGCCAACTCCTTGTGGGTTATGTCGGCGCATTGTGTGTACCAGGTTGAGGGGAGTTACAAATATTTTCACATTACATAGTCCACCAGAAAAGAGACAAACCGGATCATAACGAATGTAGACACGTTTCGCGTATGTGTGTGCAGTTAATGACGTCCACTGGTGGACCCCGATAACGGATTTGAATGCGGGGCGCAGCGGGGCGGTGCAGGGCGGGATGAGGGATGGATGGCGGCTCCAACTTTATGTAATCATTTCGGGTCGTATGTTCAAAATGCAAACTTATGAAAATTGTTGTTGTGTGTGATTTTGGACTGTTGGCCAATGTTTGCTATTGATATTTGGACTGTTGCTCTCTTGACTCTTTCCGCTTCATTTTTTAGATTGCCAATTTGTTTGGCTTTGAGTCTCGGTCTCAGGTGTTGTGCTCTGGCAATGCTCAAATGGCCCCAGCTCTGGTAATTGTAGTTGTGCTCCAATTTAATTGCCGTTCATTTTACTGTCAAAGTTTTGAGTATCAAGAGAAACGCCTGTAAGAGCTGCTCTTGCTCCACTTAGACTCCAGCCCAGCCGCTTGCATGCAGTTTAATTACATTTCGTATTTACTCGTCTAGGCTGTCATTCATTCGTTATTAATAATTCGTTAAGGTGCGAAAAATGCATTTAAGAATGCCACAGCTCAGCTTTAGCTTCGACAATTTTTATATGATTTAATTAAAGCTTGATAAAAACCACAATCAGTTGAAATCTTTGCAGCCACTTGACTTAAACTGTGGATTGTCGAAAAACGCAATCCACAAATTAGAAATAATTGAAAAATTTGCCGCTTAAATTGGCCATAAAATTGCGAAATACGCTTTGTAAATTACTTAAGATTCGAGCATAAATTGTGGTTATATTATACACAAAATATTTCGCTGATGCTCGTAAAAAAATAATCTGGAAAGAAGCGCCCAAAAAAACCCTCAAATTTATAATATTAAAAGCAAGCAAATTCTTCATCTAAAAACTTATATAGTATATCGAATTTTTTTACAAATTGCTGTATTTTTTTACTTTTTAAAAACAATTCGAAAGATATGTTCGAAATTTCACTAACAGATAAGTATAAGTATCTTTGAAGTTCCGACTTCGGAAATATAAGTTTTTACCTAATAAAAATTTCTCAATTATTATCACATTCTTTCACATAAATCAAAAGGAATATTCAACATTATATACAAATACACTCCTCAGGTGTTTTGTTGATATACGCAAATTTTATCAAACAAATATTTTATATTAAAAAATTACGAAAGAAATTTTCTTTGTGTTTTCATCACATTAAACCCATTGTCCTTCATTTGGGACGTTGGAATTCAGATACTACGCACAAGTTGACTGAACCAATAAATTCCGATACGCAATAAACAAAGATTCAACCCCCGAGAGGAAAAAATAAAACACAACCCTCTAGAAAGTGCATTTAAGCATTTTCCGCAATTTTATAGAAAAAGAAAAATCCATGAATTCGACTTTGAAGCTTACCTTGTCGTTGTTGTTATATTCGTTCGTATTGTATCCAAAAGATGGTTTTTCCAAAAATGTTTTGTAGATATACTAAAAGTTATTCGATTGCGAATTGCCGTAAGCCTTTGATTCTCTCTGTGGAAAACAATTCAATTGCACTCCTGTCGTGTGGCGCATATGATAACAATAATCTATGCAACTATATTTACTATCGATTTAAATATTATTTTATTTTTTATTGAGCACCAAGCACACGCGCTACCTTGTGCGTCATTTTTATAGAAAATATTTTCATTCGCACTTGGTTGACCGTTAAAGTAATTCGAAATTGTGACGTTTCGAACTGCGGCGATGCGACGGAACGACTGGGGCGACCGTTGGCTTTGAGACCGTCTCGCGGACTGAAAACCAAAACTGAACTGTTGTCTCGTGTCGCCGACTCGGACTGAGCCTCAGCTTCATATTTTTTGGGCCAGGCGTGCGAGAGACAGTCAGGCAGCAAAAGCGAGAGAGAGAGAGAGAGAGAGAGCGAGCACTCGGGCAGTCGCAGCTGTTAACGCTCTCTCGCGCTCAGCTTTGCTGCTGATCACCTGTTGCACATTTAATAACTGCTTTCTCTCTCTCTCTCTCCCTCTCACTAGATCACGCTCTTGCTCCTTGGCTCTCTTCGTGCTCGGCTGTTGCAGTTGCGCACCGGTTTGCGCCGGTTTATGATTTTTTGGGAAAACTCATTTTCTTATACCTGTTTTTTTCATACACAGGTGCTCGCTGCTGCTGCTCTTGTTGTTGTTGTGCCTTACTCTCAAGACTGAAGGTCGCATTTTCGCTCATTAATCGCCAGTTCGCCACTTTCTTCAGCGCCTGCGCAGAGATTTTATTTGCTCTCACACCGATTAACGGTGTCATGTGTGTATATGTTAGTGTGTATTTGTGTGTGTGTGTGTGTTTGTGTACCTTTATAGGCGTTTCAAGTGAATTGTTAGACGTAGCAGCAACCATAAATGTTTATAGATTCTCTAGAACCATATAGCATATAGTTATGTATGAAAGTATATAATATATACTTTGTAATTGAAATACATATATTCACCTTTTGTATAAACGCGCGTGTGTTTTTACCCTTTCAAACTGCATTTTGGGAATTATCTAGAGCACTGCACCTTCGCATGCAGCATCACAAACAGGAGCGGTTCAACCTACGCGAAGGTTTCGGCAGCCAAAGACGAAGATAGCTTAAGTAGTTAGGATTTGTGCATTGAACATGCCATATAGGGATACAGAATTAAAATTATAGAATTCGAATTATAGAATTAATAATTAGAAATAAATTATATTTGACTTTTATTGAAAATATATAATTTATTACCATTTACATTAAACTTGATAAACATATTCATCCCACCAAGCCAAAACAGAGATAAAAGAATGAATGTAAATAATAATAATAATAATAATAATAATAAAAATAATAATAATAGTAAATAATAGTATATAAGATAGGGTGATAGCACTTCATATTTTCTTCGTGATACATCAAGTGGGCACGCTCTTTATCAGGTCGCATGTTGGTCGTCAAAATTTTCTTTTAAATTATGACTACGATTCTTTACAATTTTCAATTTTTTTATATAATTGTTAGGAGATTGAGGTACATACTAACTGGCTTGAAACATACATTAAAATTAGTAGGTCGGCAAATAAAAAAATCCCTGGCAAGTCTAATAAAACTAATCCAAAGACCTTCGTTCATCATAAAACCAACATTAAAGCAAATACTTTGGAACTATCGCAATAATTTCTCAAAGCTCACATCCAAAAATAGCGCATAGTACGAATATAATTGAATTTTTTAAATGTCGGGAACTAAAAATGTTCTAGAAATAAAAAATTGAACAGATCGGTGTGAAAAATGTGCTTAAGAATTTTTAAAATTGAGTAGCATAGAGGAAGAGCTGGCGAACCAAAGAGACACACAGGCACACACACACTCAACCACTGGGAAATGTTTAAGCGGAAATTTTAATAAAAATTATATACAATTTATTTCAAACAGTGAAAACACACACGCACGCACACACGCGGCGCCGTTTTGTGGGCTGTCGTGTGATAAAATAATAAAAAAAAAACTATGCAGAAGCAATGTGGCATATATATTGAAAGTATTATATAGACGCGTATGTCGACTATGTCGACGCAGATCCGCTGAAATAGCTGTTGAAAGCGTAAACAGAATGTCAGATAAGCACGTTCAACTCGGCCGAGGATTGACGGCCCATTCAATTGAGTTGGTGTCGGTAGATTTGTATCTGTATCTGTATCTGTATCTGTATCTGTATCTGTATCTGTATCTGTATCTGTATCTGTATCTGTATCTGTATCTGTATCTGTACTCTTGTATCTGTATCTGTATCTGTATCTGTATCTGTATCTGTATATGTATCTGTATCTGTATCTGTATCTTTAATCGTATCTGTATCTGGATCTGTATCTGTATATGTATCGTATCTGTATCTGTCTCCTGTATCTGTAAATCTGTATCTGTATCTGTCTATGTATCTGTATCTGTATCTGTATCTGTATTGTATCTTGTTATTCTGTATCTGAATATGTTTTCTGTATCTGTATCTGTATCTGATCTGTATCTGATCTGTATCTGTATCTGTATCTGTATCTGTAATCTGTATCTGTATCTGTATCTGTTTCTGTATCTGTATCTGTATCTGTATCTGTATCTGACTGTATCTGTATCTGTATCTGTATCTGTATCTGTATCTGTATCTGTATCTGTATCTGTATCTGTATCTGTATCTGTATCTGTATCTGTATCTGATCGTATCTGTATCTGTATCTGTATCGTCGTATCTGTATCTGTATCTGTATCTGTATCTGTATCTGTATCTGTATCTGTATCTGTATCTGTATCTGTATCTGTTATCTGTATCTGTATCTGTATCTGTATCTGTATCTGATCTGTATCTGTATCTGTATCTGTATCTGTATCTGTATCTGTATCTGTATCTGTATCTGTATCCTGTATCTGTATCTGTATCTGTATCTGTAATCTGTATCTGCTCTATCTGTATCTGTATCTGTATCTGTATCTGATTATCTGTATCTGTATCTGTATCTGTATCTGTATCTGTATCTGTATCTGTATCTGTATCTGTATCTGTATCTGTATCTGTATCTGTATTCTGTATCTGTATCTGTATTGTATCTGTATCTGTATCTGTATCGTCTATCTGTATCTGTATCTGTATCTGTATCTGTATCTGTATCTCTGTATCTGTATCTGTATCCTGTATCTGTATCTGTATATGTATCTGTATCGTATCTGTACTGTATCTGTATCTGTATCTGTATCTGTATCTGTATCTGTATCTGTATCTGTATCTGTATCTGTATCTGTATCTGTATCTGTATCTGTATCTGTATCTGTATCTGTATCTGTATCTGTATCTGTATCTGTATCTGTATCTGTATCTGTATCTGTATCTGTATCTGTATCTGTATCTGTATCTGTATCTGTATCTGTATCTGTATCTGTATCTGTATCTGTATCTGTATCTGTATCTGTATCTGTATCTGTATCTGTATCTGTATCTGTATCTGTATCTGTATCTGTATCTGTATCTGTATCTGTATCTGTATCTGTATCTGTATCTGTATCTGTATCTGTATCTGTATCTGTATCTGTATCTGTATCTGTATCTGTATCTGTATCTGTATCTGTATCTGTATCTGTATCTGTATCTGTATCTGTATCTGTATCTGTATCTGTATCTGTATCTGTATCTGTATCTGTATCTGTATCTGTATCTGTATCTGTATCTGTATCTGTATCTGTATCTGTATCTGTATCTGTATCTGTATCTGTATCTGTATCTGTATCTGTATCTGTATCTGTATCTGTATCTGTATCTGTATCTGTATCTGTATCTGTATCTGTATCTGTATCTGTATCTGTATCTGTATCTGTATCTGTATCTGTATCTGTATCTGTATCTGTATCTGTATCTGTATCTGTATCTGTATCTGTATCTGTATCTGTATCTGTATCTGTATCTGTATCTGTATCTGTATCTGTATCTGTATCTGTATCTGTATCTGTATCTGTATCTGTATCTGTATCTGTATCTGTATCTGTATCTGTATCTGTATCTGTATCTGTATCTGTATCTGTATCTGTATCTGTATCTGTATCTGTATCTGTATCTGTATCTGTATCTGTATCTGTATCTGTATCTGTATCTGTATCTGTATCTGTATCTGTATCTGTATCTGTATCTGTATCTGTATCTGTATCTGTATCTGTATCTGTATCTGTATCTGTATCTGTATCTGTATCTGTATCTGTATCTGTATCTGTATCTGTATCTGTATCTGTATCTGTATCTGTATCTGTATCTGTATCTGTATCTGTATCTGTATCTGTATCTGTATCTGTATCTGTATCTGTATCTGTATCTGTATCTGTATCTGTATCTGTATCTGTATCTGTATCTGTATCTGTATCTGTATCTGTATCTGTATCTGTATCTGTATCTGTATCTGTATCTGTATCTGTATCTGTATCGTATCTGTATCTGTATCTGTATCTGTATCTGTATCTGTATCTGTATCTGTATCTGTATCTGTATCTGTATCTGTATCTGTATCTGTATCTGTATCTGTATCTGTATCTGTATCTGTATCTGTATCTGTATCTGTATCTGTATCTGTATCTGTATCTGAATCTGTATCTGTATCTGTATCTGTATCTGTATCTGTATCTGTATCGTATCTGTATCTGTATAGTATCTGTATCTGTATCTGTATCTGTATATGTATCTGTATCTGTATCTGTATCTGTATCTGTATCTGTATCTGTATCTGTATATGTATCTGTATCTGTATCTGTATCTGTATCTGTATTCTGTATCTGTATCTGTATCATGTATCTATCGTATCTGTATCTGTATCTGTATCTATCTGTATCTGTATCTGTATCTGTATCTGTATCTGTATCTGTATCTGTATCTGTATTCGGTATCTGTATCTGTATCTGTATCTGTATCTGTATCTGTATCTGTATCTGTATCTGTATCATCTGTATCCTGTATCTGTATCTGTATCTGTATCTGTATCTGTATCTGTATCTGTATCTGTATCTGTATCTGTATCTGTATCTGTATCTGTATCTGTATCTGTATCTGTATCTGTATATATCGTATCTGTATCTGTATCTGATATCGTATCTGTATCTGTATCTGTATCTGTACTGTCTGTATCTGTATCTGTATCTGTATCTGTATCTGTATCTGTATCTGTATCTGTATCTATATCTATCGTAATCTGTATATCGGTATCTGTATCTGTATCTGTATCTGTATCTGTATATGTATCTGTATCTGTATCTGTATCTGTATCTGATCTGTATCTGTATCTGTATCGTATCTGTATTCGTATCTGTATCTGTATATGTGTATGTATCTGTATCTGTATCTGTATATCTGTATATGTATTCTGTATCTGTATCTATCTGTATCTATCTGTCTGTATCTGTATATGTTATCTGTAATCTGTATCTGTATCTGTATCTGTATCTTGTTTCTGTATTCTGTATCTGTATCTGTATCTGTAGCTGTATCTGTATCTGTATCTGTATCTGTATCTGTATCTGATCTGTATCTGTAATCGTATCTGTATCTGTATCTGTATGTATCTGTATCTGTATCTGTATCTGTCTCTGTATCTGTATCTGTACTGTATATGTATCTGTATCTGTATCTGTATCTGTATCTGTATCTGTATCTGTATCTGTATCTGTATCTGTATCTGTATATGTATCTGTATCTGTATCTGTATCTGTATCTGTATCTGTATCTGTATCTATCTGTATCTGTATCTGTATCTGTATCTGATCTGTATCTGTATCTGTATCTGTATCTGTATCTGTATCTGTATCTGTATCTGTATCTGTATCTGTATCGTATCTGATCTGTATCTGTATCTGTATCTGTATCTGTATCTGTATCTGTATCTGATCTGTATCTGATCTGTATCTGTATCTGTATCTGTATCTGTATCTGTATCTGTATCTGTATCTGTATCTGTATCTGTATCTGTCTCTGTATCTGTATCTGTATCTGTATCTGTATCTGTATCTGTATCTGTATCTGTATCTGTATCTGTATCTGTATCTGTATCTGTATCTGTATCTGTATCTGTATCTGTATCTGTATCTGTATCTGTATCTGTATCTGTATCTGTATCTGTATCTGTATCTGTATCTGTATCTGTATCTGTATCTGTATCTGTATCTGTATCTGTATCTGTATCTGTATCTGTATCTGTATCTGTATCTGTATCTGTATCTGTATCTGTATCTGTATCTGTATCTGTATCTGTATCTGTATCTGTATCTGTATCTGTATGTATCTGTATCTGTATCTGTATCTGTATCTGTATCTGTATCTGTATCTGTATCTGTATCTGTATCTGTATCTGTATCTGTATCTGTCTCTGTATCTGTATCTGTATCTGTATCTGTATCTGTATCTGTATCTGTATCTGTATCTGTATCTGTATCTGTATCTGTATCTGTATCTGTATCTGTATCTGTATCTGTATCTGTATCTGTATCTGTATCTGTATCTGTATCTGTATCTGTATCTGTATGTATCTGTATCTGTATCTGTATCTGTATCTGTATCTGTATCTGTATCTGTATCCTGTATCTGTATCTGTATCTGTATCTGTATCTGTATCTGTATCTGTATCTGTATCTGTATCTGTATCGTATCTGTATCTGTATCTGTATCTGTATCTGTATCTGTATCTGTATCTGTATCTGTATCTGTATCTGTATCTGTATCTGTATCTGTATCTGTATCTGTATCTGTATCTGTATCTGTATCTGTATCTATCTGTATCTGTATCTGTATCTGTATCTGTATCTGTATCTGTATCTGTATCTGTATCTGTATCTGTATCTGTATCTGTATCTGTATCTGTATCTGTATCTGTATCTGTATCTGTATCTGTATCTGTATCTGTATCTGTATCTGTATCTGTATCTGTATCTGTATCTGTATCTGTATCTGTATCTGTATCTGTATCTGTATCTGTATCTGTATCTGTATCTGTATCTGTATCTGTATCTGTATCTGTATCTGTATCTGTATCTGTATCTGTATCTGTATCTGTATCTGTATCTGTATCTGTATCTGTATCTGTATCTGTATCTGTATCTGTATCTGTATCTGTATCTGTATCTGTATCTGTATCTGTATCTGTATCTGTATCTGTATCTGTATCTGTATCTGTATCTGTATCTGTATCTGTATCTGTATCTGTATCTGTATCTGTATCTGTATCTGTATCTGTATCTGTATCTGTATCTGTATCTGTATCTGTATCTGTATCTATCTGTATCTGTATCTGTATCTGTATCTGTATCTGTATCTGTATCTGTATCTGTATCTGTATCTGTATCTGTATCTGTATCTGTATCTGTATCTGTATCTGTATCTGTATCTGTATCTGTATCTGTATCTGTATCTGTATCTGTATCTGTATCTGTATCTGTATCTGTATCTGTATCTGTATCTGTATCTGTATCTGTATCTGTATCTGTATCTGTATCTGTATCTGTATCTGTATCTGTATCTGTATCTGTATCTGTATCTGTATCTGTATCTGTATCTGTATCTATCTGTATCTGTATCTGTATCTGTATCTGTATCTGTATCTGTATCTGTATCTGTATCTGTATCTGTATCTGTATCTGTATCTGTATCTGTATCTGTATCTGTATCTGTATCTGTATTTCTGTACTACGAGTACTACGTTCTGTGAGCGACCGCGAGTCGTATAGTTGAATTTAATTCTGTGCAATCAGTGTGTAGCGACATTCTATATATATAAATACATATATGTGTGAGCATGGGTAAATATCGCAGCATTAAGGAGGCGTTGATTGGATTTTAAATGAGGCTGCGATTCTTACACATCAGCAGCATAAAAGCCGCAGCGTGCACTGAGCCAAAAACTTTGATATGAAGATGTTGACGTACTTTTGGTCTTACTCTGTGCTTCTTATTCATCTGTTTTCATACATTCAAGCGAAGCTGGCTGCGCCTAACCACTTTAATTTGATAATTACATGAATGCCACTCTGTTATTCCAAGAAAATTTCCAGTGTGTTGCGAAAATTTGATTAAATAAATGTTCATTTAGGGTCTTAGAAATGTGGGGACTGTTCATTGCAGTTGCGTTGGGATCATTAACCATAAGAATGTCGCGAAAATTCTTTATAGATGACAAATGGTAGATCAAGTTCATAAACCACGTGGCATGAAACAATATTAATCTGCATAAATAAGCCCTTATATAGCTATATGTACATTGAGAAACTTTTGAGTGCAAGCGAATAGATCTGTTACAGATGATGTTACCTAAATATATATATTATTAAGGGACTTTCCCTGTTTATAAATTAAGCTAATTAAGCTCTATGAACTTTACATACTTTGTGTATACAAACTATACAAGTGAGTACACATTATCACTGAAAAGTCCGCGTCAAGATCTCTTAGCTTGTAAAAATTATTCTTATCAAAATTAGCCGATTAATAATTTAATAATTATAAATATTTCCATCATCCAATACATTTAAAATTCGGGCATATATAATTTCTGACCAGTATGAGAACCTAGCTAAATATACGCATCTGTATTTACATATCTAGTTATGTTTTACTTTTTATGTTACATATTTTAATAATTGTTTCTTAGTAGTTTTTTTAGTAGGCCAAGTGACTTCTTTCACGCGATATTTAAATATAATATTTTATTCAACTATTAAATGTTTTTATTTTTTTTTTGAGTTACAGATTTGTTAAAACATTCTCTTTGTTATATCCCTACCAAAAACACAATAAAGCACATAGATAATAGTCCAACTTGGCTGCATACGATGGATGAGGATCTATTTGGATAATTGCAACCGCAGAACTGAAGACACGTCGAACATATCTTTTCAGATTTGTTTAGCTTAATCAATGTTTTATTTGCGACTGGCTGGCATCCCATTAAGGGCGACGAAAAACACAGAAAATTTTCCAAGTTACCTGCATATTCGGTGTAAAATTTATTAGTTGTTAATACTTATTGCAAATTATAAAATTACCCTCTACTCGAAAGCCCGGCAATACGCATTCAGACAATGGATCATAGTTGTCTGCGTTGTACGGAATTCGACGAACTAATGTCTTATCTTTTGGATGATCTCTTACGAACATCCAACCTTTATAGAATATTTTACAATCTCCATTATCGCATTCGACACATTGATTATTCAATTCGTCATCTTCATATGCCTCTAAAAATTGTACATTTTTCCATTATTACTAAACATTGCGCAGTAGATAACTTACCCGATTTCCAAACTACAATACCAATAAGTATAATTGATAAAACGTAGTTTTCACTTTTCCTCATGTTGAGACTAATGTTAATATGCTTTATATGTAAAATTACATACAATTTTGGGGGGAGAATGCGAAATGATGTGGATCTGTTTATACCTAATAATTTTGGTGTAACTAACTACTATAACTACTACGACCTAAAACCTTAGCTGGTCTGTAGATACAGCCCCTGGTTGTTACGCAACTCCACGCCAAGCTCTAGCCGCATATTTGGGTATAAACCACGGCCACCATGTTACTCCCCGAGGAACCGCAGTCAAAAACACCAGGAAGGAACAAAGTTTCGCTGACGCCTGCCTGTCCGTACCACGGCCGAACTGCTTAACATTTCTGTCCCAACAAATGCGTCATTACTCCAATTGAGGATCGTCTTACCAGACTAAGCTGCTTCTGGTTTAGGTCATGGCTTGGTACAGATTGGGCCTTTCGCAGATGCTTGGAAAATGCCAATGCTTGGACAATCACTCAGGGCTACCAATGTGCCGAGTCGGCTGGCTAGAAAGACTTCCGAATTACGCAAGTTATTCTACATCTGTCCATTAAACCCCACACACAGTGATGTACAGGGAAATGGGCATGTCTACATCAACTCATCTTCCCCTTCCGAATGCTTTCTTCTGCCTGTACATATGCCTGGGCAAATTTAAGTAATTAATTAATAAACCAATTTTTTTTATATTTAAAATATATTTAAATTCGATACGACAATGTTATAATGATTAGACCAAGGCATAGGGTTAATATTAGCACAGCATCGATGCCAGGTAAAGCTGAACTGGACCGCTCGCAGCCGCAGTGCTTGGCACACGTCTTGCAAATTGATTCTGTACTGCTCAACTGTGTACTATTTGCGATTGCTTGACAGCCCAGTTCGGCAGACCAAAAGCAAACAAATTTATTTAAATCATCTGAAATACCAAAATGGGCTTTGATACTGGGATGCAAAAACCTCATTTATTATATCCTATACTTACCGGTTATTTTATAGCCCTTACTAACGCATTTGTTAAATTGACTATCATGCTGTTCGCCAACACTGAGTCTTTCAACCTTCACCATATCCCAAGCAGTGGACGAATGGGCAGCCATTCCAGTCCTGGCCACTATACACTCTTTATAAACATATTCATCGCATGAGACGCATACATTATTTAACTGACCACTTGCAACTGTTCGATGTGGCATGACACTGAGGCATTTATTATAAACATAATTTGTATGTATTATTCATATACTTACTGTCTATATAATATATAGAAAGGTAAAATAGCCATTTAAAAAGCAACGAATTTTTCATAATTCTAAACAGAAAGCAAAATAAAACTGATCTTTGAAAACCAGCATGCTGAGTAATATGTACGTTTCTGGTCTAAATCGATTTTGGAAAATTTCAGAAGAGTACCAATAGTCGAGTATATACCTAAACTTACTTCAGCACATAAACTTGTAAGATATTTGTAACCAAATAGGAAAGTCACGACTAAGTCTTTTATATTAAAAATGAAAAATTAATCAACAGAATAATAAAACCAATTTCTATGCAAATGTACCTAACACATAACCTAGTCGGGAATAGATAAGAAATGAACGCAGGGATCCACATATTCTAATCATGTTCGTCGATCTGTCTTGACTTGAAATATCAAGTCATTTATAACTTGCCTTGCTTCCATTAAATTGATAAGAATCCGATTCGACATACGATTCTTTATCCATATCTCTAAAGTTTTGACAGTTACAGGCACCAAAGTGGGGATGTATACTCTCGTATAGTTTACACAGATCTCGAACATATAATTTCTGGTTAATCTCTGATCTTAGAATTTACACACATTTGAATGTCATATTGTTAGCGTTGGCTTTAGGGAATCTCCTAGTCAAGCACACCCGACTCAAGCACACATGTTCTCCTTGAGTTTGGAAGGTTTCCATGCTTCATAGCAACTCGACTGACCCTTTTAAAGGGTCGCTACGTTCTGGAAATAATTGAAAAATAAATGATCTGCAAATTAACTACAGCTCAGCGCATTATTTTTATTATTTAACTGACTCTCTTTAGGATCACAAGACATAGTTATATACTTAATTTTTAAAATGTGCATATATATAAGTATTTTTATATTTATTTCCGAAGAGAGTTTTCCAACTTTAGGAATAAATGCTCAAGTTAAGCGAATGCGTATATTAAAGGCCAAAATATTAAGCATTTGCCAGGCATTCCAAAATAGCTGGAAGACGAACTAGCTTTCGCAGTAATCTTTTGCTTCTTGCATTTGCAATATCTGGCACATACTTGACAAGCTATATGATGCATATGATGTATATTTATGTAATTCTTACTGGCAGCAGCCTGACAGCCCATATATGGCGCCCAAAAGCATATAAACGTTTCTATTTCAGCTGCAGTACTCTGTTAATTTAATGGATGCATTTGTCACGGATAATAATTCGATTTACCTGTTATCTCATAACCATCAATAACGCATAGAGCTAGATGTGGATCCCCGTCCGTATAGGTGCGTAGTTTCCTAACTATGCGCTGGTCCGCCGTGGACATCCAAAATGCAGCCCATCCCGTAGTGCTCATTTTGCAATCGCCACTATATACGGTGCAGTTTATACATTCGTTATTTGTAACATTTTTTGCCTCTGCAAATAGTTATATCAGGTTACCGGTGTATTCATACATCTATACCAGACTGACTTAGACGTCCTTTTGTTAAATTGATTTTAAAATATTCCATTACTTAAATAAAAATATTACTACATTGAGCTTTAATACATTAGGTAAAAAATATTTTATCAAGGGGCAAAACCAAGTGACCTATAGATTCCCTATCAAAACATTCCATAATATTCGACCTGTTCCAATCGAGTTTTTTTACATTTCATATCAAATAATAATTAAACCTAATCGATATTTATCGATGTTGAGGAAACAAAGCAAGCTATCGCTAAAAGGAAATAAACTTGATCTGCATATTTTATACATTAGCTTACTCGTATACTTTGTATGATTATATTATATTATTTTAAATGTTCTTATTAACACTTAAATCTTATCAAAATCTGTATTATCAAATTCTGCACTTACCACAGTTTGAAATGCACAGCAGAAACCCAAAAAATAATATTGAACAGGTGCTTACATTTTGCATCTTTTAGAATCAAGTTATACTATACAAGTGTTATGAATTCTAAAATATGTTTTGTGTATTATCTATAGAAGTTTTGACAAATCAAGACGAAATATAGTATGCTTTGATTTTCGGGTCTTTATTTTTTTTTTTGGTAAGCAAAATAATCGGTATGACTTGATTTTCAACCTAGTTAAAATTTGATGAGATATAACATTAATTAAAGCCTTGCCAACAAATTAGTTGATATGCAACATCCTTTAATTGTACCTGAGGCCTTAATATGTTCACAATCCCATGACTTTGTACATGTTCTGGCAAGCCCTAAGCATCTTTTTTCGTGAAAAACACATACGGTTGCTTCCTATTAAATTCCCGGATCTTAAACAATCTGCTAAATGTGATTTCAAAATAGGCCAAATGGTGAACCATTTTAAAGATCCTTCCAGATGATTTTAATGTCAAAATAAGAATATGAGTACAGCAAATAAATGGTGTCATTTAGAGAATGCGGGAAACCCGCTCGAAACAAAGCTCAATACAACGAAGCAATAAGAAGAGATAACAGCCCGACTATTTAGGGACGTGTCTCACGTGGAAGATCCATAGGGCGATGGTATCAAAAACAGCTCTAAGACCACCCAAAGCGAAATATAACGATGAGATAACCAGTTCATCAGTCAGTGCTAAACACTGAGTACTCAGTACTGATAAGACCTGTGGTAACAGGTCGCATGGAGCTGTTGCTGCTGCTGCAGTTACCGTAGATAGCCGATCCCCAATTCAGATCTCAATGGTAATCAATTAGTAAGCAGCGATTGTAAATTAGCAAACGTTGACAGACAGTCCCGGGCCGCTTATCGCCCAGGGCTCATGTCAAGGGCTATCGGTGCGCCCTGAGCCGGCAGCGGCAGTGGCAGAGGCACCGACGTCAGCAGAGGCAGAGGCATCGACGTCGGCAGAGGCAGCGGCTGCAGTACTTGGGTCTCTGAGAGAGGCCGTTGTCATTATTCGCTTGCACTTCAAACGTTCAGCAACGATCCAGTTAAGGGTATTATCCAGCTGAATCAATCGGCTGTTTGTGTATCCTTACATAGATTCTTATAAGGTTATTTTCTTTGTATCAAAAATAAATTAATATAATTTTAATTTCAGAAAAGGATTTTTTTTATGGCGATTTTCTAAAAATTATCGAACTTTTTTTGAGTGTAGTTGAATATATTGATTTGCTCGACTTTCAGGCCCCTGAACCCATTAAAAATGGGTATAAGGGTATATTGTATTTGTGCGAAAGCCAAATGTATGTAACAGGCAGAAGGAAGCATCTCCGACCCCATAAAGTATATATATTCTTGATCAGCATCAATAGCCGAGTCGATCTAGCCATGTCCGTCTGTCTGTCCGTCCGTCCGTCGTATGTATGAACGCAAGGATCTCAGAACCTATAAGAGCTAGAGAACTAGAGAAATTTTAGATGTAGATGCTCCTAGTTCCCCCGCAGATAGAGTTTGTTTCCGATAATCGATAACTTGCTCCGTTTCCCAGCAATCGATATCGATATCCTGTTTTTTGGCCAATTTTGGTAAATAATAAGAGCTAGAGTCACCAAACTTGACATGTAGCTTCTAAAATAGAATATATATATGCATTTGATGTTGGAAGAAGAGGGTTCAGGGTATCCCCTAGTCGGGAGTTCCCGAGTAGAACCTCTTGTTTATAATATGTTAAAAGTTTTCAGCCCCTAGCTTCAATACAAATAAAAATTCAATCAATTCTTTTCCTACCCTGAAATGAGTTTTTATTAAGACAAAAGCATTTCCGACCCCTTATAATGTTGATGATGACGTGCCCGTCGAGGTTAAAGCGGCCGAAGCCGAAAAGTCCGAAAATAATGTCGAGGATGTCGATGAGGATGTTAAGGTTAAGGAAAATTATGACCAGGCTAAGCCCAAGACCAAGAAGGTTGCAGAGATTGTCTGGGACTGGCTGCCCTTCTGAACACAGAAACCAGCCAAATTCACTGAGGTGGAGTACAATGCATTCTATTAGAGTTTGACCATGGATTCGAGAGAGCCTCTAACCCAAACCCATTTTGTTGCCAAAGGCGAGGTCACCTTCAAAAGTTAAATGTATATTTTCGGCGCAAAACCGAGTCGGACAACATTAAGATATTTGAAATTTGGAGTATATGGAGAAGGCAACCAGAATGCTTGTCAAGATAACTTTTTTTCATAATTTTGATTCGCAAACGTAGCTCATAGCAGTCGTCGTGGAAGCGATTTCTTAGCAAAGTAGAATACATATATTATACGTCCAAATTGATAAAATATATGGAAATAGTTGGCATTGGTAGGAGCATACTAACAGTTGTAAATCCACTAAGAAAATCGGAACTAGCCCTACAGCCTACAATTCGCCCGACAAAATTCATTAAGCTGATTGTCAAATGTATATACACTTCATATCCTATGAAGGAAACCCATTTGAAATATCCTTTTAGAAAATTTGAATGGCAAAAGCAGAACATGAATACAACAAATCAATTGTGTCATTTAGAGAATGCGGGAAACCCGCTCGGTACAAAGCTCAACACGACCAAGCGATAAGGAGAGATAAGAGCCCGACTATTTTTGGAAGATCCATAGGGCGATGGTATCAAAAACAGCTCTAAGACCACCCAAAGCGAAATATAACGATGAGATAACCAGTTCATCAGTCAGTGCTAAACACTGAGTACTCAGTACTGATAAGACCTGTGGTAACAGGTCGCATGGAGCTGTTGCTGCTGCTGCAGTTACCGTAGATAGCCGATCCCCAATTCAGATCTCAATGGTAATCAATTAGTAAGCAGCGATTGTAAATTAGCAAACGTTGACAGACAGTCCCGGGCCGCTTATCGCCCAGGGCTCATGTCAAGGGCTATCGGTGCGCCCTGAGCCGGCAGCGGCAGTGGCAGTGGCAGTGGCAGAGGCAGAGGCAGAGGCATCGACGTCGTCAGAGGCAGCGGCACCGGCACCGGCTGCAGCACTTGGGTCTCTGATAGAGGCCGTTGTCATTATTCGCTCGCATCTCAGACGTCCAGCAACGGTCCAGCTGAGCGGACGGACGGTCCTAAGTATTATTTATAATGTTCCCGCTGCTGAATCGCTCGGTCTTCGTGGTCTGCCGCTGCTGCCTGGTGGAGCAGCCGGCGCAGTGCCACAGCATTCGTGACAATAATCAGCTGAGCATCGAGCTGCTCGCCCTGGCGCCCAATCTACAGATTGTGCCCAGCGATGTCATATGTCAGCTGTGCCTGCATCGTCTGCACGACGCCCTCGAGTTCCGGGAGCGCTGCGAGGAATCTGAACGCATCTTACGTGCCCGGCACGAGCAGGCACTGGACGATGCGCTCGAGTGCCTCGAACGCGAAGTCGGCTGTCTGGAGCAGGCCAAATCAACGTCCATGTCATCGCAGCTGGAACCGGTCGACTTCGGTGAGTACAAAATATTTGCATAATGTTGGGCATAATCCCGTTTCAGTTTCATTTTGGAATTTCGTAGCATTCGCTAGGTCAAGAGCCTTCAAGATTCCCGCTTCATAAGTTTGCCACATAATTGTTTCGGAAATAATGGCACATATTTTGATAAATCGTGTCATGAGCGCGAATTCGTTATCAGGCCCACTTTCGATTGAATTGAAAGCTTTCTATAGCTCCCATATAAGCTATCGTTAGAAATTTGAATTTTTGAAATTTTTGTAGATACTCCAACAAAACTTAGCTATTACGAAATTCGCTATCAGTAAAATTTCATCGGCATTGAACTCTTATATCATATTTATTAAATCATATAGCTGCCATAGAAACATTCTCTCAAGAACTGCTCGGAAAATACAAACATGACCTTTATCCTATATCCTATAGTTTATAGATTGCTTCTTTAATAAAAAACTATTTCGCTTTAACGGTTTACTAAATCGTTTAGCTAGTAATCGGCTCAATATTTAAACGAACTAGTATTGCATTTATAGCCTATAAGCGAAGGCAAACAAACAAATCTCAAGATCCTATTTGAAATACTATCTATAGCCAGTTAGCAGCTTTGTAATTTGCTGGTTTCGGTTACAAATAAAGAGCCTTAAATAGAGTATCCGAAATATTCAGAAAATCAATATACTTCTCCAATTTCTTTTGGTTCATTAAATAAAGTTTCTTCAGGTTTGTTTTTGGAACGGTTCTTGGCTATAGATTGAAAACCAACCAAAACAAGAATACCTTTCGAGCAACGGAATTGAGTTAGGCGATTTGACTATATATATTTACTCCAGACTGCCTTATTAGAAAGTTGCTTAAGAGATCAAAGTTGGTAAAGCCAGTTTTTCTCACACAGTTGTGAGACACGCCCTCTCAGTGAATATGCAGGTTGCCTGTAAACCCATGTCCAGAGCCCCTCCCTATTAAGCTGAAAATATTTTTGTGACACGCCCTCTCAATAAATAGTGCCGAAATGTTTGGGTAACCTAGAAGATTATCAGATAAACCTATACGATATTTGAATTACAAGAACTGCAATTCATATGCAAAGTAAAGAACGTGTTTCTCTTACCTGACAGGTACCATGGATTTGTCGGATTTGTTTCGGTCCAGTTACGAGCAGCCAGAGACGACATTTGCCAGCTGGAATACCGGGACACTGAACACGCCCATCCATTTGCCAGCCACGCTGGAGCAACTGGAGGCAAGCAATGCGCCCGCGGAGCAGCAGGGCGGCAGAGCGGACAGCATGCCAGCGCCAGTTGATGTGCCCAAGCGCAAAAGGGCGCCACGCAACAAGACGGGGACAACAACAGGTGGCGCGTCGCGTAGCAGGACACCAAAATCGCTGCGTCCGTGCAGCGAGTGTGAGAAGAAATTTACGCGCAACTTTCAGCTGAAGTTGCACATGATATCGGTGCACGGACTGGGCGACGGGCTGCGCTATGAGTGCGAGGTGTGCTCGAAGAGTTTCGCATCGCGTCACAGCCTGCGCTATCATTTCACATCGCTGCACTCGACGGAACGACCATTTGCCTGCGAGCTGTGCGATCGGCGTTTCGTGCTGCGCACCCAATTGATCTCGCACGCCCGCATGCATACGGGCGAAACGAAGCCGCGCATCTTTGACTGCAGCGTCTGCGGCAAAACGTGGCCAACCAAATCGGATTTGCGCACCCATATGCGCTCCCACGATCCAGACATGTCCAAGCGGCCGTATAAATGTGATAAGTGCAACAAGGCCTTCTTTACGCGGGGCCACCTCAACTCGCATCATTTGGTCCACACCGGCGAGAAGCCGTATGCCTGCACCTACTGCGACAAGTCCTATCAGAGCGTTGGCAATCTCAACAATCACACTCTGCGACAGCATTCGAATATTATTGAGGCACGGCTGAATCTCAAATACACAGACTCCATGGATATTGAGACCTAGTGTGCGATTCAAACACCAAAAATTAGCTTATTTTTTTTACCTAAGAAAATATTAATAAACAAAATTCCTTCCTAAAAACAACGCATAAGAAAGTTAGCTAATTCAATGACTAGCATCCGAAAAAAATGCATTAAAATTCTAAAATGCCCAAAAACTCAGCTCGTATTAAAAATGAATATCTGCTTTTGCAAATTTCAAAGTTTCGCTCTGTACATGTCGACCAGCTGGAAGTATTAGCTATGACATCAGATCAAATCTGAATAGAAATTTGAATATATATTTATATGAATATAATTTGAGAGCATCCAAGCAAAATGTTTCTAAATGTTTTTGATTAAAAATCTAAATTGAATTCAAGTAAATATTTAAAATAGCAAACAGTTAATTTTTAAATTGAGTTATATGCATTAAACATTACAGAAAAACTGTTAATTTAGTTATATCTATATTATTATATTGTTATTATAGTTATATAAATATATAATAATCTAAAACAAAGCTATTTATTAGCAATATAAATATTAATAAATATAATATATATATATATATATATATCATTCTTATTATCCACAATATTTTTAGGCATAGTTAAACTGCATTCCACAAAATGAATACATTAAAAATGAACAATTATTAGGGTCTTCTATATTTTTGAATATTTCATAACAACGTCCAAATTTGCAACAATATAAAAGACCTTGAGACCATATATTATATATTATACATAATATATAACTTTAATTTCGATAGAAGCACGCGCTTAAAATCTTACGAAACCAAGCTTATCGCATTATTTAACATCTTTGTATATTTATATGTATATAGTATATATATATATATATATATATATATATATATATATTATATAAATATACATGCCCTATCGTACCTATTAAGTCCAACAATTAAATGTATACAATAATTATAAATAAAAATTAAAAGTGTATATTTGCCACAGATAATACAACTACAATAAAATGTAAGATAGAGAATGTTGAAAAAGCGCAAGTAATTTTTCCAGCAATTTCTTTCGCATTTTTTTTTTATTTTAAATTAAACTAGGCATACCCTATAAAAGAATTCGTTATATTAAACATTCCAGACAAATATTCCTAAAAAATAATTTTTATTTGAAACTGAAGAAAATTTTGAGAAAAAAATTGTATATTAAGAATTAAATTAAATGAAAATTAAAGCTTGCAAATTTAATTTTAAAGTTTTTCAATTAAAATATCAAGTTCATATTTTTATCATATGAATCAGTTTCCATTCAACATATATTTACTTCCGGTTAACCTCTATAAATATAAATTCAATTTTTAACGGCAGTGGCACGCTTTTAACATAACTTAACATGCTTCGAATAACATGTTCAAGCTATGTTAAATAGGCTATGTTATGTTAGGCTATGTGCTATGTTATCTAAGCTCAGGCTATGTTTGTGTTATGTTAAATATCTATTCGATAACTGCAACCACAAAAGAAACGTTGATCTTTAACACTAATAAATATTAATATTCTCATACCATAAAATTTAATAATTTTCCGCTGATAGTCAAAACTTATCAGCATGGAAAATGCCCGAGCCATAACAATTCCAGCTTATTTATAGAGCATACTAAGTACGACTCTGTCCATTGAACGTTGAGTTCTCAGTGTTGTGCTGTATATATATATATATATACATATAAATATATGTATGTGCACCGGGAGCACTATCAACGCCTTTAATCAAAACAAGTGCCCGACTGTCTGATCGTAAACAAGCAAATGCCAGGCATCCAGAGCAGACACATTCACAGCCACAGCCACAGCCAGTAAAGACAATTTTGATTGTGGGCCGCATTTGCTTCAATTACAAAATGACCACAACAACAATAATGTATACAAAAAGAAAAAGAAGAAAAAGAAAATAAAACTAACGAGATATTTCATAATTATGGGCCTGACTTGAGCCACAAAAAAAGTGTTAATCCAATTAACTTTGATTTAACACCGGGAAGTGACCGCCGCCGCCTGGCCTAGGTCAGCGATTCGTTTGGCTGGCGACAGGAGGCGTTCAGCTAGTTCCAGAGAGCAGAGAGCACTCCAACTGAGTCACAATCGCCAATGATAACCCCAACTCACCCGCAGGTCCGAGACAAATACATATAATGTAACTCGTTGGGCATTTCTCTAAAGTAACTATTTACATATAAATTTGCTTATTGTGTGTCCGCGCCCTGGCCAATTAGTCATAGCAGCAAAGTGCGATGTGTGTCCCCCAGCGAGGTGAATCAAGTACCCAGACATTGACCCAACCCAGCCCAGATCCCAGCCTTGCCCATTGCCTTTGTCCGTGGCCAACACGTCGCGCAGTTGCCGTTGCGCCCGCTACGTGATCTGTCTCCCTCCCCCTCGCTCTGGGTTCTAGTTGGACTGTCTTGATTGTTCCTACAACTATATGAGATAAGAACAAATGCTCGAAATCTACTAAAATTAAATTGGTGTCCAAGTCAACTAAGCACTTGGCACAAGGCATAAATATTAATTCTTTAAATATGCTCCCTGAAAGCAGTTCTAACTAATTCTGACACATATTACATTTATCTTGCTTACAGACTCTTAAAATTTCTTTTCTTTTCTAGACATTTCCAAATTTCTACTTCAATTTTTCGACAATTATTTAAAAAAAAATTAATTAATACGATTTAATCAAAATAGTTGGTTTGTTAACAGATAGAAAACTAATCTTTTTTTTACCATTGTAATCTTTCCTTATCGCTTATCCTAACATTTTATTTACCAAAGAAATACCTTCCGACTCATTGTCATACTGGTTCCAAAAGCAATCCTTGTGGGGCATATTTCGCCAAAAATGCGCTTTCCTGATTTTAGAATAAAATCAGGATTTGGTTAGTGGACCTTCGCCAACGACCATACCACGCTGAATACATCGGTTCTCGTCCGATCACCGAAATTAAGCAGCGTCGGGCACGGTTAGTACTTAGATGGGGGACCGCTTGGGAACACCGCGTGTTGTTGGCATCGGTTAACAAATCTTTTTTTATAGCTTAAACAAATTGTAGTGTCTTGTCTTACTTGTATCGTATTTTTTTTAAATACAAAAAATAAAAAATAAATATTTCTCTTTGCCAGATTTTCTTTAGTTTCCGTCAACAGGATTCGAACTCGGGGATTGCTGCTGGGGTACATCAAACGCCCGGCAAGTAACTGCAGCAGGACCTAATGAGAGGTCCACCCACACTGTAGAGACATTTTCATTTATAAGATGCGCCCCTTATATGATTATATATTCTTGGAAATTGCTTAAGTTAAATGTTTCATTAGTTTAAACAAAGCTCTTGACCCATCTCCACCCAGACTGGACGCCATCTATAAATATTACACTAGCATTTTATTTACATAATAACAACAATTACATATTTGAAAACTCTGTGGGGAACTATTTAGCTAAATCCTTCTTGAAAAGCAGGCGACCCAGCTGTGACTGCTGCTGGGCATAGAAGCTGTTCGAATGCTGATCCAGAGCCGATTCAGGTGTGACGGATTGCCGGACGAGCTCCCTGAGGCTCGCCGAGATCTTGGCAGTGCGAAAGCGTGCCTCGTGTCGCCGCTGTCGAGTGTCCACAAAGCGCTGCGATTGCTGGCGTTTCCTTTGGATGTCATGCTGCAGTTGCTCACGCTTCAGACGTTCCAATTGCTGGCGCTCGCGCCAGTGCTCCTCATGATGCAGCTGCTCCACTTGATTGTCGTGCTGCAGCCGCTTCAGATAGCCCTCCAGCAGCTGGGCGCGCAGTTCATCCGCCCGGCGCAGACGTTGTGTGAGCCGCATGCAAGTGTCACGCTTCCGCAGTGTCGCATCCAGCTGTTGCTCCTCCTGCTGCAGATTGACGGCCTCGTTGCGTCGCGATTCCTCATAGCGGCGCTGGCAAAGCGTCAAGTCACGCTCCAGCCGCATCGCATCCAAACGCTGCTTGGCCGCCGCATCTTTGGCGTCCAGTGCACCGCGCAGACGTCGCAGCTCGGCCAGATCGCGCTCGGCCAGCGCCTGGAGGCGCGCCTTGGTCATCAGATAGTCCTGAAACTGTTTGTCGTGCACGGCGCGCTTGTACTCCTCCAGCTGCTCGCACTTGAGCAATTGACGCTCCAGCCGCTCATTCTCCCAGTACTTGCGCGCCAGCCAAGCGTGCTCCTTGTCCGCCGCCCGCTCGCTACGCTTCACTGCCATCCGATTGAGTATCCTCTGATCGTGGCTGGGCACCTGCGCGTAGGCGGCGCGCACCGTTGGCGCCAGGCACAGATTGGCCATGGAGGCGCACAAGGAGTTGCCGCGCGTTAAGTTCTGGGCCAGCGGCACCAACGCCATGTTCTCCTGTGACTTCGACTTGGATCTGCTGCTGCCGCTGATGGCCAGCGTCGTGGCATCGACAGCGTTGAGTGAACCAAACACAGTCTGGAGTATAGCAAAAATATACGGATATGAAGATTTTTGCAGGTAATACTTCGGCACACCGAAGATGAAATGCCCTAGTCAATATATGGCCTAGGCTTAGAGAAGACTGGAAGAATTTATATATTGATATATTGATATATTTATATATCGATGTATTAATATATTGATATATTTATATATATCGATTTATTGATATATTGATATATGGTATATTGCTATAGTGATATATTGATATATTATTATATTGATATATTTATATAATCTTTTTCCCCATTGTAAACAAAGGATTCATCTTTATGATTAAGTACATAATTTAACAGCCCTTCAAGTGGTTACACATTGCAGGAAGAACATCACGCACCTGTCTGAAAGGGTATAAAATGGATATACTAACTGGTCACACTCACCTGCAGCATCTGGCAATCGCGCAGCGCGCCCGCACGTCCCGTTCGCTGTTTGTCCGGCTTCTCCGGCGTATCCTGTCTGGACTGACTACGTTGGCTGCCCGCGCTCTTGGAGCGTCTGCCTCTGGCGGAGGCTGTGGAGACGCGCGTCTGGCACTCGGCGGAGCCGCGTCGATTGTGCGTGGCCTTTGCCTGGGTTGGGGATTTGGAAGCGCTGCGTTGCCTGCGCCGCTGGCCGCTCTCGCTGCGCTGCAGTTGCTCCAAGGCGTGTATCTCGTGCTCCAGCTGCTGCAGTTCCGTTGCCGACTGTGGGCCTCCGCTCACATTGCTGCTGCTGTGCGAACTGTAGCAGTCGCAGTGGCAAATATCGCAGCAGCTGTCGGTCAGCTCCAGGGCAGCCAGCAGCTGTTGATGTTGTTGGGCCTGGGCGCGACTCTTGCCGCGCTGTCGCTTTTTCTTGGGCGTCATCCTGCTGGCTGGCCCATTGGCAGGGATTTGGTTCAAACTCCTAAACTGGCACAAACTCTCTATATTTGCATTCCAAATCGAATACTTGGGTATTATTTATTTCGGCGGCTGCCATACGTCAATGCGCTGCTCGTAAACCCAAATTCCTGCGCACCTGCAATAGCATTTTCCTCGTTTTTCCACATTTTTTACTTTTGTTTACTTTTTTATTGATTGCCCGCTCGCACGTTGTCCCGGGCAACGCTCAGGCCTAACGAGTTGTGGAGTTATTTTTGTTTTGACTTTGGCTTGTTGTTTCGTTTCTTTTTTTTTTTTTGGCAACTGTTCCGAGGTTTTCCGCCATTAATGCCGGAAATTAGCTGCTCCAATTAGAATGTGAAAAGTGAAAGGAAATGATATGAGGGACAGCTGCAAGGAAAGCCGGAAGTTTTATCTGGCATTTAGAAAACTGACAAAACTTTCACACACGCAATTTGAACAAATATTGCAGAAATATTCACTTTAAAGATACCAAATCCTAATTAAAATATTTAATATAATAAATTAAAATAAATTAGTATTTAATGAAAAAAGAATCCTACTGTGTCTAAAAAATTAGATATCCATTTTAAATATTTAATTTAATAATTACTGAACCTTTTTTTTGGATCGAGAGTCAAGTTAGGTTATAGGCCAGTGTGGCTGAGCGTCGAACTAACAGGCGAGCAGTCGCTGGTTCAAATTCTGCAGCAAAGGCGAATGAGAACCATTTCGATACGGTTGGTATTTTAAATCTTATTCATTTGAGCCGTACCATGCCGGGTAATTTCCTTTAAGTATATTCTTTTAAAATATTTACTATCTTCAAACTTTATAGATAACACTTGATTTGGTTCAGTTTGTATATACAAAATCGAGGTGCAATAAATTAGAAATCAAAACCTTTCCATTCCAAGTATCCATTTAATGTATATATATTTGGTATACGGTTGTATAGGTTTACGTATATGTATATAACAATATGCAATAAATATATTATGAAAACAATTAAATTCCATTTCTTTTCTATAAGCTGCCAAGTTTCTCATCGCATTGGATATCATCTTTCAAAGTAATTGGAATGAACTTGGGCAGTTACAGACAGTTAAATTGTTGTTAATATATAAGTTGGCTTAGTTTAGTGGTTATGCATTAAACATTTTGAATAGGGCTAGCTAATAATTTATACACGCACACACACAATTTACACCATCAACGTTTGCCTTAATACTGACAATAACAATTGAAAATCATAAAAACAAAAACTATATAAATAAAATACATATCGTTAAATTGTCTAGTAAGTAATATTGCTCTGTTCGTTTTCTTCTTCTTCTTTTTTTCTCTCTTTGAGGTTAGTTGAGGTATGCTACATAAACGATAAACAATAAACAAATGCATATTTACAAGAAAATGCCTAGTCGAAAACTAAAGGTATCGAGGTAAACGGAAGCACCGGGCACGACGGCTCCAATTGCAGCGAGGTGGCAAAACAATCAGCGGATGCATTGAAATCCCCCAATGTTTCCATAACCTGACCCAGCGCAAACCTGCAGATAGATTTATAAATGAGGCATGCATCAAAACTGTAAAGCCTAACACTTGCCATATCTTTGGGCAATTTGGATCCAATTTGGCAGCATCCTTGAGCATCTTTTCGGCCAGCCGCGGTTCGCCCAGTATTAAATGCGTTTCGCCCAGAGCACGTAGAGCTTCCGTATGATTCGGATTGGCGGCAACTGCATTCAGAAAGCATTGCTTGGCTTCCAGCCACTGCTCCAAATAAACATGCACCTGACCGCGCTGTAAAGTGCATGTTAAGCATTGAATTGGTATCAAACGCACAGACTTAGCTCACCATAAACATTATCTGATGCGAGAGCGGATATATTTGCGTGGCTTCGTGTATGCAGTTGAGCGCCTCATTCGGCTGATCGATGCGCATGTAGACATCTGCGAGCAGCAGCCAAATCTATATAAGTGTATTTTAAATCAGTTGAAATAATTATTATCAAATCATCCAAAAACAAACCTCAATTTGCAGCATCCAAGGTCTACGGGGTCCCGGCCGTTGCGTAAAGGAGCTCAACGAGCTGGCGGCCTCGCTCAGAGCCTGCTCCACGCGCGACACTGCGGCCAACGAGGCAGCATAGACGGAATCTTTAAGTGGCAACAACAAGTTGAGAATTATAAATACGAAATAAAACCAGAGCAAGCAAAGTGGAAGAGTATAAAATCAAGAAGAGAAAATGTTTGTAATATACAACAAAAAAAGTGCACTAGTTTAGTCGACGCATGCAACAAGATGCAAAAGTTAAAAGCACGCATAGAAAATAAAGTAGAGAAGAGCCACAAGAGAAGCGGGGGAAAATGGAGAAAGAAACGTTTTGAAAGCAGTGCAAGGCATAAGTTTAAATAAAATAAAGCATTTTACACACTTGCAAACAGATGCTCTATTAATAAACTTGTTTTGTTTTTTATCTAAAGAATACAATTAATTGTTTAATGAGCTTTTTTAAATTTTGAAAATTCCACTTTTTAGAAATGTTCAACCTAATTTAATATATATAATACGTTTTTTTACAACCCCACGATTTAAAATATAGTTTATCAATTTTAACAAAATATTTATGGTAAAAAAGCTCTCTATACTTTTTGTATTTGATAACAAATATCTACAACCTATCCTACAGTTTTAATTTATTTAATGGAAGCCGAAGTTCAGATGTTTAATCAACATTAAACTTCATAATAATATAAGTGAAAATATATAAAAAATTTTACTTAGATAAATCAATTTTGCTTTAAGAAAAACTCTGCCTCGCGCTACACACTTTGAGATTAGAAAACTATAACGTTTGCAAGAGTATAAAAAACTTCGGTGCATGCCGCGGTTTGTGTTAACTTTGAGTTAAATTTGCAATTGAGACTTACAATTATTTTGTATGGTTTTATGAATTGGTTTTTTAGACAGACACATTCCGCAGAAGTTGGGTAGTTACATAGATGTAATAGATGTTTATATATGTATATATATGTGTATATATAATATATATGTATGCATGTGTGTGTGTGTGTGTGTGTGTGTGTGTGTGTGTGTGTGTGTGTGTGTGTGTGTGTGTGTGTGTGTGTGTGTGTGTGTGTGTGTGTGTGTGTGTGTGTGTGTGTGTGTGTGTGTGTGTGTGTGTGTGTGTGTGTGTGTGTGTGTGTGTGTGTGTGTGTGTGTGTGTGTGTGTGTGTGTGTGTGTGTGTTTTTGTACAGAATATATATTGTTATTATTAGTGTCAAGTGTTGTTGTTGTTGTTGCTGTTGATTTTAAACTAGCTGCAAGCGCCTCACACGCACGACAGCTTGACTTACTTGAGTCCTTGTCAGACATTTGTGATGAATGCACCAAATGGACACCGCTCTTGGTATCCGAATGCTTCTCCTCGTCGGCGGCCAGCTGCGCCTCGTATACCTCCCGCCAAACGGCGAGCATATGCTGTACGGTGGCCAACGCCGTTTCTGCATCCTCCAGATGCAGTTGCAAGTGTGCTTTGACATGCAACAGCTGCAGATTATCGGGAAACTCGTGCAGCGCATCCTCTACCACGCCCAGCGCCTCACGCGGACGACGCGATGCGGTCAGCAGCAGGGCGAACAGATGCAGGCACGGTGCATGCTCCATGCGCAGTGCCAGAGCGAAACGTATGTGGCTCAATGCCTCGCCCAGCTGATTGAGCAGGGCATATTGCAGGGACAAATAGTATTCGGCCAGGTGATCGTTGCCATCATGCTGCACGGCACGTTCCAGAGACTCCAGCGCCAGTTTGTTGTACGCATCGCGTTCGCTCTTGAGAGTCGACTGTATGGCCAGCTGCTGATAACCAATGCCCACGAAGAGCTGACTGCGCGAGGGACGCAGACCTGGCAGAACAAACAAAAGATAGCTACATTATATGGCCTCATTGGGATGAGATCCACTCACCCTTCACCTCGCGCTTGAGCGCCTGCTGCGCATAGTCCAGGCCCTGCTTGACCGTCTCGAGGCTCTCGTAGCACAGGCGTGAGGCATGCAAACAGGGCAGCGGATCGCCTGGCGTTAGCTTCATCGACTCCTGCAGCACGCGCAGTGCATGCGCATGCTTCTCTGCGGCCATCAAACTGAGGCCGTACTGTCGCCAGATATGCTGCTCCCCAAAGCTAAACTTGAGCGCCTTCTCGAACGATTCGTTGAGCAGCTGCACCAGGCCCCAGCGTATGGTGGCCAGCGTGAGCAGATCATAAACAGCCGTCACATTGCCCATGGCATGTTGACGCGCCTGCCGAAATTCCGGACTCTGCGAGAGCACCGTATCCCGTACGGCCAAAGCCTCAGCGATGAGCAGTAAGAGAATGATCTCCTCCTGTTGATTGCGCGGCGTGAATTGCTGACGTGCAGCATATTTCCGCGGCTTCCACAGACGCTTGGCGGCGCCGCCGCCACGTAAAGTACTGCCGCCCGATTTGGTGGTAAAGGGAGGCGCATATATTGTGCCCGAAACGCCGCGCAGCAGCACCTCGGCCAGCTGGCGGGCGAGCGTCAATCGCAACGATTGCGTTGCACGCGTCTCGATGGCATTCAACATGATGCGATATCGTTCCACGGCCGCCTGCAGCTTGCCCGCCTTGATCAGCACAATGGGCGCACGCTGCAGCGCCGTCTCCAGTATGGCGCCCATGCGTCGACTCACCTCCAGCGTCGCGCTGCTGCTCTGCAGGTTGCTGCTAATGGCAAAGCTGCTCGACGACTGCTGCACGCCCGCGTTCACATTCAGCGTGGAGCCGGCTGTGGAATTGTTCGAGGAGCTATTGCCGCCGCAGCCAACATCGTGTTCCTGCAGATAGAGCAGACCCAAATCAGAGGCGCGCTCAAAGCAACAGATCTGCAAGTTAATGGAAGGGGTAGTGGTTAATTAGTTAATAGAGTGAGCAGCAGCACGCACCATTTCCGTGTCCTTTTCGGCCTTCTTGAATTTGGATGTCGGCTTGGAGGCCTGCTGCTCCAGGCACAGGCCCTTGATGGCATAAGACTCGGCCAGAATCTTGAGGCTGCGTCTGTTTTCGAATATGAATATATATGAGTAAAGCGTGCAAATATTGCCGGGCAAAGCCGCTTAACGTCTGTTAAGTTGCTCCACTTACAGCGTCAGCTCCTTCTCAGCGAGCGTATTGAGCTCCGCCTTGACAAAGTTCTCCAGACTCTGTTCGTACTCGCCGCAGGCGTAGCACAGCTTGGCCAGCAGCAGGTGGGCGTCGAGGGCGATGCCCGCCTTTTGGCCGCTCTCGCCGAGAGCGAGATTTAGATAGCGTCTGCCGTCGGCGAGGCCGCTTTTGGCTCGGCCAAAGTTCGTTTCGGGGGCCACCGCATGCTCCTCCAGATAGCTTTCGAGGCGCGCCTCGCCCATCAGAAAGTTGGCCAGGCATTCTGTAAGGCAGTCAAAAGGTGGAATTGCGGTAAATTATTTTAGATATAAGAACACGCTTTACCGTTATGCGGTGATCCCGATTTCAGCTCGTCCGTCAGCTCGATGACGCGTTGCCATTTGCCTTCGCTGCGGCAGCTCTCGATTAGCGCCTCGACCTTGGTCGTGTTGTTGCGCGTGCGATTGGCCATAACGGTTCACTAATTGCAGCTGCACGCGGCCAGCACGTTTGTTGCGTTCCAATAGGGTTTATATTCCTTATTTTAATTTGATTAAACAATTTTTTTGCAACATACGCGTATAAACACACACACACACACATCACTTGTGACAATCACAGCGTTGCCACCTGTTACGATTTCAAGGTTACGTGTGACATTCCCTTCCGCACATTACGTCACACGCTCAGCCAGTAGGCCATTATTAAGGGATATATGTTATTAAAAGAATCCTTAAGATCGGCAAGCAAAGCACACTAGCTTTAGAATATTTTAGGTATAGCTTAACTAGATCAGGGTTCCTTAGTTCGGGTATCAAAACGTAATAAATTTAAAAACAATGGTTTCATTATTATATTTATCTAATTAGAAATAATATAATACTCATTTTATATGCTGACACATTTAACCTATAGACCCCACGTTTCTTTTCCTTGAGCTGCGAAGTCTTATCTTCTAGTTATTAGCATGGCAAGGGCTGCCACTGCACAAAGCACAGCTGATTGTCAAACGCCACCAAATTTAGACAATTTTCTGCATAAAATCAGTATTTTCTACTTAATTCCTTGGTATTTTTTGTTGGTGCAATGCAGTCACACTCAATGCAGTGCTCTTTTTGTTGTTGTGTGATACGCACGCGTTCTGCTCGAATTTTCAGCAAAAATAAGAAATATGTAAATGCGGCATTTTAGTGGCAAAAAAAATTATTTAAATCAGCAGTTTTTAAATTAACAAAGTTTAAATGAACAAAAAACAAACAAAATGTGTTTTGAATATTGGTGTGGCGATTTTTTATAGTTGCGCTTGCAAATTAAATTGCGCTAAATTAAACGAATAACTGTATATAGCTTGACTGCACTCATAAAACTAACGGTAAGCTGTTTTGTCTGTTTATATTTTGTAATTTAGCTAAAAGCACAAATACATGCGCACACGCCCCATAGAGCGCGGTGTGACCGTGCGTATGTAATCTCTGCTGTCTGTGCGTTCATTGTGTGTTTGTGTGTGTGTGTGCCGCCGATTTGGCTAACGCTCAGCTGTTTAGTTGGCCGCGTTGTTGTTGCTGCAGACGCCGCAACCGACGCGCTCACACATGCATGCATTTGCATATGTGTGTGTGCGTGTGTATACACGCCACTCGTGAGAAAGTGAGAGTATTTGTGACATGCAATCAATTGCGTGTATTTATTGCAGTTTATCAATTTTATTTAATGCATCATTGCACCTACTCACTCTTATCTGTGTAAATGAGTCTGTGTGCACTCACACACTCACATTCTAATTGGAAAGCTGTCACACGCATACACTCACACACACCACTTGAGCTTTTGATTTGCATTTACCGCTCACTGACATCTTATTCAAGTTCAATTGCAACAATTCGTAATTTTTATTTTCTGTCAATTTTACGCTCCATTTGAGCGGTAAAAAAAAGCACTCGGCTTTTATCGCGTGCCTTCTCGAACGTTAAGTTAATTGCCTGAGCTTTTTGCATGTCAACTGCGGCCGCTTGGGCGCCTTTGCCCTATTAGCGATTCATTGCATGTTCTAACAATAAAAATAACAAATTATTACGTAAAACAAACATTTAAATGCACATTAAAAATAAGCGCACAAGAAAAAAGTCAGCAATGGCCAAGAAGAAAATGAACGCAAAACGCGCGCCAAATTATTATCCCAAGCAAATCAAAACAAAATCAAAAAGGACGGCAACGCTGCCCTTTTGAATTTATATGTGTGCGTGTGTGTGCGAGAGAGCGCTTCTTGCAGTGCACAGCTTTCGGCAACGTCGCGGCGTCGGTTTTGCATGCTTATGACGTAATGACAATAATTATAAGGCAAGCGTTGAGTAGTCCGAGCATTAGTGTGTGAATGAGACAGAGAGTGGGAGGATGAGTAGAGGTATCATTATGCGAAATGAAACAGCGCACAGTGGTAGGCAGCTGTTCAAAAACTTGTCATATACCATTGTGAAGTGTGAATGAGCAAAAAGTTGCTAAAATGGGAAATTAACAAATACAATGCTCCCTTGAAAATTATAAAGTCAAGAAATAAAATCTAGTTAAACATTTGAAATTACATTTACAATGTATTGGAAGTCTAGAAGTGTTTAATTCCCATGTTGGGTAATATATTGCACTACTATGGCTATGTGAAATCATTTATTGTTTTAAATTGTCTCGCCTTATATATCTTAAAATAGAATTTACAAATGAAAACAAAATCTAGGTGTGGCTCGTGCTATTGTCGTGCCGCCGAAACCTCAAACACGCGCCCATCTCTAATTTGCATGAAAACGAGTAATTAAAAAATCCTAAATGCTGTTGCACTGTGCAACAAGCAGTTCGCATCCTTTGCTGCTCTGTTTGCTTTCTGCCCTGCCAGCAGGTGGCTGCGGTGTGTGTGGCTGTGTGTGTGTGTTTGGGTATGGGGATTGTGGGGCGTACAATTGTTTTGTGCTTAGGGGGGCGCCAAAGTCGTTGCCATTACAGAGAAAAAACATGCATGCTGCGCTTAACGGTATATGTACGTCGACGCCGACGTCGTCGCTGCCTTCAAGCGCAGTCGAAGATGTGGGACACAGACAAAGTGCAAGAACAGATGTGGGGCAGGCAGAGCGCGTTAAAACGTTTGCGAATTGAAACATGTCTGCCCGCCCACTATCTCTCTCTCGCTCTCTCTCACACGCTGGCTGGGTGAAACATTTTGGCATGCGAAACGAACATTCGCAGCTACGTTTTAAAGCTGTTCGCTTGTTATTGTTACTTCTGCTGCTGCTGCTGTTACTATTGCTGTCCTCGCTCTTCTTGCTACCGTTTTATTTTTATTTTTCTATTCTTTTATTTTTCGTCAATTGTGCGAGTATTTTATTGCGCGCACATTTTGACTTTGGTGTTCACCCGTTTTTGTGCGCCTTTGTTTACTTTTGTTGTTATAGCGTCACGTTTTGTTGTTTTGTTGTTGTTGCGATTTTTATTTGCATGCGACGCTTTTGGCTTTGCGCACTTGTGTTTATTTGCTTGTTGCTTTTTTGGCAGGTGCCAGCCTCACTGGCCTACCTCCCCCCCTCACTCCCTCCTGGAAGTCCACTCATTAAGTTGCCGCATATTTATATCTTTTAAGAGCGGCTGTGACTCTTTGGCTTTGCTGGTGCTTTGAATAGCTTTGCTAATACCCTGTAGATAGGTAACAAAGTTCCTTCCGCCTAGCTAAACAGGGGTGTTTTTAGCATGAAAATATTGACGTGGAGTAAATGAAAAGAGGAAGCACAACAACTGCTCATTCGACACATCTTTCGTATGTGTGTGTGTGTGTGTGTGTGTGTGTGTGTGCTGTGTACGCATTTACGTAGAATTTCATATTACGGCCACTTGAAGCTGGTTACGTGGTATCTTCTCGTTGTTCACGCTCGACTAGAGCACTCTTGTTTTTTCTTTACCTGTATTTGCCTGCCAGTCACGCGCTCTCTGCTCCAACTTTGGGCACGTAACTCTTTTTTTTGTGCGTCTTTTTATGCGCTCCCGCTCGCACCCCTTTCGTCGCGCAACAGTCGCATGTTCTTTGGGCATTTTGATGGACACATTTGCTGCCACTCTCTGGCCTCCCTTCCGCTCTCTTTCGCTCGCTCGCTCGTTCTCTACCTATCTCGCTCTAGACGCTTAGCAAATTACACCATGTCAAAGGCTTTAGTTGCGTTTATTTCTTCATTTCTGTTTTTGCCTTTGCTTTTTGCACTTTAATGGACTTTAGAAGCTGAAGCTAAAACTTTGCTGACCTCCTTTTTGGCGACATCTAACGAATGCCCCACACCCTAGCCCCCCCGCTTGCCATGACTTTTTCTACGGCAACTTTGATGTTAAGAGATAAGGCTCATAGCGAAGCATTGCTGACTTTGTCTTCAATTTCGTAGGACTTTTGTGCTCTGCTTGTTTCTTGTTTTTTTTTGTTCTTGTCATGTGTTTCGTTTCGTCGTCTGCTTTTGCCAGTTTCTTGGCCATAAACAAGTGCCAAACATAAACATGGCATACATTTTGCCTATACACACGCACACACACACATAACTCTCGGCATCTTGCGCTCTGCTTGTAACGAGCGCCCCCACCCACCGCAGCATACGCCGACCCTTCGACCACACTTTTTATTGCTATAGCGCGACTATCAATAAAGTTCGATTTCTCTGTGTCTGCGCATATGTGTGTGCATGCATATGCCTAAAAGTGTCTGCTGTGTGTGTGTGTGTGTGTGTGTGTGTGTGTGTGTATGTGTGTATGTGCATGGCTCATAAATCAAGTTAAACTAAACAAAAGAAATAAAAGGAAGAATTTGTATTATCTAAGTGCCGACAACTAAATACTCTTGCATACATAAATGAAGGATATTATATATAATATTTCTATTTTATATTGCATTTCTTTATTTTATCATTCACAATTTTCACAGCTACATGAGATAGTTTATTATACAAAACAGAATTTCATAGTAATTAAATCATTTAAAACAAATCAATTTTGTATAAAGTACCTCGTACTAGTATGAAGGAATATACTTTAATGGCCCGCGGATATGTGTCACATTCTTCGTTACAAAGTCGTAATGGCCTTCGGCAAGTGTATAAAGAGAACGAATAATATAAAGCAGCAGCAAAAGCAAACAAATAAATTTATGTTTGGCCACGCTTCTTACTACGCTTTATGCCAATATTTCTGCCAGCACCACCTACATCTTCTCTTCTCTCTACCTCTTCACATTTCTCTTCTCTATGATCAGCACACACACGCCCCTCGCTATCTCTTCCGCTCATCGCTGCCTTGATTACAGCAGCGAAAAAGCGCTGGCACAGCACACAAAACAACAAGAAACGATGACGACGCTTGACGTTGACGTCGACGTCGACGTCGCTGCTGCTGCTACCTTTTCTACTGCTATTTTTAACATTTGCAGCAGCACTACACACACACGTTCAGACATTTATTTGTGTGTGTGTGTGCGTGTGTGTGTGCATTACATTTTGAAGTTGAAAACTTTTTGTTGTGCTTTATTGCTTAATATTTCACAGCGCCTCGACGCTTGCTGTTGCCAATAAAAAAAAGTTATGACACCCCCTCCGCTTTTCCACTCATTCGCATTCTCGCCCTTTCACATTCAATTTCGCTTGCAATTCTTTTGCACAAGTTCATTTTTGTTGTTGAGTTAAAGTTGGCATCTTCGTTGAGTGAAAGGGGGAGAGGTGGGCACGTATGTAACTGAACTTGCATACAAGTTTAAAGCTTTAAGTTTCGGTTGCAAATTAAAGCTTTTTGCAATGTTTTCAAATTGTATGAGCAATTTTGGTTGTTCATTAATTTTCCTTGTGTGTTATATATTCAATATATGTTTTAAAAATAAAATGAGTGTTTTACTTTTCAGCTACTCCTCGACAAAAGTTTTCCATTTCATTTCAAAATGACATCAACAACATTTTGTACATAATTTATAAGAACAGCAACAACAACGAAAGTGGCAACAGCGGCAGCGTCTGAGTCAAATGGCCAGAGCGCTAAAAGAAAACAAAAGCAGAGCAGCAGCAGCAAACGCAACAACTACAACAACAAGAAACATGAATGAAAAGCAGCGCAGCTGCCGTTGCTTTTGTGCGGGGCGAAGCGCAAAACTAAAAATACGAATTTATATGCAAAACATTTCAACTTGCTTGAATTTCAAACATTTTTCGCCAGCTTCGCTCCTGTGTCATGCCTATTAATGTGTGCCTGTGTGTGTCACACATACATACATATGTACATACGTGTGTGTGCTTGTGTGTTTTTAGCTCAAAGCTCCAACTGAGCGCGCCTGCAACGACAAATGACATTTGACTGCGTCGGCGGCAGTCGTCGTGTATGCGTGTGTGTGTGTGTGTGCGCGCTCAATGCTCAGTGCCTCCCATCTCCCGTTTGTCCCATTCAGACCGCAGTTGTCGCCCCACTTAGCGCTCTTTCCCACACAGCCGCTCTTATTTTTTTTATTTTTCTTGTTTACTCTCATATTCATTTGCATTTTTATGCGTCGACGTCGACGTCGTTGTTTTGGAATTTTATTCACTTTACATTTTTTTCGTGCCTTGTTTTATGCTATCATTTGTTGAAACAAATACAGTTTTAATGCTGCGTCAGAAGCTGTAATGTGTTTATTTTAGCATGGCATGGTATTATTTTAATTGATTTTAATTAATTTCAAATAACTCGAATAGATTAATAGACCCTTTATTTTGTTTCCCCTCGCCGGCAAAAAAAAAAAAAAATTGCTGAAGTATCATGGAATTGACACACTGTCATTGATTATCGCCCGAAAGGGACATTAGAGTGCGCCTTGAAAAAAAATGCAATGGGTGCATTGTTCAAAAGAGAACCTCATATGTAAAATGTTAACTACAGTTAAAGCTCGCTATAAACGATTTTTTTGCTGGTAATAAATAGCTGCTGTCTGACTGCAAATCTGTTTTATAATTGTTTAAAATGGTGCACGTACTACCATTAATCAATAAAAGAGCACTTAATTTGTCTCATCAACAATTTCCACGTTTGTTCATTTAAGCTGTGACTCACAGTATTTACCTAGCAGCTGATTTAATTACTGTGCGCCAGGTATTGCATGCTCAAGGGCCAATTTATTATAATGCAAACTGACTGATAATCAATACTTGCACACACACACACACACAGTCTACATGCATACACACGCACACATATGCACAGGCTTTGCCATATTCACCTCTGTCAGTACTCGCTTCAATCTATGCACATAATTTCACTTAAAACTTTTTTGCTTACCAAACGTAATTTACCGCTGTTCCATTTCATTTTCATTGTGTGTGCCATAGACGACTCGAATGAAAGAGAGCCAGACTGCTAGAGAGCGGGTGTGTAGAAGGGAGCGGCAGCAGCAGCAGCAGCTTACTGCTTCTGGCATTGTTTTTGCTGCCGCTGCCGCTGATGCTGATGCTGTCTGGGTTGGTTTGCGCGACTGCTTTTGTTTGTGCCGTTGTCTTTTGTCGTGTCTTTTGCACATTTTTAATCCACGTTAGTGCATCTGTCACAGCCGCTGCCGGCGTCGCAGCGCCCCATTAGTGAAGAGCTTTTGCTCTGCGTTTTGTTTTCAATTTGCCAAAAGAGACAGATGGCTGATGACCTTGACGCGACAACAGCAACTGCAATAAATAGTTGCACAAACATGTTTAAATTAGCCAGATACTGATAAATACACGAAATTCCTAATTTAGCTATACAAAAATAAAAGGTATTTAACTTTTTAATCAATCATATTTTTCGTTTTATTTTTTTTCATGCCTTTTTTTATATGTGCTTGTAACAGTTCGTGACACTGCATGTCTCTCCAGCTGGTCAACGAACCTGCTGCCGTTGCTTTGTTAACAAATAAAACTACAAGCTGTTAGTTTTTATTATCTCAACAAATTGACAACAACAACAACAACAACAGCAGCAGCAGCAGCCGCAACAACAAGCGAGCAATGCTCATGATAATTTCAACTGGCGACGCCAACTACTCAAAGGGGGGGCTAGGGGGAAGCGTTGCTTGGGAAATATGAGCTGAAATTATCGCAAAAAATAAAAGTAACGCCTACAGTTGCTTGGGGTTAGTTGGGGCAGTCCGTGATTCGGGCGAGTCGATTAACACACGTTACACGCATTTTCAATTTTAACGAAAACAAAAAGTAAAACCAAAAGCAAACACAGACACAGCACAAAGACGCGGACGCATGCACTTACACACACACACACACACACACACACACACACACACACGCACACACACACACCCGTGCAGCAACTAGAAATAAGCTGCAAAAGCAACCGCAAAACGGGCGACGATGATTGTAAAGTTAGAGTCCAGCAATGCACAGTGGGTGTGATCTTGCAATAAACTGTCAAAAAATCATTTTAATGTGCACACTGCCAAAACTAGAATACTAAATTTTCTTTTAATATAAAAATATGTAGCTTAATAAAGTAAATGCAAACTAATCTATATTAATTATTAAATTAATGTATTCCTCCTAAACTACAAATATTGTTTTACAGTAAGTTTTTTTTCTTACTGCCCAAATTTATTTTACCAAAACAACTTGCCAAAACAAAGTGTTCAATAAATTAACAATCGTACTCCATTGTTTCGTATCCACTGTGCGAGGCTGTGACCCAACCGCGTCGCTGCCCCCGGCAATTCGACTGCCTCAACGTGAACGACGACATCGTCGAGTGAGTGTGCGATAACTTTGACAACGATAAATTGTGTTATGCTGGCTGCCGACGCCGTCGACGTCGACGTCGTCGTCGTTCGTTCGCCTGAACCAAAAGAAAGAGCGAGAACGCTGTAGAATGGGAGATGGGAGAGTCAAAGCGTTTTGTCGCCGCTCCTCGCATCGAATTCGTTTGCAGCGCACGGTGCGTTCGTCGTCCTTCTCTACTGCACTTGTCGTTTCTTGTTGTTGCAGCGGCTGCTGCTTTGGCTGCTGCTGCTGCTGCTGCTGTTGCTGCACCTCAGCCAAACGCTCCATGTGGCAATGGCAACTAACTGGGCGCCGTTCAATGTGCGCTTATCACATTATTTTGCTATTTATGGTATTGCTTGCAATATTTCCTTTCTTTTTTTTCACTTTTTGATAACATAATACAAGTATATACATACATACAAATATGTACATTTGAATCCTCGTGCATCTATATATTTACATACACACATGCATATTACATACACACCTTTAATCTAAAGTTTGTTAGGCTGCCAGCAGCAGTTGTTAATATCACACTTGTAATCAAAGCATGCAAAACGTGCAACACTTACTTAAATTCGTGAGAATCGCGGAGTAGAGCATTTGCTAAAAATAGCCTGTCTTCAATTTGTTACGCAGCGGGGGAGACTTATCTGTCTTTGCTAAATAAAAACATACATACGTACACGCACATATACATACACACATATACATACATGCACACATATTAACATACACATAACTACACGTGCATACAAACAAAAAGTGAAGTTCACTGTATAAATACATAAAAACTTTCTGTGAGCTGGGGTTGCTGTTATTATTTTCTGTTTATTTTATTTAGTCTTATTTTGTTGCTGTTGCTACAACGAATTTGATGCGCTGAGAAGTATGCGCACACTGGTTCCAGTTGCATTTATCCATTCGAAAGCTATTCCGCCAAATTTTATTTAAATGCATGTGTATGTGTATAAATTAGAGTTCGAAATATAAGCATAACGAGTATTTTTGGTATTTGAAATTTTAAAAAGTACCATGAAATTGACAAATATTCAACTCCATTCATCATAATTTTCCTGAAACTTAGATCAGTTAACCTATATCATATATATTAAACCAAGTTATTTTTGCATGATATGATATCTTAATATACCCACCCTGTATATATATACTCTTACTTTAAAAACAGCTTAGCAATGATTTTTAATTTTATTGTTAAAGCCATTGCAAAACTCATTAGTTTTTATTTTATCATTGAATCGCACTACTGTGCGCTACTGCTTTTGCTTTATTTATCTATAAATTGAATTGAATTTACTTATTACCAAGTTTTAATATCAAGATATTTTATTTTGAGAAAAAAAAAAAACTAGCAAACCATACAACAATAATATATATAAAGCTAGTCTAACTTTGTCTCTATATAGATATGCCCTTACTTTGAAAACAGCTTTGTCTAGATTTTTAATTTTTAGACAATTGAAAAACTCATTAGTTTTCATTTTACAATTGAATCGCACCACTGTGCGCTGCTGCTATTGCTGCCTTCGCTTATCGTTCGTTTGGCTTGTCAATAATGCAATCAATTGTGTAGTTTGATTAAAGAAATATTATTATTATTATTATTATTATTATCGTCATGCATTGTACGTCCGTCCGTCCGTCTGTGTGTGTGTGTGTGTGTGAGAGCTTCTATTACATTTATCGTTTATTGATGTTGCATTTTGTGTCACAATTTGCGGTTGGAAGTTACATACAAGTTACGAATACACTGTGCTGCCTGGTAAAAGAGCTTATCTCGTGTATATATACATGCATACAAGCACCTGAACATACACACATACATGTATATATGTATATGTATATGCTATGAAGTGAGGCGCATCATTGCCAAGGACGTTGTAGCTGTAATTTGTTTGTGACGTCATCAGTTTTGTAGGAAAATAATATAAAGAGATTTTTGTTTATTTGTTTTTTTTACAGCTTCCATATTTTCAGTTACAAGTGGGCCTTTGGTGGGTTACTCAAGCAATGATTGATAACGGTAAGTCAAGTTGTAGCAGTTATTATTTAAATAACTTTTTTGATTTTGCAACGTTGCCCAATTTCAATTTGTTTTAATGTGTTACAATTTTTTAAATTTTTCGTAAAAGTTGGTTAAGCAAAAGCAAAGCTGCCAGTTTATATGCGTTTTGTTGACGTTTCTGCTTTTTAGGGGTCAACAGTCAACAGGCAATGTTTAACATCCTTTTTTTTTTTACAATGAATACTAATAGAGTTTAATAAATGTTGCAAGTTCAACTGCTTAATCCTTTTATATAGTCAAGCCTTTTTAAATACAATTCTTAAATTATATTATTAATTTAATTATCAGCTTTCAATTGATTTCCATTTTTTTTTTAATCATTTTTTTTCATTTCTAATCAAATTTGAGCAATTTGCAACGTTGCCACACTTCAGCATTGAACTTCTGATGGCAGCACATGGCAAATAACGGCAATAACTTTACGCTTTGTGAGATGTGTAACTAAATTAGATGAAGCTTAATTAACTTAATACGTTGTTTATGGGCGCCCATGTGAAATGCGAATGCGATTGCCATGGGTTAAATTCACACACATATATACAATCATACATGTGTATGTGTGTACGTACAGTGTGCGCGTTGGGGGAACTTGAAACCTAATCAAAAAACTTTGCTCTATTACCCCCCCCCCCCCCCCCCCCCCCCCCATTCCTTGCGCAAATAATCCAATTAGCTGTCATACGGAAAAAAACAAAAGATAGAAATAACCGAAAATTATAAGCAACACGTAGTCTAGTAAAAATTATGCATGCAGAAATTGTAGTTTTGATTGTTTTCTTGCGGCTTACAATTTATAAAAAATGTTCATGTGCAGTAAATGCAACAATATAAAAACAAAAACAACTGTCACAAAAGTCATATGCGCTGTCCTGGGATCCAACAGGAACAGCAACAACAAACGACAAAAAACAATGTAGACAAACCACCGCTGCGACGCTTTTGGCACACAAATCTCAATTTAAAACAATCAAATGGAATGAAACAACATAAACCAAGTGAAAAAAACACAGCGACAACAACAACAGAACGACAGCAACAGAAAACAACGCAAAACTGTAAACAAACGAAATATGCACAGCTACATGCACACAGACAAGTGGTAGCGCACACATGCACACCAACTGGCTATGGCGCAATACACATACATATGCACGCACACACTCGCAGACATAGACACAGTCTCGCTCACTCGCACTCATGCGCCTCCTGTTTGTTCACCACACTCGGAGCGTTGGTCTCGCCGAAATGTCTCACCGTCGTCCCGTCGCACATGCTCCGTCGTCAGTCGGTCGGTCTGTCGGTCGGTCGGTCAGGCAGTCGTTTCGTCGTGTTCATGCGTTCCGCTACAGTGTACAAACGGCTACAACGCAACGCCTTGGCAATGAAACGTTTCAGTTTCTGTTAAAACGTGAACGTGAACGGTTCGTGCAAGTCGGACGACAGTTTGTTCGCAATAATTATTTATCTGTGTGCGGCAATCACGAACGCTAGAGCAGCTGTAAAAAGACCGACGGCAAAACAAGCATAAATTAAGCCGAGCATTTGTCGAGCGTAACAAAGTGACTAAACAGCCGGCCAGGGCAAGGCTAATAAAAGTAAATAAACAAAAGGGCAGGCAGCGAAAATTGGCAGTCAGCATTATATTGTTTTTTACATAAATACATAGATACATGCTTGTAAGTATAACTGTTTTAGTCTGTGTATGCATATACATACTAGATGTATATATTTAGTGCAAGTGTCAAAAAGCCAACTAAAAACAACAACAACAACAATGACAATCTGTGTTTAAATAGCGCACAGCAACAACAATTCAAGATATTCGGTGTATGCGCTGCTTGCTTCTTCGTCGCTTTGCAACGGCGACGTCGACGTCGACGTTCGCCACGACATTTGCACGCACCGTGTGCTGAGTGCTGCTGAACATGCTTGAAATGTTGTATTGCGCCATGTGCAAGTCAGGTTGTGCGCTTTTGTGACACTGTGCGTGAAAATAAAACGTATGGAAATGAAACGAACGGGCTAACGAGCAGCAGCAGCAACAACAACAAAAGGAAATCCTATAAATAAGAGCAAGAATATTTATCAATAAATAAGGCCTACACAACAAAAAAAAGAAAAAGAAAAACAGATGAGAAAATTAAAGTATTTTAAAATGAAATGAGCCTAATTCCGGCACGCTCTTAAATGTTTGATTAAAACTTAAACGTTTATAATTAAACGAACAGCGAAGTGTAAACCAAAGTGTGAGCGTGTCTGTATGTGTGTAGGTGTGTGTGTGGGTGTGTGAATGTCACACGACAGGCGCCTTTAAAAGTTTAATAACGAAGTTATCAGTTTTTTTTGGCGCAAGTTTCTGCGATAGTTAAGAAACTCGTTAAAAATAAGCAGTTACAAAGAATTGATGTGTTTCCTGAAAAATGAGTTGAAAAATTAACGGCATACTTGGGAAAAAAAAATACGTGGTATACATTACTCGTGCTTTATTGTCATGCATCACTGTGCACTTTCTAATTGCTGACATGTTTAGGCTAACCGTTAATTGATTGCGGTAAATTGCAACGTTGCCAAATTGCAGATGACTTAACTGTGTGTGTGTGTGTGTGTAGCTGCGACTACAGTGATCGCTGGCAAATGAAAACTCGAATTTGAAATACAAATTTTCAAATTGAAAATGTCAATTTAAAGTTCCACAAATTCTTAAAGCCGAAAAAATTTCGCACATATTTCCAAATAGTTTAGATAAACAACAAACTGTTTTATTTCTAAATTAAGCTGATATTTTACGCAGTGTATGTAAATAATTTTGTCCCAATCCAAATTTTTAATGTAATACATAATTGTGAAGTTACAAAACAATTTTCATAATTCATTTAATATTTTTTGCATAATTAAATCAGGCTGTGGCTAAAATGTTGGACAATGTTGTCGCAGGGAGGATAATCGAACTACCGCCCCCTGCTCCCCCTTTGTCGGACGCATGTTGCAACATCGTTAAAATGTCTGCTGGCAATTAAATTTGCATAAATTAGGCATGCTAAACGCATTTAACGCACGTGTGTGCAGCCATAAGAACGTATTAAAACAAAAAAAAAAAATAATTTTTTAAGATGAAAGGCGCAAAACAAATGAAATGTTTTTTTTTGTTTTTGTTTTTGTTTATGTTTGTTTTTGTTGCAGCCTTTAATTAATCACAACAAATGGCCAAGCAACGGCAATTTGCACATCGTCGAGCACAAGCAATTTTAATGAAGTAGAACTAATTTCTAATTAAAAGCAACATTAAAACGTAAAGCAAAATAAGGCAAACTAAATGCAGACTGAAAGAGAGAAACCAAAAACAACAAAAAAAAAAAGCATCAACGCAATGGACCGAACTAAACCGAAAAGACGACTAGAGCAAGCGAGATAGCAACAAGAAGCTGCTTAGTTGCGGCGATGCCAGCGTCGGCGTCGGCTGCGACTGCGACAGCGGCAGCGGGCAATAACGAGTTTAAAGCTCCGCTAGCTGGAGCACAACGCACTTACACACACACACACACACACGCACACTCATGCACAAGCAGCGCGAGACAGAGAGGAGACTCTCACATGCCATAGCGTAAAAGTTCTATACTTTTATGCTTTTATTTTGCCAGCCCAAAAATAATCGCTTTATGATAAGCAAAAAAAACAACAACAACAAAAAACCAGCACAAGCGTTCCAACTGCCTCTCTCGCTCTCTGACGGTGTGTGTGGAAGCAAAAGACGAACAAATAAAAAACAAAAAAAAACAGCGGAACGGCACAAGCGTCAGCGCAGCAGCAGCGCTGCAGCAGAGCCGCATACAATTTATATTTGCTTTTAATGCTTGTTGCTGCTTTTTGCTTGCAAACAAATAAAACTGGTTTTCGAGTCAATTAAGCAAACCAAAAAAGGCAAAAAAAAAATATATATTATATCTATGTATATTTATATATATATATATATATATATATATATATTTATATATATATTTATATATATATATATATATATATATATATATATATATATATATATATATATATATAGCAAACGAAGAACTAAGAAAATTTTTGGTACGTTTGCATTTTGCCGCTGCGATGAAGCAGAACGGGAAGAAAACCGAAAAAAAGAAAAACAAAGTAAATGTGACAATGGATCAACTTTTCAATGTAAACAGCTGTGCAGAGTGTAGAGACGAGCGGGTGGAGGAGGAGGGGGGGTGAAGTAAGCTAACATAACATAAACTGGAAAGCTCAATTTGGTAATAATACTGTTAAGAGTATTTATGTAAAAACTTTTTATTATGTCGCATCAAACATGCAAAGACTTTTATTTATTGCATGTCAAATGCGAAACTAGTTAAAAGCCTGCAGTCGGCTGCTACCGACTGCCCAATACTCTGTTCACAGCTGAAAGCAGTTGTACAGAGTCTGCTTGTTATAATTGATGACTCTTAAACTGTGCGGGACTTTCAAACTGTGCAAGTCAATTAAATATATATGCTCCTTTTTGTGAGAGGCAGTGGGCGTGGCGAACTTCAGAAAATTACATCAAGTATCTTCATATGAATGAGCGCACAAACAAAACATATATACCCGTTTTAACTTTCTGTGCGGGGTATAAAACACACAAGCAATTTTAAGCCAGAAATTCTATATAATGAAATAGCTTAAAATAAATCTGCACTGATTCAACTGTGTGTCACACTCAAAGCTGAATTCCAATCCAGGTAACAAGATAATTTCCAGCTATCAGAAATATGCGTAAAATAAATGAAAAAGGAAATTTGAGACAGGCAACGGCCACAAAAAGTCTTTTGTTGAAAGCGAAATAAAAATGAGGAAAACAAATGAAAATAGAAGCAAGGCAAATGTCGACTGAACGAATTGCAAATCTGAAAGCCATTGGCTATACATACATATATGTATATGTGTGCACATTTATATGCATATGTGTGTGTCTTGGCTTTAGCTACAACTTGTATATAGACATGGATATCTGGAATATTTAATCTCTTATCGATGAACAAAACTTATGCTTCAAAATCGCAGTTTTTACCCAAAAGTAGCCTTTGTTAAAAATAGCTTTGGATGAACTTTGAGAACTAGTTCCAATAAGCGTACCATAAGGTAAAATATAATGGTTCAAATCGTAAAGCGAAACAGATATATTTAAAACTATATACTTTTCTTTACCACGTATCAACTAACAAGATACAAAATATGCCTCATGAACATTTTGAAAAGGCTTTAAAAGTACTAAGAGAACTAGTTCCACCTTAAGAATATTTATATATCCTTTATAGGTTTGAATTGTGACGTAAACCAGTATTATATTAAACTTCAAAATATAAAACTACTTTGCTTTCGACTGAGGACTAAGAAATAGAAATGATTAAAAAATTAATTAATTTAGAATACAAAACTAGCTCAATGAACTTTGGAGGAGCTTTGAGAACTAGTTCCACAACGCGAACCTTAAATAAAATATAAAGATGCGCATCGTAAAGCGAATCAGGGATATTTAAACTTAAAAGCATTTTGCTTTGCTACTCAATCTAAAAGTAAGCAATAAAAATAATTAAACATTAAATTATTCCTTATACAAAACAAGTTCAATGAACGTTTTGAACTTTGAGAACTAGTTCCACGACGTGAAGCTTAAGATAAAATATAATTATTTGCATCATAAAGCGAATCAGTAATATTTTAAATTTCAAAATCTGAAAATAGGAATAGAAAAAAAATGATTGCAAAATGATTGCAAAACATGCTCAATGAACAATATGAAAAACTTTTATCAATATCCATAGATAATAGAGAAAATAATTAAAAATAGTTTGCTTCACAGTTTTTGATGCCACTTCAATTAAGACAACTCATTGAACTGTCATCTTCATGGCCTCAATTTTCTGTGTCTGTGCGCAGTATCGATTTGTGGAGCTATTGTTTAATTGAATACCTTAAAATATCAATAAGTTCCATTCACAATTCAAACTATTTGACAATTTGTGCATTTATATTGATGTTGGCTTCTTAAACTCCATAAACAAATTAGAAGACAAACAAAGAGGACTCTTCCACTTGTTAAACAGGACAGCGGAAGGACTTTAATATTAAGAGACATTTCATGCGTTATCACACACTTTAAAAGCTGGACAAGAAATTGGGAAACGCTGCACAAAATAATTTACTTGAAAGCAGAAAGGAAAACGAGAAGAAACACTTCATAAAATTGCGCGAAAAGTGCAAAAGATAACCGAAAAATATAATCTGTGCGGGATTAATGAAAAGTCCGAAAAATGTCAGCAAATCTGAACTGGTCAAGATTGTTGAATTTGTGACGCGATTTTCTTTTTTTTGTTGGGACTCAAAGTAAAAAGTCAGCGTAAGTTAAGCAATAAACTCGGATTAGCGACAGTTAATTTAGTGCGTTGATTAAGCCAGAAGGGAAACGGGATTAGGCCAAGCGCAGCGCAGCGAAAAGTCAAGAGAATCTCGGTTCGTTTATGAATAACGAAAAGTCTGGAGAAACTCGGTTCGTTAAGCATAAGTTATTTGAACTACTTTAAACAAAACCTCACGCACATTTTGAAAATGTTTTAATGCCAAAAGTGGTCTTAAATGAAAGCCGCACTTTTGAAATTATAAATTATAAAACATACTGCTGTAGCCTGCTTAGTGCAAGCTTTATTTAAGTCCAGTTTTTCCATGGCGGCCTAAGTCCAAATACTTTTCATTCCGTTTCGACCACTTCCTTGTTATTTTCGACCACATCAGACACAAACCTGTGCATCAAATAAGCCCAGCCAATTTATTTTCCACAACAACTGCTCAAAAATAAAAACAAAAACAAAAAACAAAAACAACAAATATTAAAAACAACACGAAGTACACAAATTTGGTATGCGACGGCTGCTGCTGTTGCCCTTCAACTATGGCATAAACAAGTGAAAGTGGCTGACTAGCAGATACCCTGTACATTTAGCTGTGACGAGCTGTCGTAATGGCCATACATAAGATTATAAGTTAACTTTATCTAAAAATAATAAAAATGTATAAAAGGAGCTTAACTTAAAGACAGCTTAAATTCGATATTTATCTATAAATATATTTATCGATATTTGCGTGAAAATGGGATGATCTATCAATTATATGAAATAAACTTTATCTTTAAATAATAAAACTCATGAAAGGAGATAAGCGTAAATTCGATATTTATCGATTATCTTGGAAACGGCCTAAGCTATCGATAATTTAATGTAAACTATCTATATATAATAATAATAATAAAAGGAGCTTAACTTAAAGACAGACAACTCTTGTAGTCTCTGTCGCAATCGATTCGGAATATATAAAACTTATTCGAAGTACATATATTTATTTATACTTATATACCTAATGCTGTCTCTTATGCCGCCTGCCTGATCCACACATTTGCGACGAATCATTATACTCTTAATCAAAAGCCATTTTCAAAGGAAAACAGGGTATAACACAGGTTCGGCGGCTAACCTAGCCAAATTGGCACAGCAGCAAGTCAACGCGCCAGACGCCCCACCCACTGCCCCCCCTCCCCGTACACCCTCTGATGTGCTCTCTGCTACCAATGCTTGCCGTCGCCGTCCCCGTTCCCTTTCTGCACAGATTGGCCCGATTTGGATGTGCATTACCTTCCATGTAGCACATCCATTGTTCACAGCGCCTACTCTGTAATATTGTATAACAGACACAACAACAACAACAATATCCACAAAAACAACAACAAGCATCAAGTACGGCCTCAGACCGGACCAGACACAATCTGAAAATGTCGACCCATGCAAATTTTTTTTTTTTTTTTGAGGTCGTCTTTTCACTATGGAAATGAAGATGAGAAATTTTCCTCTGCTTCGTTTTACTTTTTTTTATTTATTTTTTTTTTTTTTGGTATTTTTCTTTTTTGTCTTTTTCTTTATCTCTCGCCCTTTTCTCCCTTATTTTCTTTTTAGGTGGCATATTGAAATTAATGTAAATTTTTTCATACACTTGCGCCATATTGGTTTTAGTAGGGTTCGTTCGGAGGGTTGGTAAAAAGGCTAAACGTTTGCTGTTATTGATTAGGCCGAGTTTATTTGATAATGAAATATGCCAATGTCATTTCGTACGAAACAAAAATTGAATCAGGTGAACAATTGAGATATTCGAGAGTTGGATAAAAAACAAGGCGAACATTTGACAATGCCAATGATAAAAGTCTTTTTGTACTTTCATACTTGGCAACACAATGGTTTTGGTTAGTCAAAGCGGGATTAGATAAAATTTGAGTTTTCAAGCGAATTTGCTGAGTATAAACATAAAATTTGCATTGGGTGTTGTTAGGTGTAAATTAGATAAATTTATCATATAAATATCGATACGATATGATAGGTATATCGATTGGATTTATCGATTTGATATGATAGTTATGTTGATGCGATTAATTGCTTTTATATGATAGAATATGATTTATCGATATGATATTATAGACATTTCGATATAATTTATCGATATGATATGATAGACATATCTATGATTTATCAACATGGTGTGATAGATATGTCGATGTGATTTATAGATGATTATAATTGAAGATAAAGTTTTAAGATAGTTTGGCCATGATAAAATGCAGTTTTAAAGTCTAGTTAGATCAGAAAATGTTCTGGATATCGAGCGAAACATATTCGCAAAAGGGACATATCCCAGTCACAGTTTGAAAGCAACTGTATGTGCATAACAGTTTTAGAGCTTCGCTGATGTCACGTATTACAGAGTATTGCACAGTCGGATGATTCCATGTTTTGCTGGTTATCCGCAACATTTAAGCCAAAAGCTTATCAATTGGCCTTTAATTATATTCCGCATCACTTTACAAAAATAAAGAAAATTAAATAAACTGCAAACACAGGCCTTTGGCCATGTTGAAATGGCGCCAAGGATAAAAAGGACACACATACACACCCACACACACACACACAGGGGGCAATTAACTGTACACGAGCAAAGGAAAATGAAGGAGAAAAAAAAAACAACAGCAAGAAAAAGTGCGAAACACATTTTGCGGAAATTGTTGGTTTGTAATTTGAATTTGCGCCATTTGCATTCGATGTGCGGTCCTCAAATGAGACACAATGAATGTGTCCTGTGTACCCAATACAAATGTATACATATATATATACGTAGGCATGTGTGTGTGCGTGTGTGTGTGTGTGTGTGTTTATTAGCCTTTGTAGCGGTCTCTGGGCGCCGCGTTCTGCTCGCACGCAACGCAAACGCAACGCGTCTAAAAACGGAAACGGATGTCGGCAAGTGTAGACATATTTTCTTAGCAACTTTTGAGCAAAACTCACACGACCTCCGCCTGCCACCCCCTGCACGCCCTCCCCATCCTCACGCGTTCGCTCTGCTTAACATCCATAACATTTATGCTGCGGCCTGTACCATTCCATCCCATCCCATCCCATTCCATTCCAGGCTGGCGCTCAACTAGTTTGCAACTTGCTGGCAAAAGTTTTGTTGTAACGGCAAGTCAATGAGTGGGAGCTTTTTTTTTTTGTTAAGGGGTTGGGGGTGGGGTGTAGGGAGGGGGGGGGGCGGTGTTGGTGGGGGCAGTAAACTTTGTTTACTGCTTGCTTTACGGGCTGCTCTGTGAAAATGAAGTAGCTTGACTTTTGCTTCTACTTCTGATTTTGATTCTTTGGGACCAAACAGTGTATTAAGATGATGGTGTTGAGCGGGTGTGGGGGGATGGGGAATGGGGGTTGGAGTTACAGCGGGGTTGGGGTAAGGTTCTGCTTGACTGGGATGTGCCCTGCAATTGTGTCACTTTAAGCGGATTTCACTGTAAGTGGCTCAAAGTAGTGCCAATATATTTCAGGCAGCGAACGAAAGTAGCTGCATATACAAATGGGCTATTACAGGGTACATGCACAGGATAATAATATTAAATGTACAAAAGCAAAGTAAATTCAGATTCTACTTTTTCAGCCGAGAGTATGTTTTATCATGCGCTGGAATTCATCAGTACCCTTTAATTGCTACCAAGCGAAAGGGTGTGATATGAGGTATAATTAAAATGTTTTGTAGCTTGTATGTTATTTGCATTGAGGGATATTTAATGGATGGGATATTGACAATGAAGGGGCTTGAGGTATTTAAAAGCTTCGCCTCGTAGATGGCTCGCAGGTGTGTGACCTTTCGAGGCGCCTCTATGGTCTAAGTTCAGGCAAGAGCCTGTCGACCGCGTTGCCTCGACCTTTGCCAGGCAGACATCGCGTTCGATGGCATACTGCCATGCTGCCCTGGCCGGGACTTTTTATACCCTTGTAGAGGGTTTATAATTTAGTAAATAAATATGTAACGCACAGAAGGAGACATCTCCGAGTTCATAAACTACATATATTCTAGATCAGCATCAATTGCCTAGTTGATATAGCCATAAGTCGGACTAGCTGCCATGGGAACAATCGATTGAATGTTGGTTGTTGTTGTTATTCAAACTTGGCATTTATAAATTTTAACTACATTCACACTATTCTCACACATCTGCTAAAGTAACATTAAGAAAAAAGTGAGACTTAAACTGAAGGATAAAAAGGCTCTTTTGAGTATTTCTAAAAATTTACAAATCTGAGATGTTCTCTTTAAAGTATCTTATAAAAATTACTGGATTTATGTTGGCTTAAATTGTGGCTTAACTCATTTTTTAAACAATCTTCCTCTCCTAACGTATTTTTACTTATTAAATTAATACGATTAAAGCACACATATTGCATCAAAGTTATCTTTAAGCTATCTAATGCCATTCTTTCTCGTTCTTCTTAGTTTTTATATGTGCTAGAAATAAAATTGATTACACGTCATCGACAGATAACGCCACAAATCTTGAGTAAAAGCGAAACACATAATTAATTTGCTCTAGATTAGCTGTCAATTCGCTAAATTAAAATTAATCAAGTTGATGTTCTTTGATGATTAAAGAAATAACGTAGTTTTTTTGCTTCATTAATATATATATAGATAAGATAAACTTTAATTTAGCTGATTGTCAATGAAATATTATACGACAGATAACTTGTTCTTTAAGCATTGATAGAGAGTAGTAACAATTTCTGGTGAATTTCTCCAGCTCTTTAGTTGTTATACTATAAATAACTTTTTCAAATCAAGCACATAAATAAATTGAAGCATTTAAAAAGTTGTGGGTCAATTGATAAATGTGACTTGAAGGCAAACCTAACTCACATAGAACTACTTGGAAAGCTTTTAAAGCCATGTGTAGCACGCCTTTATTATGCAATTCCCAAGTTGTGCGCAGAGTGACCAACTAAATTAACAGCACTTGGTCACACTTTATGCACTAAATGGCTACAAATCTGCACCCAAAGCCCCATTACAGGGCTTTATTAGCCCCTGGGAAACACAAGCAAACACATACCCACTCAAAGGCAATAAATTCCGGGCATAAATATGAACTATACCAACAAGTTAGAGGCTTGCTAGAGGCTTGAGGGGGCGGTCGGGGGCCGTGGTCTTACGATAGAAAAACAAAGAAAAAAGCGTATGAAATACCAAATGGCGTATCATTAATGAGGCGTTGCCGCCCAACCAAACACTGACCCCTACCCTCACACGATTTACTCTCTCTCTCTCTCACACACACTTGCTCTCTCTCTCTCTATATATATATAGGTTTCCACTGATTTTAGTACAATGCGTGCGTTTAATATGCCGTTAGTTTAATGAACAAAATTAATAGCGAAATACTCGTAGAAATTTCAAGCTCGTCAAGAGTTCTTTTCATATATTTCCATGACTGTCACAAGCATTTAGACCAAGTCAACCATGACATGGACAAAGGCTTGTTTCTCTCTCTGGGCTCTAGTTATTTTTCACCCCTTTCGTGGGGGAGTTTTCTCGTATTTCAGACACACATGGGAAACATTTTCGTCAACTACTTGAAGCCAATCAATTCTTTTTCCTCTAATATGCTTTATAATACACTTGCAAAGATTATTTTTATTATGTCATGAAATACGTAACTTTTTGTAGAAGACTTTTTGTGGGCAACAAAAAAACACCCCTACTGTATGCCTTCAATATATCTATAAAATCTGATCAACAACTGGATGAAGATATAGAAACAATTAGTTATTAATTCAATTTTGAGAAATATCCTATCAAAATCGAACTATAAATCGACATGTTCTGAAGTCCCTCTTCTCCGGAAAAGGTATTTCTTTGCACAGATCTCAAGGGTAGCTGCAAGGGTATTCAAGTTGCGGCTTTACAAATGACTAACTATTCGTGTTTTTTTTTTATTACGTTTAGCTTTAAATCTAGTTCATATGCGGGCTTGGATTACGGTATGCGGTTGCCACATGTGTAGATAAACCATAAAATTTTCACTTGCTCTTGTCCTTGGAAATAGCTGAATGTATATACATATATACATATGTATGTGTTTTTGTGGCAAGTTTTGAACTGCTGCGGCTTTTTAATGTTTCATGTGAAACACTGTTGTAATGTATCACTTTTTTAGAATACTAGTAAAGCTTAAAAGGAATTTAATGTGTTTAAAGCGTTTTAACATTTTGATAGGATGTACTTTAATAAGAGGAGGATTTGCCTACAACTAGTTGAGAATTCTATTTTTACCGCGTTCTATAAATTGTCAGGCTACTCCTAATCGCATTAATTAACTAAAACATCAAAGAAGGGCAAAGGTCTTCGTCACGCAGCACAGCAGCGCCCTCTGTGGGCGAATATTTGCAATATACCCTGTAACTACAATATTAGGTAAGCAGGGCACACTTACAAGTTGTGTAGGTCTTGCGAATGTGAATGTCATTTGACAACTTCTTGTGAAACGCATTAAGTGTAACAGGATATCAAAAGTTTATATACCCTGTAACTATAATATAAAGTAAGCAGGACACACTTGCAACTTATAAAGGTTTTTGCAAATGTGAATGTCATTTGGGTTGTGAATCTTGGAATCCTTGTCATACGTGTTGTGTATCAAATAGTGAACGAGCTAATCATTCTTTATTACAGCAGCGACCTCCGGGGTGAATGTTGTATATACTCTGTAACTATAATTTTAACTAAGCATGGCACAAGTAGTAAAAGTTTTTGCGAATGGCATTTGGCTAATAAATCCTGCCTAAAGACCTCTTGTTACACGTGTTCTGTATAAAGCAGTGTATCTCGTAATCAATCAAAAATGTTGATATACCCTGTAAAATTAAAATGTACTAAGCAGGACGACTTACAACTAGTTAAAGGTTTTGCAAATGTCCTTTGGCTTGTAAATTATGACCTAAACGTGTTCTGCATTAAACAGGGTATCTGCTCGCCAATGCGTAGTATTTTTTGTCGATTCCATCTAGACATGATTAACAACTTAAATGATAATCGCAGCAACGAAAAACAGAAAAATCTTATACAAGGCGTGGCTGCAACTAGTACAATAAGATGCTTTGCTAGATGAGGCATGATTTCTGGAATCTTTTTAGCGGAATTCATTAGGAATGGCAATCTCCCTCCCCCTCCCCCAATCCGCCCACCTCTAAACAATGTTTGCTTGTTTGTTTGTTTGGTTATTTAGGTTCATCATTTTTGGCATTTACGATGAAATAAAGGTGTTTTGGATACTTTTCCAGTTATTCGTATTTTTTATATCCCAGCGTATAATAATTTTGTTACAAATTGTGTGAATCATAAAAACCTTAATATATGTGAATATATATATTGCTGAGGAGTGCTCGCAGCCGAGTCTCTCAGTCTCAACCTCATAAAACTCGGCAAAGCTTCGTCCTTTTCTTGCAGGCAGTGTATTCAATCTTCGGTGTGCAGCTAATAGCTTTTCTTTCCTATATTATATATATATTTTTATTGTGTTTTGTTTGCAGTCTTGAAAAGTTTTTGCCTGTCGTCGCTTTTTTCTCCATAACTTTTCATTTGCACAAAAGTTTATCTATTACTGTCAGTAAACGCGCCGCGGCGCCGGCTGCATAATTAGGCAACAGCTCAGAAGTCATGGACTTGGATTTACACGGCTTTACATGTACAATATATATATATATATCTATATATGCATACCCTATGCATATATGCATGAAAGCGCGGATTATCCAGCGTGGAAGGTGCCCATAAATTGTTTGCCTGGCAATTATTTCTCATTCCCTTTTAAGCGAAAATGGCAACGTGTTGCGGTTATTGCGGTAACGGTTTTCATATTTTATGCCATTTACATATTTATTTACCATATTTTGCGTTGCGCTAATTAAAGTTGGTCAACAAGTGCAAATGATGTTTGCTCTGAGCTGGTCCGAACAGGGCCACTTTTTTGATCAGTAATAAAACGATTTACGAAAAAGAAAACGCTTGTGAAATGGGAAAAGTCTTTACAAAGTTAGGAAAATCCCAAAATACAATTTTATATTATTACGGTTTTATTTAACGCTAGCTTAAAAATAGGGAAATATCTTGAATTTCTTATTTTAAATTCGCATTCAAAGGCGGAAAATGTGTGAAAAATAGTCAGGCTAAAATAAAAATAAATGATTTAGGTTTTAAGAGCATACATTTGATATCTCTAGAAACGAACTTAAAGTAATAATAAACTCCAAAGCTGCTTATGTTGGCTTTCGCTTTAACTAATTGGAAATTTTAGTTAAAAAGGCTTAAAGAGCACACAGGGACTGTACTTGCCTGTTGGTAACTTTTTATATTATTTTTGTTGTTGTTTATTGTTAAACAGCATATTCTGAATAATTCACCCGTTTGTAGCCACATTTCTACTGAACTTCTCATGGTGTGCAAATCAAATTGAAATTGCCCGAAATTCGCAGCTCGTTTCATCAACACAATTGCCAATCATTCAGCACACACACAAAAAAAATATATATACTCTATATTCGAATACGCAAAATTTCATTTCCGTTTGTCCGGCACATCCGGCTGCAAGTGAAAACTGTGAAAAAGGTTGCAAAATGCATAGCCATGCCATGCATACTGAGAGCGCCAGAGATAAAAATAGAGGGAGAGATAGTGATACTGATATAGAGGGACAGGGAGAGATAGATAGAGAGAGAGGGAGAGAGAGAGGGGAAGAAAATTTGAACCATCAATAGCACCACTAACTTTCACTTCTTCCCAGTCTAATCGACACATTTTCGGTTGCATTTAAAAGCCACTTGCCCTCGACTGACACAGTGCCACGCCCACCCCGCTCCCTACCCGCCCCACGCGCGGCGTTGATGAGCAATCCCTCCATGCATTTCAAGGTCAATACAAAATGGCGTCGCTGCGCAAATACAAAGTGCACAATGTAGTGCATATTGGCATTACCATTGAAGTGCGCCCACCCTACTCCTACCTCACCTCACCTAACCCTCCCACAAACCTATTGCATTCTATGCTGCGTCCGTTGCCAACAGCTCATCAACACTTTTCCGAAATTTACACAACACTACAAAAAAAAGTAGTTAAACGCTTTTAGCGATTTGCAAAACTTTTGCGCACTTGTTTTGTGTGTTGTACAAAAAATTGCAATACAAAAAATCGACAATAGAAATTTTATGAACTTTTGGCATAGAGAAACGTTAATGCTCTAATTTTGATATTTATTGAAAATAATTAAATAATATATGTACACAATGAAAATCATAACAAATTTAAATAAATCAATGAAATTAATAGATATGTAAAGTTATCAATTATTTAAAATTAATAAAAATAATAAACAATAAATAAATAAAAGCATGAACAAAATCAAATAAGAAAGTTATAAAATTATTAATTTTATAAAAATATTAAATTAATAAAAATAAAAAAAAGAGTAATTTAAAAAAATATATTAAATATACAAAAAAAAAATTATTTAAAATTTTATTTGTATATATTTAAATGTTTGAAAACAAATTAAAAACCCATTTTGATATTCCGCACGAAAAGAGAATATGATTCAATAAATATGCTTTGTAAAATACATATTAAAAATTTCCTATATTTGCTGCTGGCGATTACAGTTATTTAAAGTTTGTTACAAAGTTGATGGCAAAGTTGATATACTCTTGCTATATTCACAACAAACTAAAGCCCCAATTTCGCCAATGCGAATATCTCGTGCTTTTTTTCTAGTTTTGTGTAATGTCATTTGTTGTTGTTGTTTTTCTTGTAATTGTTGTTGCTGCTGCTTTTTGCAAGACTTTTTGATTGGAAAACTTGTGCATGGGAGTGAGTTGTATGCTTTTTCGGTTTTTTTTTTTTTTTTTTTTTTTTTGGTTAACCCAGCTAAAGCGCTTGTGTTACCTAGCTAATTAAAATGCTGAGGGTTAAAGTTCACGGGCGTGTGAAAATTGACAGTTTCCATGGGTTAATAAATTGACGCAATATGGTTAAGTAGTGGATGTTGTGTGTGTGTGTGACATCTCTCTATTGCCAACGGGCTTTATTGGCATTACACAGACACACACTTACACACACTGCATGCCAATCTAAATTCGTGGCATTTGTATCTAATGGATATCCAATTTAATTTCTAGGCTATTTCCAAGTTGTTGTCGCAGTTTTGTTTGCCATTTGATATCCTTGACTGGGCTTCGAGTTGCGCTTTACTCTAAAATTGTATCCTTGTATCATTAATTAAGATGCACACATACACCCAGGCACACGCACACAGCCACACACTCTCTGAGAGTGTGGGGTAAACCAATGTCAAGGCAGGTTGCGTTTTATCTATGAAAAGTCAGTCGAGATGTTTGTTTCTTCTGCTGCCCCACGCTCAGACAAACTTGTGTGTGTGTGTGTTTATGTGTTTATATGGCACACACACACATTACTTTGGTCGCATTAATTTTGCAATCAAAATGTCTTACGGTAGCTCTACAGCCCAAAATTTAGTGGGTGTACGCAAGTATGTGTGTGTGTACCTGTGCGTGTGAGTGCTTGTGTTTTCTTCTAACCCACTTAATTTAATTTAATCAGCTTAGTAATTAGTTAGCTCGTTGTTCCTGCTGCTGCGGCGGCGGCGGCGGCTGCTTGTGCAGCAGTTGATAAACATTTTTGGCATTAGCTCCCGCCGGGCCTTGTAAATATTTAATGCACTTCTCTGTGTTTTTGCTGTGCAACTAATTTGCGTTAACTTTGCAAAACCCTCAACGTGACTTGTGAATGTAAACTCTGAGGATATTGTTTCATAACACTTGACGACAAAATGCCTTTGAGCCAGACCCATAAAATTGCAAATATTTAAAGTGTGGACATTGATTGAAAGTCGCAAAAGAGTTGATGTTGTTGTATGCGGTATAGTTAGAGTTAGTTTTATAATTTGAATTGAATAAAAGTTTTATTCAATTTCTATGCTCCAACTCAATTGAAAGTGTGTAAATAATAAATGGATAACTTGTCCCATTCTCATGTAATCGGAAAACATCCATATTGAAATCTTGTTTTTTGAGCATATCTCGAAGCTTCTAAAGAGATACAGACACCAAATTTGGCATGCAAGCTCTCGTATATATATATAGTATATAGTATATATATATATATATATATATATATATATATATATATATATATATATATATATATATATATATATATATATATAGTATATAGATTAGATTTTTCTTGCCACAATAACTTATTTGACCTAGCCTTGTACTTTGGTATTTACAAACATTTTGTTGTCATATGTTAACCCCGAAAGACTCAAAAGGATCGGACAGTAAACACCGAAGTTACTCAGGAACAAGTTCTTTATAAGTAGTACGCGGCAAAGGGAAGAAGAAGCACAGTCTCATGCTGGTGTGCGTGAGTGTATGTGTGCTCTTGTGTATGTAGACATGGTAGAAATAGATAAAAAAAGAGTTATATTTTATAGTATCTTCTTATATTTCACACCATTTTGTTTTCTAAGTGTAGGATACAGAACTTTTGTTCTTATATTTAGATAGCAAAATGTCAAAGAAGTTAATCTCAGTCGGTAAATTGATATTATGTAAGAATTATAATAAAATCAATCCTCGTAATATAATATTCAACTGCCATTTAAAATTCAAATATACGCATTAACTTGTCCGGCTGTCTTATTTCTCATTGTATATGTAAATAATGGTATTAAAATTGTTAAGGCATTATTCAGTTCGATAATTATGAGATTTCATTTGTCGTTTGAGTAAACAACAAAATGTAAATCGCAACCGCCTCAATTAGATGATAGCTAAATATAAACCTCAATAACTTATACGTATTGCTAATGTTTGTTATTTTCAAATGGCATTTAGCTATTAAGTACACAATATTTGAATACAATTTGTGACCTTCGCAGAAACAGAAAGAAAATGCCAAAATGGTTAACGAAATCAATAAATTGATGCCCAAAAGGAATACAAGGCAATCAATGCAAAGAGACAAACAGATGCGGTCCCAAAGATTGTAAAGAACGAAACCGAGAAGTAAGGCTAGTTGCGGCACGCCGAAGATTGAATACCCTTATTAAGACAATAGTAAAGCTCGTAAATGCTTAGTTTGATGAAAATATCTTGCAAAACAACTTGATGATATCGTTCTCCGATGGTGATAAGGTTTTGCATATATGTGGAGAGCATCATATAAGTAACAAGTGCGAGTTAGGTCAAGATATCTTGAGGAAATAGAAAGTTTTTCATACAAGAACCTACTTTACGTCCGATAGTGCCTGTGGCAGCTATATGATATAATGGTCTGATCCGGCGGGTTCCGACAACACGAAAGTCTGTTGATGCTGATCTAGAATATGTATACATTATGGTTTCGGAAATGTCTCCTTCCATGCCCTTACACATATCATCACAAAATTATAGTACCCTCTACAAGAGTATAAAAAACAATGCCAGCAGGCCAATAGGCAAAAAATTGAGCTGTCTAAATGTGGGCGGAGTTTTCAAGTTTTTTTTCTCCGGTTTTTATTTTGTTCAGCGCATAGCTGACAATCGAGTTGGCTGGAACTCAACATAGGAAATATTAGATGAAAGATAACCCAAGCACTAAGAGACTTGGGGGCATTGGACATGCATGTATGTAAGCTCGTGACAGGTTCTATGCAACCCATTGACCCTAATATTGGGTGTATACATGTGTGTGTGTGTTTGGACTGCGTGAAATTTATTTAACTGGCAGTTAAGTTGTTGCCGAGTGCTGACAGTTGAACGAATTGTTGTTAATCGTTCAAAGTCACAGAATGTCAGCAGGAGGCATCATTAAATTAAGTAGTCTTAGCTTGGTTTTTTATTGCCTAGCTTAAAGCACTTTGCCAGTTGCGAGGCACTAAAAATATGGAATTTCAAAGAGAACTACACCTAAAAGTCTGTTAAACTAAGCGAACATTAAATGCTGAGCCTAGTTTAGTATAAATAAGGTGGATCTAGGGCTACTTTAGGGAAAAGAATATAAGTAAAGATTTAGAAGAAAATCGATAAAAGATATATTAATTTAATAGCTGTTAATTATGTTGTGGCACATGAAATCAAGAACAAGAACGATGTAAATTAAAAAAATATACTATATTCTCCTAAGCAAATCCTTCCCTTTGTAATCCAAGTTTTCCCCATCCTGTTTTGCTTTGGACTAAAAAAAAATTAAATATTTGTTCCTTCTCTAATTCAAATATCTATCTTTTATCTTTTCAGCATAAAATATATAAATTCTATCCACAATTGCTAAGCATTATTTGTTGAGGTAAGCTGATGAAATCAAATACATTTTGTAATCCTTTAACAAATGACAATTCAATTGCGTTTTATTTCTGTTTCGTTAATTTGTGCAGCATAAATGTGTTACCCACAAGCCTTTCACCCTTGGCAACACTATTAAATAATTTTCAACATTTTCAATTTGATTTTTTCTTTAACCCTTTCTCTTGCCCGAGGGACGACACATGATTCCACGCCTAGCGTGAAGGGCGAAGCAGCACATTTGTTGACTGCAATTCGCATTGCTCTATAAATTTGAATGAATTCATTTGTTTGTGAAACGTGTGCGAACAGACGCTTGAAAAACAGCAACAGAATAACAACAGCAACAACAACAACGACAATAGAAACAACAAAATAACATAAGCAGCATGTGCGGTTCGCCATTTAGCAATCCAACCCAATGGACGTTGTTGTTGTTGACACAATTGAGCATCATATTTATTATGCCAACGGGTTTTCAGTCTCTCTTTCGTTTTTTTTTTTATACCCTGAACCCATTAAAAATGGGTATAAGGGTATATTGTATTTGTGCAAAATCCAAATGTACATATGTAACAGGCAGAAGGAAGCATCTCCGACCCCATAAAGTATATATATTCTTGATCAGCATCAATAGCCAAGTCCATCTAGCCATGTCCGTCCGTCCGTCCGTATGTATGAACGCAAGGATCTCAGAACCTATAAGAGCTAGAGACTTATTTTAAATAATTCTAAATTTTAGATGTAGATGCTCCTAGTTCCCGCGCAGATCGAGTTTGTTTCCGATAATCGATAACTTACCCCGTTTCCAAGCAATCGATAAAAATCTATATCGATATCCTGTTTTTTGGGCAATGTTGGTAAATAATAAGAGCTAGAGTCACCAAACTTGACATATAGCTTCTAAAATAGAATGTGTATATGCATTTGATGTTGAAAGAAGCGGGTTCAGGGTATCCCCTAGTCGGGAGCTCCCGACTGAACCTCTTGCTTGTTTTTTATAGCTTTTCTGACTAGGGCATTGTGGCTTTGTCGTCTAGTTGATACTCGACTGTATGTTATACAGCGGGCAGTCAGTAATTATGATTCGCAGGAGCTTTAATTGTAGATTACTTAAGTCTAGAAATTTTTATTTGTAGGAATTTTTTATATACTTTTAGTATATTCTCATGTTAACACCTTTATCTCTCTCTATCGCCCAATCTCTATCTATAGCTCACTCCCACTCTTTCTCTCTCTCTCTTTTCCATTCTCTCTGCCCCACTTTCTCTCACTCTCTCTCTCTCCCACTCTCTCACTCATTTTTTTCTCTCTCTCTGTCTCTCACTATCCCTTTCCCTCTCGCTCTCTTCCGCAGTCTCTCTTGCTTTTCCAATTTTCTTTTAGCTCATATCCTTAAGCGTTTTACGTGCGGCGCTTACGTTTAAAATAACAGCGAAACGTTAACCCGGAATTGATTGCCGTTATAAAGTATCATTAGCTCAACCTTCTTTAAGTTATTCGTGCCTCATTTATTCCTATACGTAAACGTTTTACTGTCTGCTTTGATGCTTTGCTAAAAGTGTCACCGTCATTTTCTTAACAAATGTCTGAAAGCATTGTATGCTTTTTATGTGCGTTCCACTGTCGGGGTTTCTCACTTGAATGTGAAAAAGTCCAATCCAATACTCATATTATTATGAATCTTATCTGAATATTTTGTGGACAGAGTATTCGCACTTTGCTGCAACATAGACTAACGTATTTATTCGTCTTTTTTCTTGCGCTAGTCAAAAAATGTTCATTGTTCGCATTTATTTACGTGAAATTGTTGCTATGTTTTGCATAGCTTGTCGCTGCTGCCAGGCCAACAAAAAAATAAACACTTTCAACATATTGGTTGAACATATTCTAAATTTCTTGTGTTCCTGTCTCTCTCTCTCTCTCTCTATCTCTGTTTTTGCTTTGTTGTGTTTCATTTCATTTGGGTGCTGGGTTGGAATTTGGCGCACAGAAAATATTTCATTATCAGCTTTTGCTCAGTGCACAGTATTTTTACAGCAAATTTATAGCGAACATGTACAACATGACCTCTCAACTGAAAGCCATTAGAAACACGCACATATCCTTTTCAAGCACACACACATACACTCGTGCACACACAAACGTACAGAGGACACACGCACACCTGTGCACGGACACAAAAATGTGGGCTGTGCAAAAGCAATTTTCCAATTTTCCTGAGCACAACATAACGCAAGCATATCAGTCGATTTTCTTCTTGGCATTTTCTTTCTCTCTCTCTTTTTGCGCTGCTTATTCTTCCACCTATTTGGCTCTGACAATGGCTCGACGTTATAAGCACCTTAGAAATCAGTTGGATAGAAAAGAAACAAGTAAACATGTTGACATTTTGGACGCTAGTCGACTAGCAAATGCCCTGCACCAAGGAATACCTAAAATGAGCCATTAAAAAGGGAAACGAAAAAAAATTAAATTTATATATTTATATATATATATAAAAACAAAATTAAAACTAAAATTAAAATAAAGAAAAAATAATAATAATAAAATAAAAAGTATATTACAAAAAAATTAATTGAAAAAATAATCAAATAAAAAATAGAAAAAAAAAAACAAATAATAAAAAAATATAATACAAAAATAAAATAAAATATATTAAATAAATAATAAAGAGAAATAGAAAAATTTGTTTAATTAAATTAGAGATAGAATTTCTTATACATTTAAGAGGCAACATAAATGGGTTAGCCTGGCATAATGAAGCAACAATTTTTACTTACATGTTAACTTAGTCAATCGCCAATTTAATCAATTCTTAATGCTTGTAAGCATTTCGCACTAATCCAACCCCCAAATGACGTTCATATAGGGTATTAAAAATTTACATGAAACCAATTTGCAATGTTGCGGCATTTTCATTTCAATTGACCTTCAGAGCCAAGCCAAGCTGGTTTTTTTTTCTTGCTCGACTTATCTACTTATGGCGAAAACACAGTCACAGTATAAACGAGTGAAAAACAAATGCGATTTTCTTTTTGTTATTCTATGTAGAGTGGCTGTTGCAAAAACTCTTAGACTTGTGCCAAGGAGTGCCCTAAGTCAAATGCTTCAATAATAAATGCATGATTTATGCATCTAACAATCTCTATTAATCTTTCGTAGTTAAAAATACAGTTGACGTGTTTATTACATTTGGAGCTCTATTAAATTGCATATCTCTGTCAGTTTTCAAGCTTACGCAGATTATATATTTTTTGGCTTGATTCGTTTGCCAATCAAGTGCCTATGATGTAAGCGTAAAATGAGAGAGAGTCAAATGAATGCAAAAAATAATGAATACATTTCTATATGACTAAGCTGAAGAATGACAACACACTGATTTCAATTAAAAATGAAATGATAATAATTTATTTATAAATGAAATGTTTAATATGCTATTTTGAGTGGATACCATATTAAAATAGGTAGAGTTATCTCGTATATTAGAATAATATTAATAAAACCAGTTTTCGTTCAAATAATATGTAAAGAAATTTAAATCTAATTTCAACAATTCATAAATAATTTATTGCGTTCACTCGATTCTTAAATCTAGAATATGCATTTAAGAAGACATGAAAGCTTTAAACGAGATTTAACTTGAATAGAATAGAAGAAAATTTTAAGAAAGCACATTGAAACAACTGAAAACTTTCATATTTTTAATAAGGCATACTGAAAGCTTAAAGCTCTAGCCCAATAGCTACAGCTTTTGATACAATAAGAGTCTTGAAAGAGCTGAAAGCTTTGCTCTCCATAATCAAACTCACTTAAAGATTAAAGCTCTACAAACCGTTTGCTGATAATACAACAAGAGGAGTGGAATCACATGAAAGCAACTTACATCGAAATACTCTTAAAGCTGTATGCTATAGCACATTAGTTACTTTTCGATTGATAAAACAAGAGGCGTGCAAGCATAGAAGCAACTGAAAGCTTTGTTATTTAAAATTAATCACACTTAAAGCTCAAATGCAGTTACAGTTTGTCGATATACGCCTCTCACTTGATTGACTTTAAATGACATGTTATTATTCTCTTCTCGTATATCAAAGCTATAGCCAATACCTGTGTTTAAAATGTGCACGGTCCACAAGTAAAAACTATTTTTTCGCTCATTTATCTAAAATTGTAAAGCTGCAGATAACCATAGTAACTCTATTCTATAAATTAATGGCCCCAAACTGCAAGCGGGTAATTTTACAATTGCAAAGCACAAATAGACGCAACACTCGACAATCAAAGTGGTTTTTCCGCTTGGCAATGGCAGACAAAGTCAACTGCAGATGGATAGGATAGTGCCACGGAGGTGGCAGGGTATGGGGAAAGGCAACAACAAACTGCCGTCAAACTGTCGAAAAAAAAAACAAAAAGCTGAAGAAAAAGAAAAACTTGACTAGTCGCCATCGTCATCCTCAATGCCTTTGGTTCGTGCTGTTATAGAAAGCAGAAAGTCCGTGGCATGTTTTGCCGTTGTTGGCCTCAAAAGTTGAAGCAACAAGAACAGCAGCAATAACAACAATAACAACAGCAACAACAACAACAACAACAACAACAGCAGCAACAGCAACAACAACAACAGCAACAACAACAACAGCAACAACTAGCCAGAAAGAAACCATTTGGAAAATATAATCAAATTTCTGCCTCTCACTCACTCAGAAGTAGTTTGCCAACGCTCCATGGGCTGTGCTCTTCATGCAGATTATTACGTATTCCATGCATATTTGTAACGTTAACTGGCATTTTGATTTTTGTTGTACCCTATAAATATAGAAGCAAATGAGTAACAGGGTAACACATAGTGTGTAAGATTAAAGACAAGTAGCTAGTTGATTATTAATGTGATATAAATGAGCTGTTTCTCTGTGGGGCTTTTTTAATAATCTTCCCGTCCATTATTAGCAGACTTTGTAGTCTACTCTAGTATGGCAAAGCTTTAACTTGTTGCGAATTACAAGCGTAAGGCCAGGAAAAGGGACAGCGTGCATAACAGAATCTGTTTTTTAATTTAAATTTTGAATGTGCTTTTTGACTAGCTTGTGCAAACTAACTGTGTCATGTTTGTCCTTTCTTTGTGAACTCAGAGACTGTCCACATAAAGTTTAAACGGTTAACTTTATCGACTTCCAAATACCCTACTCAATGCGGGCTTTTAACAAATTTTGAGTATCGCCTCCCTTTTAGCCTGAAGAGAACTAAAAGAAATTGCAGACATTATGAAATGTTTAAATAAGAAAGTCAAAAGTGGATACCTTATGCGAATATGCATTACACGGTATCTCTAGGTCAAGCACACCCGCCTTGTTCTTACTGACTTAATTTTTTTTATTTCGCTCTCTTTTTATTTTTGCTGCTGCTGCCCCACATTGGTTAGCTGAAGGGCAGCCAGCACCGTGGCACAACGTGTGAAGCGATTCGCTCTGCAAACTAAACTCAAGTGGCATTGAAAATTTATAAAATTTATTTTTTTTTTTTGCCCCTCAGCTTTTTGCTGCCCGCCCACGCCGCACCCCTTGTGTGTTGCCTGTCATTTGATGTAAACAAGCGGCGGTGTTGGAGCCTCACGTCCGCAACGATTAGCCGAGGCGGCCGTGGGCCGTGGGCCGTGGGCCGTGGGCTTACGCATTTGTGTAGGGGGTTACCTGTATTTGAGCCTGGAACTGATTGCAATTAATTAACAAACATTAACAAAAACGTTGTGTCGGAGAAGAGAGAAAAAAAGGGTTGCCTTTTGGCCTCTAAATGCTTTCAAATTCGGGTTTGCCTGATTATTCATTTAAAGCATTTTTTTGTTGTTTGCATCAATTTTGCTCAAGGATAACGCAAGGCTCGAACCCCATTCCGTCAAACCAAGTTCGAACCTCCTTAGAATATGCGGTTATACAATACGCCGGCAATTAAATTACACAATGCTTTTCGGGCACAAAAAGCTCTCGCTGGGTGAAGAATACAAAAAGAAGAAAAAAATGGCAGCTACTGAAAATTTACAGTTGAAGGCATTTTAGGGTTGCCCGGCGCACACTCCTGTAAGAATGTGTGCGTGTGTGTATGAGTGTGTGTGTGTATGAGTGTGGATTACAGTGTTGATGCGCTTTGTGGCAACTGTGTGCGAACGCATGTAGCATGAATGATATACGGCCCGTGTTGGAAACTTGTGAAAGCTTTTTGAATTGAGATGCTAACTGGTTTGAACAAACGGGTTTCTTTGTGTCTTATATCATTATTAATAGATGTATTTTGTAGATGGGACATGGAAGTGTGTTGACGCATAAGCACGATGCACTGTAAGGCAAATCAAGTAAAGCTCACGGATCCATAAATGTATGAATCTAAAACTGTTCGGCAGATGTAATATTTCGACTAAGGCTAGCAGTGAAACGTTTAAGAACGTCGCGCAAAAAGGAAATAAAGTAAACGATGCAAAGAGTAGGTAAAAAATAAAACAAAGATTTATCGAAAAACAAAGCGATAACTTAAATAAGTTTGAGAGAGCGAAGAAGATAGAAAGGAAGTGCGTTGAAATAGTAATAAGAAGTGGGGAAGGTCAGGTAAAATAAGGAAAGCGATTATAGTGAAATATTAACAAAAGGCGATAGTGAAGTAACATATACATATAAGGATAGTGAGAAAGCGACCTACAACGAAAGAAGAAGTTAAGGATTGTAGAGTCAGAGATAAACGAAGAAATCTATAGAGGGAAAAAATAGGTAGGCTAGAGCAGGTAGAGAGAGAAAGAGAAAAGTGAATAAAGAGAGATGATGAAGACAAAAGGACTCAGAGAAGTTAAATATATAAGGATAGTGAGAGAGCGATGCATATCGAGGCAGGAAGATAAAGGATTATACAGGCAAAGATAAAGGAAGAAATGATTAGAGGGGGAAAAGAGAAAGGCATAGAATTAAAGAAAAAGAAGAAATGAAGAGATAAAAGTAGTGTTTTTGGCTAATACAGCCGTAATGCCTGTAAAACTTTTACGAAAAGTACGAATAGAAGAAATAAAAAATTTAAAGGTTATAAAGAGAAAAAAAGCGCTAGCAAGAAATACCAAACATACCAACTATGCATAGCACTTTTAAAGGTTAGATAATTTATACCTAAAAATCGTAAATTATGCAAGCTTTAATATTTCTTTTGTTTTACTCGTAATCATATTGATAAGGATGGTGGTAGGTGGAAACTTTCCCACTGGAAACCATTTAAAAGTGAAAATGCAATAAATGCTTTCACAAATGTATATATATTTGTGCAAGACTTATTTCCGTATTGATGACAAGCTGTTTAAATGGTTATCACAAGATAAGAACTATTTGCACGTCATTTGATTAGCCGCAGATAAAACCCTTTTGTCTTGATGGCGTGTTAGTCATGCCAAAGTTTTTACTGTAGTTTCTCTTTTAACACACGAATTGTTACATTTTCTTATGTATTTGTATTTTTTGCTTGACCATTTTCACAATTTCCTGGTCGCTGCTCATTTTCATTAATTTGTCACTGTAATTTTATTTTTGCCCCGTCGCCCTCCGCCCCCCGCCACCCTACTGACTGGGCATAAATCATCTGCGCCCGTTGAAGCGCTCATAATCATTCAATGTGCCGTGCAAAATTATGCAGCCAGCGACAGCTGCCCCGCTGTGCTGCCCCATCTCGAACTTTTCTGCCCCTGGTTTATACGTCGACTCTGTGTTTACCTGATTTCTTTCTTGTCATTGCGTTTTATTTTGTTTTATTGCTGTGACTAGCGCATTTCCGCATTTCTTTTGTTGATTTTTACATAATTGATTAACGGCCTGTGCCTGGACTTGTTCTACTTCTGTGATAACTCACACTGATATACCCTGTCGTAAAGGTCAAGTGGGGTATACATTTTATCTTTCAACTTACAAACGAAAAGCTTTCTCCAAACGGAACATTTTGATAGCTTAAAACAATGCATTTTTATATGTTTGCTCTGTGGCATACCCTGTAAACATCGCAAGCGGGCCATTTTGTTTCAATAATCAGTATACGAGTGTATCTGAACTAAGTTAAAAATAGTTTATATTAAATAAATAATATTCAGAGCATTCGGAATGTAATGCATTTTATATACCCTTCATACCCTGTTAAAATGTTAAGTGGAGTATACAGTTTGGCTTAACAGTCTTTTGTAATCAAATGTATCTAAAGAAAAGTAGATATAGATATATATATTAGAAATACAAAAAATTGTCATAAAAAATGTGTTCGGAAGCTTAAAATAATGGCTTTGGGATGGTTAGTTCCTGGTATACCCTGCAAAAATGTCAATTGAGATATATTGCTTCGTTTTAAAGTTTAACCTATACTGAATAAAATATATTAAATAAATAATACATAATCTATCTTCCGCATTCAAACAAATGTTTAGTAAAGTTCACAAATAAATAATAAATGACAAGATTTTTAAAAAGTCAATTACAGGGTATCTCACAGCTGCGTCGTTTCAAACTGACCAAGTAGTCGCCAGCACTGTTTTTGTCTTTCTCTAGATTGAACTTTGAAAGCATTTGTAGATTTTACGGCGACTGCAACTGCATTTGACAAAGACTGTAATTTTCTTCAGCTGAAAATTGAGAAAACTCTCGTGGAAAAGGCAAAGCAGGCGAAAACTGGAGACGACGCTTTCGGGTTGAGTATTGTACGGCAGACAGTGTAGATAGGAAAAAAACACGATGGCAACAAACTTTTCGCAGAACTTAACCGAACAACTGACAAAAACTGACAAAGTGCAGTCGGCTGGTAGTTTTTTTTTTTTTATACCATTTCTCGTTTTTGTATTTTTCATTTTCCCGAAAAGTTGTTCTTCTTCTCCTATTTTGCAATTTGCCTTTTGTGATATGTTGGCTCGTAATTTAATTTATTTTTCTCTGGTAAATGTGTTAGATTTAAATTGCAATAGAATTGGATTTGCTTTTAATACGCACTGTAAATAGAAGTGGTATGTGCATTGACTGACAGCACAAACTGTGCATATTGACAGAATTTGTTGAATTTATTCTCGGTTTTTTTTACTCTTTTCTTTTATTGCTTGTTGGCTTTCAGCGGTTAACTTGACAGCTCTTGGGTGGTGAGTTACCTCGGCATATGGTCGTGGGATTATGATCGGGTTGAGGCCGGGCCTGGGGCTGGGGCTGGGCCTGGGCCTGGGGCGCTGACTGTGCTCTGGGGTTGCTGTGCAGCAGCGCATGCTACACGTATGGCTTATTAATGTACCTGCAACATGAGAAGAGCTGGCAAAATGACGACGTCGACGACAACAACATCGATGATGACCCGCTCTGCGCGGTGGAGGAGCCAAATGGAGGCAGATAAGAGCCAGTTGGTGTTGGCATTTTGACAGCTCGAGTGGCAGCAGCAAACTGCGAGAAGCAAAGATGACTGCGGGGGGGGAACTAAAGATGTCTCAAATGGTTGAGTGCAAAATTTAAAGCATTAAATGTCCTCTGGGGATGCTGTAAGAAAATATAACGAAAAGAAATTATTTTAAGTGTTCGGATATTAGGGTTGGAAATGTAATAAGTATATTTGCTAGAAATATGGTATGATATTTAAATTTATGTGCTCTGGAAAGCGAATGCTGATGTGATATGTGATATGTTATGTTTAGATAGTACCATATCTGGGTAGATATGATTTAAATATAGTTCAAAAAGCGAAATAAAAAAATAAGAGGGCTCTAGTTGGAAGTGTTTGACTGTGGGGATACCGTGAACCTTCTTCTACCAAATCCAAATGCGGACAGACAGACGGACGGACATGTTGACCATGTCCGGGCAAAGCTTTTTCGACTCTGCTATTAATGTTGATCAAGAATATATACATTTCTTCTCTCTGTTACATAGATTTACACAAACTTCTCGCACAAAGTCTTTTTACCCATTTTCAATGGGCTGAGGAATAAAAATACATATATCTTTTTAAATATTTATTAAATTACGAGGCTTAAAACGTCTGCTTAAATACGTATTTAAGCGTATTTTATACGTAAAAAAACAACTAGCTGGCAATCGAATAATCGTACATTATAAATAAAGTTATGCAAATTTAGTTGAGTCTCATGACCTCCATATTATGTACAAATGCATATTCATTCTTCTTAAAAAGCAAGATCCCACATAATGGGAAGCTATATTTCTTTAAAACAAAAACCTCATCTAATAAAAACAACATTTAAAGCTTAGATGTGAGAGTTTTTTCTGTTCTGTGCTTCTGATATTTCTACATACGTTTAAATAGCTTCCACTCCATTTTACACAGTTGGATTATAATGTTTATAAAGGGCGCCTTAATCGAGATATATATACAGATATATATATGCTGGCGCATATGCGGGCTCATGCATATTTCAAATGTGTGGCAACATGGGCAACACATGTGGCGTCCTCTAGCAACAGCCTGAAGTGGCCGCTCATTGTCCTGGTTGCGCGCATTGTCATCATCCTGTGTAAGTCCCATAAGGCACTGGCATTAAATAACACACGAATCGCTCTCGCTTCCACTGCCACTCCCATTCGCACTCTCTCCCTCTTGCCCAGCCTACTGTTAGGTGTTAAGCTGTGCTTAATAATGACGCACATTACATATGCAATGCGAGAAGCTGCTTTGCCAGGACATGGCACATCCACTAACCCCGTGTCCAAGGACTCGGGCCGTGTGTTCCTGTCGATTCAGGTGTGTGTGTCAGGCAAACAAACAAATGTGTTGCTATTTGTTTTTCTGCGGCATATTCCCCGTTTCACTTGCTGTCTCTGTCTATATTTTGCCAGCTCGTATCTGTCTTTATGTAGCATCAAATTTGTTGCACTCCCAAAGGACTCAATTTCACATTTAAAACACCTGTGCCGTGTATTTATACCCCATAAACTGATTATGTGCAGTGGGTATGTTAAGTTGACATAATTTATGACTATTTAGCATTGAAAATGTTATATTTTGAAATAAGCTCAATAATGTTATACTTAACAGCTGTGACAAACTTGTCTCAAATGTGTTATGTTACTTTTTAACAGCTTTTACTTTGGCTTATAAGTAATAGCTAAATGCCTTAAGTCTGTGTGAACTTATGAAATTGAGAGTATAACATAAATATTAACGAGCGTTTAGATTAAGTTTACATTAATGCAAAGCTCAGAATATATGGCACGTTATTATTTACATTTATTATTCATGTTTAGTTTAACAGTCGTTTTAACATTTAAATGTTTAATAACATTTATGCTTGTGAATTGGAAAATGCAACATTGTTGTAAACCCTGGGCATCTTTTATAGTTGTATGTTAACCTTAACAGCTGTTAAAACTGCCTTGAGTATTTATTATTTTAGGTTTAATAGCTGGGGTTGGCTTTAAATTACATAAGTGTGTTAACCTTAACAGCTGTTAATACTGCTTTTTGACATAAAAAAATATTGAGCACATAATGTTAAAAAAAGAATACATTTTTACATTAGAGTTTACAGCGTCGGATTAACAGTGTGTACTCGATTTAACATCATATCTGTAATGTTAAATATGCATCGCCTTCAACCAAGCAGATCCTCACAGCTGTGGCACACTTTTAGTTACAGTAGTATGTTAGTATTAACAGCTGTTAAAACTGCTTTAAATATTTTAGAATATTGAAAAATTTATTTGGCCCACATTTAGATAGTGGGAATTTTTTTGCCATTGAAAGCGACACTTTAACAGAGTATATACGATTTTACAGGATATCTGTAATGATAATTTGGCAACGCCTACAACTAAGCCGAAGCCACAGTTTCATCATCATCATCATCATCATCATGATAATTTCTGTTGAGGGGATTTTTGAACAGTGCTTAGCAAGTTGCCACTTGTGGCAGCTTGTTGTCGCTGTGCTTCAAGCGGGGGCGGGGTGCGGCTGCTGGCGACAAATGAACTAATTTGATTTACATGCAAATTACATTTGGGCCAACTAAAAAACAACTTTCTCTGGTCGCACAGGACGACGGCGACGACCACGACGTCGCCATCATTAAAAATGTTTACAAAATTAACAAAATTGACAATATCCGTTGGCCAGCTGCAAAAAAAAAATAAGAGTAAAAAGTTGGTAAAACGTGGAACGGAAACCGGGCAGACACACGCAATTCTTCCCGTACTCTCTCTTTCTCTCTCTTCACGCTCTCGCACTCTTATTACCCCAAACTCAACCCCCCTCCCCCCTTCGTCGGAGCCTAAACAATTGCTTTTTGTTGTGGCCCACATTTCGCTGGTTTATTTAGGGTCTGTGCGCGAGAGGAACTGCTGCCAGCGGCAAACTCTTGGCACGACAACGTGCCGCATATTTAAATTTTAATTAAAATTTAGCTTGTGCGGCACGCGTTGCACCGCCCGCCATCCCCCACCCTACGTCCTTCCCCCCGCCACATTGCCATTTTGAGCGCGCCTCGAAATATGCAAATAAAAAAATTGCCTTTGTTTTCTGCGGCAACGTGTAGGGCGAAAATCTTGGTCTGATTTTTTGATAGCTCTTCACTTGAACTGCAGGGAGTCGGAGAGTGGGGTAAGGGGGGTGCGAGGGCGGCGCAGTGGCCAAGAAGCAAGCAGCTTTCTTTGGGTTTATCATATTGAGGTTAAGAGCTTTATATACGCGCTTAACTGTATTTATATTAATCCTTTACGATTCTGTCTAGCTTGACTTTACTTTACTTTACTTTTGCCTCCAGCGAAATGTCCTCGAAAATGAGCTCCAGGTTGTTTTATTGCTTGTCCTCCATTGTTAGTTGATGGGCGAAAATAAAATATTTTGGCTGCTTAGTTTGAGTTAAATGTGTAAATGCTTCAGTTGTTTATATAAGCAGGTCATGTCCTCCATGGTCAGTTTATTTTACGAAGGTTAAATAAAGCGTGAGTTTATATTCATATAATTTAAGAAATATATTTATATTTATTTTGTCAAGCACACGTCCTCCATGGTCACCTAGTTAACAGCTTACCAAAAATACATAAATTATATTTAATAAAGCTTTAGATTATTTTTAATATTCGTATAACTTCTATAATATTTATATATCAAATACGTGTCCTCCATGGTCACTTAATAGGTATCTTATCATTTTTTTTTTAATTTGATTTAATGTAGCTTAATCTTTATCTTTATCATATTCTTCTAAAATCTTATCTTACGAAATACATATGTATTTATCCCGGTCCTGTCAAATGAAAGTGCTTTGATAAGTTTCCTCTATGGTCACTTTGTTGAATATTAATCAATTTTATTCAAATTCGATTTAGATTTTTTTCTCATATTCGTCTATCTTATGCAATACATATATGTATATTTGATACGTGTCCTCCGTGGTCACTTAGTTGGCAACTAATCAACTTTATATAAATTCGATTGAGTGCAGCCTGAGTTTATTTCAAATTCGTCAGTCGTCAATTGAAGCTGTACAGCAACAATTGTTTTGTTGTTTGCCACGATGATGATGATTAATCTTCCTTCTTGAATTCATAGAAGAACCATGCTTGGTTCAATCGACTCTTCTGGACTTACTAGCCAATTAAACTTCTCTATCTGTTCAACAAAGTACACCTAGCATGTCCCGTTCCGGGTCGTCTGTAATGTTTAGAACAAGCATTATAGAGTACTCTGCTCGGAGTTCTCTCTTCTTTTTATAATGTCATCTATTCCTAAACTATTTAGCAAGCAGTCTTAGCATACACTCTTACTTCAGTTCATTTATTTGTTTGCTTATATACCAACTATTTTCTTTAGGAGGTTATCTTTAAATAGCTTGAACTCTTTAAGACTTCACCTCTTCCCAATAATAGCAACGCATGTTCTCAAATGGTTGCTTGAATATAAATATATATATATGTATCTATATATCCCCATTAATTTGTTGCTTTAATAAAACTCATATCTTCAATGAAATTTACTTTGACGTTATAAATGTCTTCATGGTTTTTCATATATATGAATGCTCTCAACCCTTTATAGCATCCCATTCCTTATATCATCCCATCCTTTACAGCATCACGTGTCCTCCATGGTCACTTAATCTGCAGTTAGAACGACTTAAGAGAAGCAAGAGAATTCTTACCTTTTCATAACACTCAAGCCTCCTTCAAGCTTGTATAATAAGCCAATTATATTATTTAAGTTAATTTCTTTTGCGCTGCGTGTCCTCCATGGTCACTTAACATTGATAAAAACTCTTTTTAGAAATCTTTTACAAATGGTCTTGTTGAAATTGTTAAAAGACGTCAAGTACTGCTCAGCTTGCTATCTAGATTATAAACATATTTCTGCACTTGTATGCATTTTGACAAAAATGTCCCTCAAGTATTTACAGTGTGGAATTTCTTACAATTTTCATATAAAATGCATAAATTCATTGTTAGATTGCTTTCGCTGTCAACCGTTGAGCTGCTGTCAGATTGAGATACTTCAAGTTGCGGATGATTTAAATAGAGAAGATACACTTAGTTATGCATAGTTCTGTATGGGGGCCGCCCCACTTTGGGGCACCTATAGAATTTTACTTGGGGTACTTTTGCCCAACTCCCATCTCCTCCTTCTTGCGCTCTCTCTGAGCTACGATTTTCCTTTAGCATTTGTGCGAAAATCTGTTTTCGACTGTTTGGAATTTGCAGTTAGGTTTTTCGTGGCTTTTTAGTGAATGGGATGCGTGTTGTTGTGGGTAGTTCGGTCTTGGAATTGTTGTCGTTGCCGTTGCCGTTGCCTCTGCCCGTGCTTGGCTGCAATCCACAAAACCGCCACGAATGGATAGGTAAAAGAGTGCTGCCAGCCAGCCACAATTTGCCGTGTAAATATTAATGCACTCATCGTACAGACACGTCTTGGCGATGGGCGCGTGATTTATGTTATTCGTGTTTGTGACGCAGCTTTTTACTTTAACTAAAAAGTTAAAAAAAATACTCAATTTTGTTTAAGTTAGTCGCCATTCTGATAAACCTATTCATTCTATGCTTCGATAGCACAAAGTATAGTTCTATCGATATATCGATAAAAATTTAGAAAAAACTCAAACTAGAGCAAAATATCATTAAAAGGTATAAATTAATAGCATTTAGATTTAAACAATCATTTTGTTGTAGAGAAAAAGTGACAACCATTTTGTTTTTATTATTCGAGCATTTCGTGCATCGATATATCGATAAACTACATATGGCGCAGCGTGAGCTACATCTATCACATTAAAACATGAAATTCTTGATGTTTTAACGAAAATATTTGCCTGTTTTTAAGACGAACAATGAGTATAGATAACTAGTCAATGAAATGCTTTCGATATATCGACATATCGATAAACTACACGAGGCACAAAGTGACCCATCTCTAGCAAACTGAAATACACTTTGCCCAACCAAGGCGTTTGGGGCCAGCTGTGGGTTGAGTTAAGTTGGATTGGTTGCTATGTAGGATAGCAGCAGCTGTGGGTGGTGATGGGGGTGTTGGGGGTTGTGCGGGTTGTGCGGGTTGATGCAGGAAAACGTCTGTGCTCAATTTTTCAAAGCTCGTTTGTGTCGTTCCTGGGCTCGTTCGCTGGTTCGTTCGTTCGGGCGGTTCGTTCGTTGGTGGCTGACTATGCAAATAATGAATGCAAAATATTGCTGAAGTGTGTCTGAGGCGAAAAGCAGCAGAGCAAATGCGCTTGATGGGGGTGGGTGGGGCGGTTGAGCGGCGGCAGCAGAAATAGGGGCGAGAAATAGTGCTGGAAAATGTTCTTTAGAACTTTGCACTTTTCTATTAAGTTTTCGGGTTGTGAGTGTGTGTGTGTATGTGTGTGTTCGTGTGTGTGCTTGTTGAGAGCTTTGCGCTTAAACTACTATCGCTAATTAAATTTTCAATTAATTTTTAGCCATTCTAATTTTATTTTTATTTATCATTTCTTGCAGCTCAACACACAAACCGAAACGGAAACGGAAGTGTGCACGTGCAGAGGAAGTAAAAAGTTGCCAACAGGAATTGAAAGAAAAAAAGATAACATAGTTCAACACAACGGGTCGTATGATTAATGAAACCTAAAGGAGAGTTTTAAAACTTAAAAAAAAAAGGAAAGGAAAAGTGTGACAAGCAACAAGAAAAGCAATTACAATAATATGTTCAAATACGCCGTATTTAAAGATGTCTGCATTAAGGCCGGACACTGTGCCATCATCTCAGATCCCGGAAAGGTTGCGGGCTGAGCCAATAAAAGTGTGAAATTCTCGAGAAATATGTGGGAGACTTTTTCAAGAATTCATGAAAAACTCACGTGAAAAATAAATTACATTTTAAGGAAATTCCAAAGAATTTTTAAATGTGAGTTGCACATAATTTATTTATATACATTTTGGAAGCGTAAACTAATTTAAAGTCTTAATTTTGTGAGAGTTTTCTTTTAAATAGAAAGATAGGTAAACATTTTTTTGTTTTTATACATTTTTTTTTTTTAATTTTTAATTTTTATTTATTTATTTAAATTAATTCGCGCATGTTTTTTTATTTTTATTGACTTGTTATGCTCCTTATATATAAATAAATAAAAACAAAATTTACTAAACTCAATATTTCCCTCTCAACAACAGATGGCGCCACAGTGAAAAAAAAAAAATAAAGTGCATATCAATACTAAAATGTCCCTGCTCGGGCGTCATGAAATGCTTATGAAAAAGTGTTGAAAGTGTGTAGAAAAAAAAGAGACGAATGATAGTGAATTCAAAAGTACCCTAACAAACTTCGACAGTGTATATATAGTGTATTTTTGCTTATGAATGCCTAAGACTGGGCAATAAAAGTTGTACTTACGCAAAAGTCAAAGAGTAATGGATAAATCGAGTAGCGTCAGTCCCAGTGAGTGTCGCGTAACCAGATCAAGCATGACGCCAACGCTGCGGCTGCAGCAGAGCCCCAGGCGTCAACAGCAGCAGCAGCAACAAGCACAGCAGCGGGAACAGCAGCAGGAACAACAGTTAAACGATGAACAGCGACAAATTAAAGCTAAGTCTCCGCAGCAGCCGCTGTCGACGTCAACGCTGACGCCAACGCCGGCGCATCATCAGTTTCGTGCGCCCGCACAACAGCAGCAGCCAACCAAGCACAAGAGCAGCAGCAGCAGCGGCAGCAGCAACAACAACAATAATAACAACAACAACGGCAGCGGCAGCAAAGCCTGGAGTAAACGGCAGAACAAGACGAGCGGTAAATACAACGCCAGCGCCTGCGTCGGCGCCAGCGCGCAGCAGCAGCATCATAATCATCATCATCACCATCATCAGTATCCCCCACATCATCATCCCAATGGCAGCGGCGTCGCTGCTCAAGCAGCTGCCGGCGCCGGCGTCGGTTCGCTGCCAACTGCCGCCGCATCGGCAACTGCGGCTGCAGCCGCCGCCCACAAGGCGGATCTGGAGAACATACAGAATATCAAAAATCAAATAGCTGGCGGACCCGCCCATAGCGGCGCCCATCATGGCGGCGGCGGCGGCGGCATCGGCACACATCACAGCGTAGCCGGTAGCGCTGCTGGCATTGGCAGCGCTGCCGGCAGCGGTGGTCATCATCATCACAATCACAACACGCGGCTCGCACAGACGGCGGCAGCGATAGTGGGCAATGGTCTGCCCATGGCCGTAATGGACGCCAAGTTGGGGCACGGGCACGGACTGAAGGGCCAGCAGCAGCAGTACAAGAAGATGCTGACGCACAGGTAACGTAACGTAAACCAATCTCAGCTAACGTATTCTATGCCAAATGATGTTATGTATTACGGGTCATAATGTAAGGTACACATGAGGTTACGAAAAATGCTATTACGTTATTTAATGTTACGTGCAAAATAATGTAATGAATTCTCTTGGTTGTTATGCCATATTTAACGTTATGCATTGTTGCGTCACATAATTTTGCCTTAAGGTACTTGTCCTTGATCGTAATGTCAAATTTTATTCTACTTATTGTTATGTATTATGACGTAACGACGTCTCATAATGCAAGTTGGGTAGTGTGAGAAATTAAACAAAACTTTGTGTAACGTAATAATGTTAAATTTACTAACATTCCGAAAATTGGCATCACTTTGTTTAATATAACGTAATTAATTCGCTTTATTGTTTTGTTACGATTAACGTAATGTATTGTGATTTTATGTTACAAAACGTAATATCTCATATAATGTACCAAAGGTACTTATACTTGAACAAAATAGAACAAAACGTAACGTAATGGAGCGTAATGGAACAAAATGTAACGTAATGGAGTGTAATGCTACGCTTTGTCACGTTACTTAAAATATCTAAAACTTCGAATGGTGCTGTAACATTTGGTACAAATCATAACATAACGTAACTAACTACGTCAATTATATAATATGTTATTATGTTTTTGACAATTCGTAACTTAATAAAACGTGTAGCGTAACGTTATGTAACATAACGCAACAAAGTAAAAGTATCAAACGTAGAGTAGTTTAAGCATTCCCTAACTACAAATTGTACCTTTGAGGACTTTTATGTTAAGTTTATTGCTATAATATTGATATCTAACTCTATCTATCTCTTTCTTACAACCACAGAGGTCATCATCATCACGTGCTGTGCGCTGGCAACAATGCGAATCATACGTGCTGCCTCGTCACTGGCTGCAATGGAAGCGTCGGCGCCGCCGGCAAGGATACGCAAAGCAATAAGGACACCAGCTCGCTGAGCGGCAACAGCAGCATCATTTCGGGCAGCGCTGCAGCTGCGGCGGCGGCTGCCAACGCCGTGCACTATTGCTGCGGGCGTTCGAAGTTCTTTTTGTCCGAGAAACGTTTGCGCAAGGAGGTGATTGTGCCGCCAACGAAATTTCTGCTCGGCGGCAACATCTCGGATCCGCTCAATCTCAATTCGCTGCAGCACGAGAACACGTCGAATGCGTCGTCGAGCAATAATACGCCAGCGACGACGCCGCGTCAGTCGCCGATTACGACGCCGCCGAAAGTGGAGGTGATTATACCGCCGAATATACACGATCCGCTGCATCTGCTCGATCCGGTCGATTCGATGGAATATGAGAAGCAGCTGACGTCACCCATGAAGCGGGGCGGCATGCTGACGCGTGGCAGCCACTTGAAGCTGCAGCAGCAGCAGCAGCCGCATCATCGGCAGCACAGGGCGCGCAAAAATCGCAAACGGCGGCGTTTCGATTCCAACAATACATCGTATGCAAGCGACGACGTTGCAGTCGCTGAGGGCGTAGCGGAGGCGTCAACGCTTTCGATTTCACTGGAAGATGCGCCAGCCGCAGCAGCAGCTGCAGACGCTACTGCTGTAGCTGGAGCCGTCGTCGGCGCAGCAGCAACAACAATAGCAGTAGCAGCGGCAGCGGCAGCAAGTGAAGCTGCACTAATAACAACAACAGCGGCGACGTCGCCTGTAGCTGCACTGAGCGCCACAACGCTGCTGAGCGAAGCGGCAGCGTCGGCTTCAGTTGAAACAACGGAATTGGCACAACAGCAAGCGCATGTGCGCTCTCGCTCTCCGCAGGCAGCGGCCACTGCCGTGGAGGAGACAACAACGCCAGCGCTAGCAGCCGGCGCACAAACGCTCTCCCCACTGGAACAAATGGAATGCAACGTGGTGCGGCCGGCAGCGACGTTAACGTCATCACCATTACAGTCACAACAACAACAGCACCAGCAGCAACATGTGGCCGTAATTGCCGAGGCGCTGAGCAGCGACAACAGCAACACGCTAACAGTGCCTGGCGACGGCAGCAGCAGCAGCAGCAGCTCTGTCGATTTGGGCCTAAGCGCGGTAACAGCCGCTTCGACGTCGGCAGCGGCGCTGGCTGTGGCGTCCACGCTGGCCGATCGTCGTGCGCTGGCCAGTCGTGATTTGCGCTTGGATTTGGACAGCACGTGCTACGGTGTAGGCGGCACGGGTCTGAGCTTTGGCGCTGGCAGCGCAGCCAGCTTTGGCAGCGGCAGCAGGAAACGTAAAATTAGCGAGAGCAACAATTCGCAAAAGAGCAAGGTGGGTACGAAATGGAATTGAAACTAATTGAAATGGGCTATCGAGCAAGACCGTGTATGTGTGTGTGTGTGTGTGTGTGTGTGTGTTTCTGTGAGCTTGTGCTTTAAATGTTGTTGTGGGGAAGCAAGTCGCAAGTCAATCGCTTGCTTTGTTTTGATTGCTTTTGGCTGTTTTTATTTGAGAGTTTTGTTGTTGTTTTGTTGCTTGTTCAAGCGTTGCTTAGATTGAGGTTAAGGGGTCAGGGGCGGCAATGAAAGAACTTTCTAAGGGTAGCCAAAAGCGATTAAAAATTCAGCGATGCTGTTGTTATTAAGGTGTGTGTGTGTGTGTGTGTGCGCGTTTTTTGTTGCCAATCATTTTAATAGTTGTTTGTGGTATATATCAAAAATGTTTAATTAAAATATTCAAATTATATAGATAAGATTTGGTGCGGGAGGGCAACTAAAAAAGTTACGTTTATTTGCTTTATTCAGGATGTTAATAAAATTGTTTATTATTTGGTTTAAATGTTGAACTAATAGGCTTTAATTAGACTGAGAAAATTGGATGCTAGAAATCGTTATTAAAATTAAAAAAAAGGTAGGCTTAAAATCTTGCTTGAGAAAAGTATATTCTTCCCATGGAAATCCAAGATTTCAGAAAAAGAGCATTCAGATTATATAGTTCTACTAAAGCAAAGTGTTCCTCATAGCGAAGGACCACTGTAGATACTAGAGGGTTTACTTTATGCATGCAAGTGAAAACTTAAATAATTGATGCTTGGGTTTAAGAGAAGCTCGACCCCGATTCCATTTATGTTTAAACATATTTGCTCATACTAAACGAAGACCGAAACCTTTTAGAAATTCCATCGTCACGATGCCATGGACAAAATTGTTAGCCCGGTGGTGCCACAGCCGGGCGCCTGGAAGCGGCCGCCGCGTCTGCTGCAGCCAAGTGGGGCACGCAAGCCGAACACGCGACGTTCAACGTCATTTAGCGAAACGGAGCAGCTGAGCCCCGTCGAGGAGCTGCCGCCCAAGCCGCTTATTGAGGGTAAGTCTACAAATGCAACAACCCGAAGCGGACGTCCCTTACAACTCAATCCTCTCGACCTTACAGTGGTGGACATACCGCGTGATGACACGCCTGATCTATCGGAGCACGGCCTGGGCAGTCCGCTGAGCACCATTTCCGCAGCCACTTCGCACACGGCCGGCGAGCCGGATGCACTTGCCGCGGATGAGCCGGCAGCAGCAGCAACAGCAACAACAGCAGCAGCAGCAGCAGCAGCGGCAGCGGCAGCGGCACAGCCAGTCGTGGGTCTGATGCTGGAACCAGCTTTGATTCCGCCACTGCACAAGGCGCCCAAGTTTCGGGCGGATGGGCTCAAATATCGCTATGGCAACTTCGATCGTTATGTGGATTTTCGGCAGCTCAACGAATTTCGGGATGTGCGTCTGCAGGTGTTCGAGCGGCACGTGGAGCTCTTCCAGAACAAGGACATACTCGATATTGGTTGCAATGTGGGTCACATGACCATCACCGTGGCGCGCCACTTGGCGCCCAAAAGCATTCTGGGCATTGACATTGATCGCGAGCTAATTGCCCGAGCGCGACGAAATCTCTCCATATTCGTGCGCATACCCAAGGAGGAGCTACCGGCGCCGGAGATTAAACAGGAAGCGGGCGTGCAAGCACAGGCACAGTCTGCGCCCGATAAACTGGAGCCGAGCGATGCCAATGCGCACAAGAAGACGCGGCGCGGCAAGAAGCGACGCAAGGCGCAACAGCAGCAGCAGCAGCAGCAGCAGCTGGCACTGCAGCAGCTGCATGCACATGTCCATCATCCACATCATCCACATCATCCACATCATCATCACCACCATAATCATCATCATCACCATCACCATCATCATCATCATCAGCATAATCATTTGGATTTGCAGCAGCAACAGAAACTGGATGCACTGCTGGTCAAGCCGCACGAATTCTTTCCCATCTCTTTTCCGCTCACCTATGGCGGTATACCCCACCTGCCGGCCACGGGCAAATCGCCGGCAACGTTCGCTGCCGGCTGTAAAAATCAATTTCCGCAAAACGTATTCTTTCGCCAAACGAACTATGTGCTTAAGGATGAGTCCCTCATGTCCAATGACACACAGCAATACGATCTCATATTGTGTCTCTCGGTCACCAAGTGGATGCATCTCAATTTCGGTGATGCCGGCCTCAAGTTGGCCTTTAAGCGCATCTTCAATCAGCTGCGACCCGGCGGCAAGCTAATACTCGAGGCGCAGAACTGGGCTAGCTATAAGAAGAAGAAGAACCTGACGGTAAGTTTTTAGTTAATAGAATAATTCCTATTGTTTAGCACTAACTTGAAATTGCCTTTGCAGCCGGAAATCTACAATAATTATAAACAAATCGAATTCTTTCCCAACAAATTTCACGAGTATCTGCTCAGCTCAGAGGTCGGATTCAGTCACAGCTATACACTGGGCGTGCCACGTCATATGAACAAGGGATTCTGTCGACCCATACAGGTGAGCAAACAATTAAGACAATATATTTGGAAAGCTGTAAAATAATTTTGGGAAATATTTGTATATTTGGTGTGCGCTTTATATGTTCAAAAGAATTCAGGAGCTTCTGATCGAGATGATGTTTAATTTGAGACCAAGCAATCGATAGGGATTAGACTAAGTTTGTCCTCAACTGTGCTCGGTGGAAGAGCTCTTCCCAACTCTTTTTGAAGGTTACGAGTCTCTCGTTTGACTTTCTTTAGCTTTAAGATTGTGTCCAATGTCTTAATATATTTGTTCAATGCTCTCAATAGCCAACTGCCATTAAGCTTTAAAAAAAATACAAAATAGAGTGAACTCTCTGAAGTGAAACTGCAAGAAATTACAATCTGTATTAATATATATCTGTGTGTTCTACATGAGACTGTACTTTTCTGTTCCTTTCAAATAACTTTGAAATATCGCCTCTCTATGCGATTTTCATAGCCTCAGGTGATGTTAGACATGTTTGTTCTACAAGATTCTCCCACGCCAACTCTCTTTATCAAATAGATTAATGCTTTATGCGTTTTTCGTAGCCTCAAGTGATGCTTTTTCAATTAGCTTGTAAATATCGGCTCTCTATGCGATTTTCATAGTCACACGATACGTTTAGATATGTCTGTTCTACAAGCTTCTCATCCTCGCCTCTCTGTGCAGTTTCCACTTACTTAATTTTCCATTTTCTTCATTTGCAGTTGTACGCCAAAGGCGACTATACGCCGAATCATGTGCGCTGGAGCGATGCGTATTATCCGCAGACACCGTACGAGGCATATCGCGGCATCTATGCCACATTGCCCGCCCATCGAACGGGCGGCGGCAGCAGCAGCGCAGGCGGCAGCCACGGCGGCCACGCCCAACTGCATCTATTGAGCAGCTCGACGCGTTCACAGAACTACGATACGCCGCATTATGCGGGCAGCGCCTCCGGCTCGGCCAGCTGCCGCCAGACCCCAATGTATCAGCATACGTACAATCCGCTGGAGACGGACTCCTACCAGCCCAGCTACGACATGGAGTATCTCAATCATATGTACGTGTTCGCCTCGCCGCTGTATCAGACCGTTTGGTCGCCGCCGGCATCGCTGCGGAAGAGCTCCTCACATACGCCCGTCTTTGGAAGCGTTCGGGATGCCGAACTGGATGGCGATGGGAGCATCGGTGGCGGCGGCAGCGGCGGTGGCAGCTATCATCGGCACGTGTATCCGCCGAATGATGACACCTGTTCACCGAATGCGAATGCATGCAACGCCTTCAATTCCATACGCGACGCGGATACGGATGACTCGAATCAGTTGCCCGGCGGCAGCAGGCGGCATGTGTATGCCACAAACTGTGGCGAGAGCAGCTCATCGCCGCAGGTGAACCATCACGAGGCGGGCGCCGAGTTTGTCGACGCACTCATGGACGATGAGCAGAAGACGTTGGCTGCTGGCAGCGGCGCCGCTTACTGTGATCTCTCGGATGCCTAGAGTGGGTGGAAGGACGGACGGACGGCGGGCGAACTTGAAACTAATTGTGTCAAAATGCAAAAACTCAAACAAATTATATTAACAAAATTTATAAACTAAAGCAGAAAATATTCAAAAAAAAAAAAAAGAAACAAAAACTAAGTTAACGATATGTTGCGCTGGTTCATTTGATTTTAAATATATGTATATGGCATAGATTTTATTTATATATATATTTAATATCTATATATGTATTTTATATATACTTTTTAAATATATATATGTAACATTTATATGTGTATGTACATATCTGCCAAATCCAATCAACAATTGCAACGCATCTGTTTAGATCAATGTAAACGCAAACGAGACGCTTATGATTTTCTGTAATATGAACTTGCATATAAATACATATATATAAATATATATATATATTTTTTATATATTGTAATTTAATGGACGTGCATAAAATACAAATATATATATATATATTATATATAAACATTTACCATAGCCTTATATATTAACTAAAATTGTAATTTGCTTTCCAATGCAATTTTATATTATTTTCAAATATATATATATATATTTTTTTCTTTTAATAATTCTCTTGTTAGCAGTTCAAATCTATATTTAAGTTTTTAATGTAAATTCGTTAAGCAATATACACAAACACATACACTATATGCCGTAGCTTTAAAGGCAAATTAATTGTGCTATATATATATATATAGAGATTATACGTATATATATATGTGAATATTAACTGGAAAAACAAACCGTATAAAATGCAACTATTTTTGATTAACGTATTTGGAAAACGCTGCAAGGGATCGATGTAAAGATAAATATAACAAATTAAAAAACAAAAAGCAAAAGATTAAAATCAACAAAAAAAAAACCCATTCAAAATTCAAATATGTCAAAAAAGCATACAAAATACAATTTACTACATTTATAAATAATTATATATGCTTAAACAGTTTATAATAATAAAACAACAAATAATACTTTATGTATGTAGTTAATAGTTTAGAGCATTAATACATTATTTTTTCTGAGAAAATGAAACAATTTATAAAGCTATAACAAAAGGAAAAGAAGAAACAAACAAAAAAAAACTATAAAATAAACATCATATAATATGAAGCAAAAAAAAAACCTTATATTTGTTTGTTTTATCTGGAAAGTGAAAAAAGGACCCTGTATTGAAGAAAGCAACTGGAAATAACACCCTATAATGAACATAGATTTATTTTAAATGCTTATCATTGCAATTTTTTGAAGTGTGACACTTATCGCGATACTTTTTGTCTTTTTTGATAACAGAAGTGATTTTTAATTGAGATATACCCTAGGTATACGTACATAGAGGTAAGTAAGAGCCCATCCATGTCAAGTGATAATATCAATATTCTGTTAAACTCATCAAAACTTCTCTTACTTGGCCATTCTATATTATAACTCCCTATTTCTAAAGGATCTTAACTAAAGAAAAACATTTAAAGCCAAACAAAAAAAGTATTTACAAAAAATAAAATAAACGAAAATATTTTTTTTTTAAATGTATTGAAGGGTTTCCGTGGAGATAATGTATATATAAAAATAATATGATATCACATCATATGAAGAATGATAATATATATATATATATATATATATATATATATATATATATATATATATATATAAACATAATGAAAATATCATATACAGACGAGAGATAATTTATGTATATATTTCCTCTCAGATATTTTTATAGATATATAAAAAACAATTTTCTCCATGCCGCTCATTAAAAATTGTATATATTCATAACAAAATGGTACTATTCAGAAAATATCTCATTCATGATATTTTTCTTAATTAAAAAAGCTGTTGCATCCGATGCCTGAAATTGTCTTTTATGCTAGACAAAATGGGCAGCACTGGCAACAAATTTGTTGGTTCTGTCAAGATCAAACGGTATTCAATATTAACTATATTAAAAAATATTTGCAACAAAAATTATAAAGATATAGCGTCGATTTTTGGAATATTCATTTTTATTACGTTATTCTTGAGCAATCAATTCAGAAGTTTTAATATTAATTTAAAATAATAAATTTTTTTCATATTAATACTATTTACTATTTGATACTATTAGCTATTTAATACTATTTATATTTTTAACAATTACTAATTAAACTACAAAATCAATAAACTTCAATGATTTACACGCTATTTCGCACCACGGTGCCAGGCACACAGCTGTTTGATCGCCATTTGCTTGCGCTCTCTCACGATCTCTCACGATCTCTCACGCTCTCTTGCCGCTCACTTCCAAACGAAAAGCTCGCGCGGTGCCGTAATGCTGCGAGAGATAAGAAATGTCAAAGCTTGAATTAAACTGCACACTAAGTAAATGCTTGACAAACAATAATTAATGCAATCAAGAAAAGTGAAATGTAGACAGAGGTTGTAATGCTCTTGCTTAAATGATTTCGCCCTCTCTCCCTGTCTCTCTCTCTCTCTCTCTATTTCTCTCCCTCTCTGTCTCTCTTGTCTTTCATTGCTGTGGCTGCTGCTGCCCTTCCAGCGGGCAATTCCAGTTCTGCCAGCTTCAGGCAGCACGTTTTTGTTATTTTGTTTGTCAGTTACAAATTTGACGGCAACGGTTGTGGCTGCCGCGGCGACTGCGCTCTGCAAAGCAACAAGTTTTCAAGTGTTGTCTCCAACAACAGCGCGTGCGTCTCTCTGTGTGTGTGTGTGTGTATGTGTGTGTGTTCGTGTGTGTCTTTGCTTGTGTTAGTTTTGGCATCATAACAATTTGGCAATCAAAAATGTATTTTCACGCATTTTCGTGCTGATTTGGCGCCTTCGGCGTTGCGCCCCAATTGATTTGCACTTGCCAGCAATTTTGAAGGAATATATCCAATTAAAGTGCCACACTCTCAAATATTAAAGACACACATATGTATGTGTGTTAGTTTGTGCTAATAATAAAAGCGATTTGCGTGAATCATAAAAATATAAAAGCCGCGCAAGAAATAAAAGAGAACAAATCGAAACTAAGCAAAAGGCAGCAGCCAGTTCGAAGGCCATTCCAATAACTGCTTTTATTTTGTGGATATTGCTGTTTCATCTTCTTCTCCTTTGTCTTCGTCTTGTCACAACTTTACGTAAGTGGAACGCATATGCTTTTACAGTTCTTTTGTGTGCTTCTTATGTTAAGTATTTCTCTTAAGTATTGCTCTTAAATATTGTGACCTACTATTGAAAGGCGAATGATAAAAGCTTTAAAAGCTTGCTAACTGATTGACCGACTGAGCGACTGTTTGATTGACTTAAATATTGAATGATTGACTGGCGGATTCACTGTTTCTGGGTAGTATTTTTTTATTTTTTTTTGTTGGCCTTCTCAACCAATTCGGTTTAAGTTCATGTTAAAATATCTTTAATACAAAATATCAACGTATTTGTGTTTCACGCTTTTCGGCAATCCACCCTGCAGCGTGGAAATCTGATGTGCATGAAACTTTTATATTCCGCAGATCAACTTTAAGCTTATTTGCAAAGCTTTTTATTTAAAGGCTGCAATTTTGAAAAATTTAAGTTCGACTTGTTTTATAAACTATTAAGAATAAGTTAATAAGTGAATTTTGTATCAAAGGGTGTAATTGGCTACATTAGCTATGTGAGAACTTATGTTTTCTAATTATTTACACACAATTTATCGGCCTGATCGAGAATATATATTTAAATATGTATATATACTTGTGTATACCCTTTGAGCATTTCAGCTGACTGACTCATCATTTTTATGCCCAAGGAAAGGGCATATTTTAAAGGGGAACTCAATTGACAAGGGGCAATAATTGTTCTTATCGTAAATCAGCACTTTTCATAGGATTTCTATTTATAATGCTCGGCAGAAAGCGAGCTCCCATAATGGATTCCATGTAATAGTTTCCTATAAATAAATATATATATATTCATACACACATATTATATCATATGTATGTATGTATGTGTATTTATATTAACTTTGAGCACATTTCAGGTTTATATACACAATTTTTAGTTATATTTTTATCAGATTATTTTAAATTTTAATTTAAGACAAACTGAAAATAAGCAAATAAATATTTTTTTAAATGTTCTCATATATGATAAGTTCGTATATTCATTTTCCGACTAGGTTTACTTTTTGGCAAACAAACTGCATTCGTATAGGGTATCTCCTCGTCGTGCAATTACAGCGAATATTTTATGAATCAGCAGAGTTGCAAAACTGTGAACGGATTTGTCAACAGATCACAATAGATTGCAAAAGACATATTGTTACCCAAATCAACGCTGATTTAACATGCAAATAAAATAACTGTGTACAATCGGGAATTACAGCTATAACAATAGAACCCCCAATAGATTATTATCTTATCTGAACTTCGACCGGTAAATATATGTGTTTGTCCAGCACAAACATGTTTAAAAGCTTTTCGATGTCGAAAACACCCTGTATGAACTTTCGGACTGGAAAAGTATGCACAGTCTATATATATAGAGAGATTTCTATATATATATATATATACACACTTACAACCCAAGCAAATGATTTTTGGAGTGCGATTTCTGAGAGCTTCATCGGGTAATTAACTTAATGAAGTGGTCCGCAGCAATTAAAAACTATCTAGGAATGAAAATATCGTATTTAATGCTCAAATCGAGCTGCACATATTAAATATTTAAATCTGTTTTAAGAAACATTAACGTTTTTTTTTTTTTTTAATTTTTTATTGTTTTTAAAAACCATTATGTTTTTGAATCGAATCTATTTCTAACATTATTATCATTAGTATTAGTATTATTATTATTAATATTATTATTATCATTATTATTATTATAAGTATTAGTATTAGTATTAGTATTAGTATTAGTATTAGTATAAGTATTAGTATTAGTATTAGTATTAGTATTAGTATTAGTATTAGTATTAGTATTAGTATTAGTATTAGTATTAGTATTAGTATTAGCATTAGTATTAGTATTAGTATTAGTATGAGTATGAGTATTAGCATTAGTATTAGTATTAGTATTAGTATTAGTATTAGTATTAGTATTAGTATTAGTATTAGTATTAGTATTAGTATTAGTATTAGTATTATTAGTATTAGTATTAGTATTAGTATTATTAGTATTCGTATTATTATTACTATTACTATTATTATTATTATGTTTTTAAGTTATATATTTATTTTCATTATTATTATTGTTAATATTATATTAATGCAAATTAGAAAAAAAAAATTAAATTAAAAAAAAAATACTAATTATTTGTTTTAATCTATTTTTTTTTTTAATATAAAACAAACGTTTTTGGAGCATCTGTTATGTTTAATACATTTACTGTCATAAAGTTCAGAAAAGTTTCATTTATTCATATATAACTTTTTTTTAATTAATAAAATACGTGTCGTATTTTTTGCTGTAATTTAAACTCTACATAAACATTAACATAAACTGTTTATATTTTATTTGTTTATATTTATTTAATTATATTTTTGAGCGTATAAATATTCCCAATATTATTTTTTCGCTGTAATGTAAACTTTTGGGTTTTTAAATTTTTATTTGGTATTAATATTTTTATTTGTTTATAATCATGTATGTTTTATTAAATTATATTTTTTTAAGCAAATAAATATTCGTAAGTGTCCTATATCTTTTAAAATAAACTCTAGATTAGGTTCAAATGCATATCAATAAATTATTTATTTGTTTTTCTACTAACCTTTTTAATTTGTTTATTTTCTTTTATTTAATTATTTTATTTTTTAAACGAATAAATATTTCTAGGCATATATTTCGTATATTTCACTGCAATTTCACCTTTCGAGTTAATTGTTTTTCTTCTAAAATGTTGGTTTATTTATTTTATTATTAAATTATATTCGAATGAAAATCAAACGAATAAATAGTTCTGTCATATTTTAATTGTAATTTTAACTCTAGATTTGGCTCAATTATGTAATATAAATTTTCGTTTTTTAATTTTCATTGTATATACATTTTATTATTTCTTTTTGTATAATTCGAATCATTAATTGGGTCAGCTAAATGTTAATCTAAATCTGAATCATTTGGCGCGCTTTTTGACATGTGCGACATTTGGCGTGACGAAATGTTCATGTATGTGTGCTATTTTTGTAATCTTATCACAAATGTAATTATAATTTGGCCTTTTTTCGCACCTTATTTGTGATAGCAAATTGTTATTTTGCGTGTAGAATTAAATGTGAATAACGAATGGTGATTACAACAAAAATATTCAGATTAGATACAATTAGATAAGGAGCCGGCCTTATCATAAATGTTGCCCAATCGCAGTTGCGCGGGCAACTGGCTGAAAATGAATCATGCGCGGCGTTTAAATGTTACACATACATACATAAATTTCCCCTTTAAATTTCCCCTCAACGATCGGCGACTGGAAGCCGCGCTGAGCTTGCGAAGAGCTTAACAGCTGTGCTGGTACATTTTACAACAACAACAACAACTACGTTGAAACTGGTTTTAGCTGCTCACTGTTAATGCAACCTTGTGGGGCTGTAAAGGCGCAGCTCCTAAGGCCCAACCTGCTTTGCGAGCTTTGATAGGCATATTGTCGTACTGCTCCCACGCACAGCCAGCGCATACTTCCAGTGACTTGCAAAACGCTGCCAACAGCTGTTTACATTTGTTGTTGTCGTTCCTTGATTTTTCTGCTTTTTGCAACTCCAATAACTGCTCGCACACACACACGCTCTCTTTCTCCCTCTCTCTCGCTCACAGTTGCTGAGCGGTTCTGTGCGCTCTTGAAACGGTTAATGTTAACCGGTTAACGTGCTTCTCGGACAAAAAGCTTTGGCCAACGCGGCGGCCGCCGCTGGTTTTAGTTACTATTATTAAGCAAAGTGTCGGCAACGTTGACGCAACGTTTTGGCTTCGCGCTCGCGTTCGCAACTCGAATCGATCGTTGATCGGCGCAGCGGGCTGCAAGGGGCACGTCTTGTGTCTGCGTGTGTGTGCGTGCGTGTACGTGTGCGCACGCGAGTGTGTGTGTGTGTATGTGCGCGCTGTCTTCATTTCTGCGCGCTATCTTCGGTTGACGTTCTTGTTGTTGTCACAGGTAGAAAGAAGCAGCAGCAGCAGAAAAAAGAGAACAGCGGCGTGGCAGCAGTTATTTTTTTTCTTTCTCATTCTTTCTTTCTTTTTTTCCTGTCTTCTTTATTATTATTTTTAATGCGACTGCGACTGCGCGCTAAATTTTAGCAGCGACTGCCAACGGCTTCTTGAAAGCTGTAACTTCCGTTAGTCGCTGGCGAATAGTAAACAATGGGAATATTTCGTGTTATCAGCGCACGCGAGATGCAGACGTGTTTATTTCCCAATATAAGACTTGGCTCTGTTAAGCGGAATTGTGCATCAGATGCGTGCGTTTATCTGAAAGATACAAAATATGCAAATAAACCCAAAATGAAAGCAATGCAATTTACGTGTATCGAACATTTGCTTTTCGTGTGTGAAGTGTGGCAAAAAAAAAAATAATAATAATAATACAAAAAAAAAAAAAAAAAAAAAAACAACAACAACAACGTGAATATTTACACACATCGCGCACTTGCTTTAATTGTTGTTGTGTTTGTTAATATTTTTGTGCACTATTTCCAAATTTTGTTTTGTGCCAAAAATTTGTTGTTTTGTTAACTTTTATGAGCTCAATAAATCAGCTGCAATTTTTTTTTTTTATAAAATATATGCATAAATATATTATTGCTGCCGTTAATAATTTATTATTTTAGGCCAAAAATATTGTGACAAAATTGTTAACAATTAAAATAACAACAACAAAATTTGAAAATTTTATTTTTGAAAATATATAAAATGATTTTAAACTTCGAGTGAACAATTAAAAACGAGTAAAAATTTTACCAAAAAAAAAATAAAATAAAAAAAAAAATTTGAATAATTCACACAATGTTAAAATTTTGCTACAGCCCCCAAAAAATAAACAATTGCAAACAGAACGTGACAAATTAAGAAATATTTAAAAAAAATTAAAATCATGTATAAATATAATTAACGAATAAATGCATATATTTTACCATGAACCGATTTGTTTAAAGACATTGTTGAGTTCATTAAAAGTTTATTAATTAAAAGTTCATTTGTTGTTTAATTAGCTACTGTAATGCGAACGTGAACAACAAGAATGCAACCGCAACGAAAAGTTCGTAATGCAAATTAAAGAATCAAACAAAACAAAATGAATTTTCGTCAATATCAACAACAACAAATTACGCCAAAAATTGCAAGCCAAAAATACCAATTAATTAAATGAGC